>NC_081176.1:36729660-37079502 GCF_012432095.1 Onychostoma macrolepis
TAAAGAAAAAAATCAGTATTTCATAAAATACTGATAAAATATTTCATTATTATTATTATTATCAGTGGTTGAATTGTAAAAAAAATTATTACAATGATTACAAAATTGGTCTCATTTTTAAAAAGGTTACTATTTAATACAAAATTAGCCTTATTAAATGAACTATTATATAAGTTTTATTTTATAAGTTTTTTTTTTGATGTTTTTTTTTCTTCTGGGGCCTGAAATAGAGGAAGTCAATATTGATAATTAAACAATATTTTGCTGAATGTGTTTTTGTGCTGGCACCTTGGCTGGTTTAGGTCTGTCATGGTTTAATAAATATGACAATAAAACCGCCAGTAGGTGGCAGCAAGTCCCTGTTTTAATAAATGACTTACTGAATCATTCTTATCAAACGATTCGTTCAAAATGGCTGATTCAATAGAAACAAAAGAAGTAAGACCACTGAATGGACCGTTGAATCACTGGCTCACTCGATTCGTTCAAAACCTGATTAATTCACGGAATGAAACGCTGTGTTGCTCTGCGCTGTTGTGTAAAACTAATAGCACTGTAACTGTGTCACAGATCCGCCCACAGCTTCATCCACACCAACCACCTACACCCGTTCGCAATCACCGGAGTACTGATTACCACCTGTCATCACTTACCTGCTCGCTATATCAAGTCACTCACCACAATCCTGCGTTGGTTGGTCTCGAGGTCGTAAGCCTGACTCACTTCCCTACTCACCTCTTGGATTGCCTGGATCCTCCGTCCCGTAAGCTTCACCAACCAACCTATAACAGAAGTGTTACTTTGAGTTGGATGAATTCGCTGAGTTAAAGGACCCCTTTGTTTTAAGTTGTGTTTTGTTTGAAATCCTTCGGGATCAGTTTATGTTTGTGGAAAGGAAATAAAAGAAGAAGAGTGTTTCCACTAACCCTGTGTTTGCCTCTCCGTCCAACCTGACAGAAGACCAACCCTTCAAAAAGAAGTATTGAGACGTGGTTAAACCGAGATGGAAGACCAAGCTCTCCCAACACCAGACCCATTCACCGAACTAGTTCACGCTCTCCGCGAAGCCCTCCAGCCACCTCTGGCCCTTCCATCTCCTTCCGGATGCCCAATGACCAAACCTACCCTCTACTCCGGCGATGCGGCCACCTGTAATGGCTTCTTGCTTCAGTGTTCCCTGTACTTTGAGTTTCAACCTCACCAATTCCTGAACGATCGGGCAAAGATAGCCTTCATCATGTCCCTGCTGTCCGGAAGAGCCCTGCAGTGGGCTGAGGCACTCTGGAATTCACACAGCCCCATCGTGCGGTCCCTGGATGCCTTCGTCGACCATTTCCGCGAAGTGTTCAGCCAGACAGCCTCCTCCATCTCCGTTCACGAAGAGCTCTTTCAGTTACGACAAGCCAACATGTCCATCCATGATTACACCGTAAGATTTCGCACTCTAGCCGCCAGCAGTGGGTGGAACGAGACAACACTTCTCGCCGCCTATCGACGGGGTCTCGAACCCTTCATAAAACAGCAGATGTCTGTTATTGAAGACTCAGTGGGCTTGGAGGGCTTTCTCCAGAAATCGTTGCACATTTCACAACAGTTAAACACTTGTCGTTCGGAGACTACCCCAGCAACCACCTTACAAGGATCGGTCCCACCTATACCGGAACCCATGCAAGTGGACCGGTACCACCTATCTCCGGAGGAACGGGCCCGCCGGAGAACCCACAATCTTTGTATGTACTGCGGCTCGGGAAGTCACTCCCTGGTATCCTGCCCCGTTCGCCCCGCGAACTCAACGGTGAGTACGGTCCATCTTCACCCTGATGTTTCCAAGATTCCACATAGTGATGCTCTAATCCTTTACCTGAACCGATCCTTTCCAGTTAAAATCCTCATTGACTCCGGAGCCGCAGGAAATTTCATCTCTTCGGCCAGCCTTCTTCAACTTCAACTACCCCGGCTCCGGAGTACCACATCCTACCGGATTTCCACCATACAAGGCAAACCGTTGAGCAAAGGGCTGGTACGCCACCACACTCCAGAGGTCACGCTCCGCGTTGGACACTTTCACGAGGAACAAATCTCCTTTCTCATCTTGGAGGAAGCCATTGTGGATGTGGTGCTGGGTCGTCCCTGGCTCGCAAAACATCATCCAGACTTGCATTGGAGTTCGGGAGAAATCCTTCGTTGGAGTACTTCCTGCTTTGAAAAGTGTCTCACCAGTCTCCCGGCACCTCGCCAGTCCGTACCATCTCTCCCACTCAATTCCACCACCGCAGAGAGCCCTACCACACTTACCTCAGTCAAGATTCCCAGAGCCTACCTCCCTTACCAAGACGTGTTCAGCAAAGCGGCCGCTACTCGTCTTCCTCCGCACAGACCCTGGGACTGCACCATTGACCTGTTACCCGGGGCCAAACTGCCTAAAGGTCACGTCTATCCCCTCTCAATCCCGGAACGCATCGCCATGGAAGAATATGTGAGAGAGGCGCTACAGCAAGGGTTCATCCGTCCCTCCACATCTCCCGCAGCTTCCAGCTTCTTCTTTGTCGCCAAAAAGGACGGGGGCCTCCGCCCCTGTATAGATTACAGAGCGCTCAACGCACAAACAGTCAAGTTCGCCTATCCTTACCACTGGTACCAGCTGCCTTAGAAGAACTTCGTGGGGCCCGAGTTTTCACCAAACTCGAACTCCGCAGCGCCTATAATTTAATCCGAATACGGAAAGGAGATGAGTGGAAGACGGCCTTTATCACGCCGTATCAGGTTATGCCGTATGGCCTTTCAAACTCCCCCTCAATATTCCAAAACTTCATGAACGAGATCTTCCGGGACATGCTCAACCGATTCACACTCATTTATATCAACGACATCCTGATCTACTCATCCACCCTCGAGGAGCACCAAAACCATGTCTCCCAAGTTCTCCAACGCCTCCACCAGCATCAACTGTATATCAAGCTCGAGAAATGTGAATTCCATCAAACAAAAGTCCATTTCTTGGGATATATCATCGACGCGGATGGAGTACAAATGGATCCTGCCAAGGTGGAGGCCGTAAAAAATTGGCCACAACCATCTTCCATTAAGGAGCTCCAACGGTTCCTCGGGTTCGCCAACTTCTATCGGCGTTTCATAGTCCATTATAGCCATCTGTCAGCTCCTTTAACCTCTCTCCTCCAAGGAAAACCGAAATCCCTTACCTGGACGCCTCAAGCGAAACAAGCCTTCCAAAAGTTAAAGTCCTCCTTTTGTACCGCTCCAACACTCATCCATCCGAACCCCAATCAAAGCTTCGTGGTGGAAGTGGATGCTTCGACGGTGGGAATTGGCGCGGTCTTGTCGCAGCAAAAAGGCGAACCTCCAGTGCTTCACCCCTGTGCCTACTTCTCCAAGAAGATGTCCCCGGCGGAACAAAACTATGACATCGGGAACCGCGAATTACTGGCAATCAAACTAGCACTGGAAGAGTGGCGGCACTGGCTAGAAGGTGCACAACATCCGTTTGAAGTGATTACTGACCACAAGAACCTCCAGTACCTTCGCGAAGCCAAACGCCTAAACCCCCGACAAGCCCGCTGGGCCCTTTTCTTCACTCGATTCAAATTCACTATCACCTATCGTCCCGGCCACAAGAACCTCAAGGCCGATGCTCTGTCCCGTCTGCACCAGCCCGACCCATCACCCGAACACCCAGAACCAGTCCTGCCACCCAAAATATTCGCTTGCCCCATCATATGGAAAGTGGATGACCAGATCCGTGCCGCCACTCAATCTGAGCCTGCTCCGCCGGGAGTTCCAGAAGGGAAGCTGTACATACCTGCCACCTTCCGTCTCCCCCTTCTGGACTCTCTACACACGTCTCCGGGATCCGCCACCCGGCCACAATGCACTCTCGCTCCTTGAACAAGTACTGGTGGCCCAACATGAACCAGGACGTTGCCCGTTACGCCAGAGGCTGTACCGTCTGTGCCATCACCTCGACCCCCCGTCACTTGCCCGAGGGAAAACTGGTTCCCCTGCCGATCCCACGCCGGCCCTGGTCCCATATCGGAGTTGACTTTGCCACAGACCTACCACCCTCCAACGGATCTACCACCATTCTCGTTGCAGTCGACCGGTTCTCTAAGGCCTGCAAATTGATCCCATTACGAGGATTACCCACTGCCCTCGAAACTGCGGAAACTCTCTTCCAACATGTCTTCCGGAACTTTGGCCTACCCGAAGATATTGTCTCCGACCGAGGGCCTCAGTTTATCTCCAGGGTCTGGCGTAGTTTCTTCCGGTTACTAGGAGTCTCTGTCAGTCTGTCCTCTGGGTATCACCCACAGACCAACGGCCAAACGGAACGGAAAATCCAGGAGATTGGGCGCTACCTGCGCGCCTATTGCCATCGCCACCAGGACCACTGGAGCAAGTACCTACCCTGGGCCGAGTACGCTCAAAACTCACTGCGGCAAGAAACTACCGGTCTCACCCCATTTCAATGCGTGCTTGGATTTCAACCTCCGCTCTTCCCCTGGACCGGAGAGCCCTCCGAAGTCCCGGCGGTTGACTTCTGGTTTCGAGAGAGCGAAAGAGTGTGGGACACGGCGCATGTCCATCTCCAGCGGGCAGTACGGAGGCACAAAGAACATGCAGATACCCATCGCGCAGCCACGCCCCTATACCAACCCGGCGACCGAGTCTGGCTCTCCACTCGGGATATTCGCCTCCGTCTGCCCTGCAAGAAACTAAGCCCTCGCTATGTCAGGAGACGCCCGTGGGGGAGCGGGTACTGTCACAGATCCGCCCACAGCTTCGTCCACACCAACCACCTACACCCGTTCGCAATCACCGGAGTACTGATTACCACCTGTCATCACTTACCTGCTCGCTATATCAAGTCACTCACCACAATCCTGCGTTGGTTGGTCTCGAGGTCGTAAGCCTGACTCACTTCCCTACTCACCTCTTGGATTGCCTGGATCCTCCGTCCCGTAAGCTTCACCAACCGACCTATAACAGAAGTGTTACTTTGAGTTGGACGAATTCGCTGAGTTAAAGGACCCCTTTGTTTTAAGTTGTGTTTTGTTTGAAATCCTTCGGGATCAGTTTATGTTTGTGGAAAGGAAATAAAAGAAGAAGAGTGTTTCCACTAACCCTGTGTTTGCCTCTCCGTCCAACCTGACAAACTGCTTGTTACATGTGCTCGGGCCTCGTACACGTGCTGATATACAGAAAAGTACATTGCTTGTGCACTGAATATAAAAACGTAAAAACTCATACATGGGTATATTTTGTTTCATTGCTGGAATTATGGCATTCTAATAGGTTTCATCGCGCAGTGAATGCTTTTAGACTCTCAAGACGTGCTTTTTTTTTTTTTTCAAAGTTGTACAATGTCAGCTCTCCTATCGTCTCTCAGTTCCTCACAGTCACACACATGTTATGTCAGGAGAATGTCTTTAAATTCTATTCAAGGAAAAATCATTTTCTTTTAAAATAACTTCAAAAGTTGCGCTTGAACCATTTTGCGTGAAAAATGACGAAATTGCTTGTGCGCAGCTTGTTACAGTACCCAGTTCTGATTGGCCAATCGCCATTATTTAGTTCATAAATGATCATAAGTAGAGAATTTTAACATTTCATGTGCATAAGTTTTACGTAATACAAAAAAAATTAATGATCCAAAGGTGATGGTGGTTTTACAGATGTAATGAGGAGTCAAAGGCGAGCGGATCCATTTTCAGTATTTTATTAAGATCAGTATAACCAGCAGACAGGGGTCGATCAACAGCGTCTTGGATAACACAGAGAACCAGAAGCATAAACGTTTACCAGGCTTGGGTCGGGGCAGGCAGCAGGCAAGAATCAGGTCAGAGTTAGAGCAAACAATCAACGGGGCAGGTGGCAGAGAATTCCAGAGGTCAAGGCAGTCCAGGATCAAACACGGAATAACAGTCAAAGTAAAACGCTCAGAAATGTCAGACAGGCTAAACAAGACTTCGCCCTGAACTGAAGGTGTGAGTGGCTTATATGCAGGTCTGTGAATGATGTGCAGGTGTGATTGCTGATGGGAAGCAGCTGTGAGATCAGGTGATCGTGTAATGCAGTGACTGACTGTTGCATCACACGGACTACATTTCCCATCAGTGTAGTGCTAGTGTCCAAATGATGAAGGGTGACATCTAGTGGTTGATGGGTGAATGATCCTGGACCGGATCATGACATAGCCCCTCCCCAAGGAGCGACTTCCAGACGCTCCTATACAATCCAGGAGGGTGGTGGAGCGGAGGCGGAACAGGGGGAGGGACGGAGGGCCAGGTCCATGTGGAAGAGGAGAGACTGAGGACTGAGGCAGAGCAGGCGAAGCAGAGAACCCAGGCAGAGACCAGGACGGAGCAGGAGCCCACCAGGGCGGACCAGACGGGACTGGAGCCCACCAGGGCGGACCAGACGGGACTGGAGCCCACCAGGGCGGACCAGACGGGACTGGAGCCCACCAGGGCGGACCAGACGGGACTGGAGCCCACCAGGGCGGACCAGAAACCCACAGCAGAGCCTGGGAACTAGGGAGAACGGAGACACAAGGAGGAGACAGAACATGCACAGACACCAGGACTGAGGTGGGGAACACAGGAAGTTCATAGTTAGTTTCTATAGCAGTGACAGAACAGAACGAGAGTTCATTGACGGCCTCCATAGCCGGGACAGGACAGAACGAGAGTTCATTGATGGCCTCCATGGGCATGACAGGACAGAACGAGAGTTCATTGACGGCCTCCATGGGCGTGACAGGACAGAACGAGAGTTCATTGACGGCCTCCATGGGCGTGACAGGACAGAACAAGAGTTCATCGACGGATACCGCTGACACCTCTGGAGGTTCTGCAGCAGCTGCCGCCACCTCTGGAGGTTCTACAGCGGGCGCCGCCACCTCGGGCAGTTCTGCGGTGGTGTACGCAGCCCAAACGCAACACAAAGCGATTCCCATCAGGGGAAGTGCCTCGGTCCGGGGAATATGCAGAAGAACAGGAGGGTTAGTGCGAGTTGGTTTGGGGATACCAGCCGTGCGTGCAGACACCAGCGGTACATCCCTCAAACGAGACATCAAATTGGGATAGTGAAAGACTGACCTTGATGATCTGGGTGTGTCAGCCCGGACGTGACGTGACTCTGGAAGGTCAGCCGTGACGGGCTGCTGTGACTCTGGACGAGCAGTTGAGACGTGAACAGCTGTGACGAGCAGCTGAGACGTGCTGCTGTGACTCTGGACGAGCAGCTGAGACGTGCTGCTGTGACTCTGGACGAGCAGCTGAGACGTGCTGCTGTGACTCTGGACGAGCAGCTGAGACGTGCTGCTGTGACTCTGGACGAGCAGCTGAGACGTGCTGCTGTGACTCTGGACGAGCAGCTGAGACGTGCTGCTGTGACTCTGGACGAGCAGCTGAGACGTGCTGCTGTGACTCTGGACGAGCAGCTGAGACGTGCTGCTGTGACTCTGGACGAGCAGCTGAGACGTGCTGCTGTGACTCTGGACGAGCAGCTGTGACGTGCTGCTGTGACTCTGGACGAGCAGCTGTGACGTGCTGCTGTGACTCTGGACGAGCAGCTGTGACGTGCTGCTGTGACTCTGGACGAGCAGCTGTGACGTGCTGCTGTGACTCTGGACGAGCAGCTGTGACGTGCTGCTGTGACTCTGGACGAGCAGCTGTGACAGGACTCGATTTATGATGACCAACTGTGACTTGGCTTGACTCCTGTAGATTGCTGCCATTCATGATCCAAGTCAAGTCATAGTCAATGACATGACGGGGTGTTGTTGTGGCCGCCATTTTGTGAGCGTGCTCTGGTGCGGCTGTCCTCTCACGAGTGAGTGTGGCGTCGCGTTCCTCTTCCGCGACACCCACAGTAAAAGGAGAGTCACACAACACTAGTGCATAGTCCAGGAAATCCCTCAATCGGATATTAACTTCCCCTCTGGGTAACCGTGATTTAATTGGTTCATTGAGTCCAAAACAGAATAAATCTTTAAACAAAATTTCATCATATAGCGGAACTTGATATACTAACTCACAGAACTGCTGAACATAATCCTCAATAGATCGATCTCCTTGCCGTAGACCTAGTAGCTGGTCGACTGGATCTATGGTTAGGCTGGATTGGTGAAAGGCTGACAGAGACCGGAACTGATACCTCAGTGACGAGGGGATACTGGGCTGCTGGATCCTGGTATGGCGAAGTCTTCTGTAATGAGGAGTCAAAGGCGAGCGGATCCATTTGCAGTATTTTATTAAGATCAGTATAACCAGCAGACAGGGGTCGATCAACAGCGTCTTGGATAACACAGAGAACCAGAAGCATAAATGTTTACCAGGCTTGGGTCGGGGCAGGCAGCAGGCAAGAATCAGGTCAGAGTTGGAGCAAACAATCAACGGGGCAGGTGGCAGAGAATTCCAGAGGTCAAGGCAGTCCAGGATCAAACACGGAATAACAGTCAAAGTAAAACGCTCAGAAATGTCAGACAGGCTAAACAAGACTTCGCCCCGAATTGAAGGTGTGAGTGGCTTATATGCAGGTCTGTGAATGATGTGCAGGTGTGATTGCTGATGGGAAGCAGGTGTGACTGTGAGATCAGGTGATCGTGTAATGCAGTGACTGATGGGAAATGTAGTCCGTGTGATGCAACAGTCAGTGTAGTGCTCGTGTCCAAATGATGAAGGGTGACATCTAGTGGTTGATGGGTGAATGATCCTGGACCGGATCATGACAACAGACGGGATGCTTTTTGTCATTTTTTTCGACCAGGGGTATCCCCCTGCAACCCCCCTCAATCCGAGCCCTGGCGACGAGGATGTTACAACAAAGATTGACTCCTTTGTCAAATCTGAAAGTGAGTCAGGCCTGCGTCACTCTGAGGAGTTTATTTCAGCTAATTAAAAAGTTTAGTTAGCTTTGAGATAGGCGGCGCATGTCAAAGATGGATGCTTCAATCCCCAGATTTGACTGCTACAGCAATCCAGCCACATTAGGTCTGTGGTGGACAAGATGGCTGAATGTTTTTGAACTCTTTGCCGATGGGAAAGGTTTGATCCTGACGATGATGCATCGGTTGCTACAAAACAAAGACGTAGAGCCCTGCTTTAACATCATGCTGCACTGTAATAAATTTCTGTTAAAACGACCATATTCTGACAGTAACATCCTATTTTTACATTACAACAGTAAAATCCTGTAAAAACAATGAACTCTGGGTAATATTTGTTGTTTTCGAGAAAGTATCCTTCTGCAGTCCTGTGAAGTAACAGCGCTCAGAGTCGACACTCAGAGGCTGTGTTTCAGATCACACCCTACACCCTCATTCACTTTCTAAAAACATATCTTTATGCTCTTTATAGAGGAGTTTTAAATACAGCCAAGTAAGCATTCATAAAAACAAGTTTAAACACCATAAACACTTTACAGACTACACACAGTAAAACTGTAATACATCATTTTCTACTCTAAAAAAGCAAGACTTTATGTGGTCACAGAGTTGCTGAATTTATAACAATATTAATGGTACACCTAATACATTACAATATCATCTCATTTGTTAATATTAGCTAACGGTCACACATTGGAGGGAGGGGCACACAAGGGTAAGTCAGGTAAGAGCTTCTTTATTAACCAAACTGAAGGCAACATCAAAAGGTAAGTGCAATAACTCAGAGTTCAATGAAGCTCAATAAACTGAGGAATTAAGCATCCTTATCTTTCCCTCTTAGTGGAATCAACTGAGGAAGACATCCATGGAGCCACAGAGATCCAGCAGGTAAGCGATCAGACAGATGAAGAGCTTGTAACCTCAAGACCAGACAATCAGTACGTTTACATGGACATCAATACTCCGATTTTAATACGATTAAGACAATACTCTGATTAAGAGTCTACCATGTAAACAGAGATTTTTGATGACCTTAATCCGGCTAAAGTCATAATCGAAGTAAACACAAATCGAATTAATACATGTGGAGTATTCCTATTTTAGTCGCATAATTGAAGTGCAGTACAGACATGTACACACCTTAATCAAACTATTACCGTCCTGTAGGACTTTCCGCCGCATTTTGCGACAGGATACACACACGGCAGCGATCAACCGTTTGACGGCAAATGAAAGAGCTTCAACATCGCCGTCGTCTGTTTGCACGAACAAATAATTAACTGCACTTGAAGCGTTCATAAAATTAAAAATGAAACACCCAAAACTGCATATGGCATCATCACGAAGACGAACTATATGTTTGTACGTGAAATTCTGGAGGAGACGTCGGATAGCGTCGCGTGGTGACGTAATGACACATGCCATTAATCGATCTATGTACTATAACATGTAAAACAGGAACATGGAGGGATTATTCTAAAAGCAACTCATGTAAACACCTTAATCATAATATTGTTTTATTCAGAATAAGGTAAATAATTAGATTACTGATGTCCACGTAAACGTAGTCACTGAGGGTATGGCTTGAGTGAAGTCTTATAGGGAGCTTGATTAGTGGATTCCCTGATGATGGTCAGGTGTGAGTGATTCCAGATGGAGTGCAGGTGAGTGACCAGAAGGATGCTGGGAAATGTAGTGTGGTTCAACTGGTGACTGTGACACTAACGCATTAGTTCATTTTTTTCTTTCCCTTGAGAAACTTTTTGTAGTCAAGCAGTTGAATCTCTGATTAAATTTGTGGTCAGATAGAGATAACAATGACTTCCTGTTTAAATAATGATGAAATCTTGCTGAGAAAAATAAAGGCCATGATGAAAACAAGCACTGACAGGTTTAGACAGAGTGTGTAAAAATACTCAAATGCTTGACTGTCATGGAACAGGGCAAAAACTGTTTTCAAATTGCAATTCGTTTACTAAAATAAAGAAGTGCTGTACTGAAAATCCAAGTCATCTAAGTTGTTTTTAGTTGTAGAAGCTGTTAAACATTTGAAATAAGTAGGTCTGCCATTTTAACATTCCTTCAGCACAATTAAATAATAAAAACAATCATCCACTCTGATACTTACTACAGGGCACATGTAATTTACTGAGTGCAGGTTAATAATCATGTAGAAACAACCAAAACAGTTTTGACAGTTTTAGTGTCTGATGAATCGTTACACTCATAGGTGGAAAAGATTAAAAACCACGCTGTGTATTGCAAATAACAATGATTTATACTTATAATAATTGTGTAATTAGTAAAACAACAAACGCAAACAGGGCAAAAATGTGTTTTAAGTTTAGAAACATTCTGAGTCTCCCCCTCCCTTGCCTCACAGTGCTTTGGTCCAAATGCCTGCTTATCTGTTTACATCACCTACACACACACACATACACACACACACACACACACACACACACACGTACGTCCAGTGAGAGAGAACAATAGTTAATAGTTGTGGAACTCCAAGGCTGTCAAGGCTATTTTATTCACTTAAACATCGGAGCTGCTGGTACACTCAGTGGAGGAGGGACTAATTTACTTATTCATAGTTCCCTGTATTCTAATGAAGCCAGTGTGTAGAGTTACAATAAAGCTATTTTGAGACATGACAAAATTATTTTCACAGAAAAATAAAAGTTTCAATATGTATTTTTAAAGATCAAAATGAGTTTTAAGGGATAAAATTATTGACTCCAGGGGAACTTTAAGACTTGTTTAAGACCAAGTAAAGACAATTTAAGGAATAAACTGAAGGGAACACAATGCGTCAATATGCTCTATTTGTACGTTTAGGTAGCAATGAACAATATTAGCAACATTTCAAAGTTAGAAAATACAACTTCCTACAGAGTTCCATTACTTTTTAATTCAGGTTTGACTAGCATTACTCCAAATGTCTAAGATTCTTGAATGAAGATAAGTTGACTTGAAAAGCAAAATGCATTCATACGCATTTATTTGATTAGTTCAGGCTTTGCAAAATGACCCTGTTTAAAAGCATAAAATACAACATGAGCCCAGCTGAACTCAATGTGGATGAGGTTAAGTTTGACTGCTGTATTATAATGTTATACATGCTGGTAATAATTCAGTCATTGTTATGAAAAGGTAAACAATTGCATATGAGAAACAAGTTTGGGCTATGCTGAATATAAATTACTTTATTAAGTATTAAAATCACAAATTTTATTTCAAAAAGGCAAAAAGGAATAGAATTGCATGTAATGTGTTAAATCTCAAGAGCATAAAGACATTAAACTCTTATTCGTTTTAGAAATGTCTGCGAAAAGCTCTCTCACTCACTGCTACCAGCACACATTATGATACAAATTAATGATGCTTAATCTTAAAAATATAAAGACATATAAAACAAATACAAATAAGATACCAATAGGATATGAATGATTTATATATCACTCCACATAAATCAAAGTACACGGAGCAGCTAAACCAAGCTAGACAATGTAATAATATTCAGCTCATGTATGGATAGCTTTTTTTAAATTGTTTTTAACTTCCCATTATCCAGCATTTTCTTCAGATGTTCAAAATACATAATAATTGTTTGTGTGTGTGTTGTGTGTGTGTGTTTTGTGTGTGTGTGTGTGTGTGTGGAATCCAAGGCCGTGAAATTGGTGAAATTTGGTTAAAGTGGAGTAGTTTGCATGACTCTCGGTCGTTAAACATTTCTATCATTAAACAAATGTTAAATGTCAAATTTGAAATGTTTACCTACTTCCATCTTATCACACACACTTTCACCATTAAAACTAAACTCATGGTGAAATTTGCACCCAGCAAAGCCCAGCTTCTTTGATTTGATTGGCCATCTCACTCATTTTGACATTGATGCTGGATCACTGCAGAAGATGAGCCTAAAAATGCAACTTTTAAAACCTTTTGTCATCCTAACAACAAAGACAGCACTGCATAACAGTGCAGCATCAAGGATATCAAATACTTGGGGGACAGTTTGGCCATTTCGATTTATTGGTGGGTAACATCTCTGAAAGGATTGTTCATTAAAGGTGATGAATTGAAGTTTGGAAAATGTTTGTCGAAATGTGATTTTAGGACACCTACACCAGTGCCCATGAGAATTTGTCCCACATTACTTGTTACGAGCAAATGCTTCACCAGCAGCTACACCAACAACTGAACCCACAACTTTACCAACAGCTGCACCAGTAGGACCAGCAAGACCTCCAACTGCTGCACCAACAGGACCAGCAAGAGCTCCAACTGCTGCACCAAGAAGACCACCACAAACTGCACCAACACGTGGAAGGTTCAACTGACCAATGTTTAACATTATACCTTTCTCCTGTGGTTTTCTCTGCTCTTCTTCCTCTCGTCTGAATCTCTGAGCATCTTCTAACATCTGGTTACTGTAGTGTCCTCCTCCATTCTGCTCTGTCATTGAGTCAATCTTCTGGAGGAGATCATTCACCTGCTCTCTGTTATTCTCATCTTCATGGTTGAAGACATGAAATCTGCCTCCACACTGATCAACTAGACGTCTTAATGCAGGGAATCTCTCCATGATTGTCTGTAAGGACTCTTCCTTTAACCAGTCTCCATGAGTAAAGAGAATGAAGGAGTATTTTAACACCTCCTTACCAAACATCATCTCAATCTGCTGAAGAATCTCCTCCTCCTGTTCAGTGAATCTGTCTGTTACTCTGATCACAATGAGAAAAGCATGCGGTCCAGGACTGGATAGATGAACACTTCTGGCTATCTCTGTCATTAACTCTTCAGGTTCCATCTCTGTGTGAGAGAGCCCAGGAGTATCAACTACAGACACAGATCTGCCTGAAACAGTGGCGTGAGCTTCTGAACATTCACTGGTTACTGAATTCATTCTCCTCACAAATCTGAACTCTTTCTGTCCCAGGATTGTGTTTCCAGCTGCACTCTTCCCAACTCCACTTTTACCCAGAAGAACAAGCCGTCTGGGTGAGAGGCTGGGGACATCGCAATCAAAAGTGAATGTTGTGACCACTGTGATCCGTCTGTGAAGCATCCCTCTGTCCGATGCTGTATCAAACACAAAACAGATGTAAGTATTCATTTAGATGCTTATGATTTCACTACAGGATGAAAGCTGCATGTATACAAAAACATGCGCTGAGATATATCAGAGAATTAGCTGAATGTTAGCTAAAATGATTGAAATCTCGCGTCATGCTCCCTTATCACCGAATATTGGATTCAATCTTTTTGTCAGCTTGTTTTCTTTCAATTAGGACTGGTTTTGAATTTCTATTTGGAACTGATCGATCGTAGGCCTTATTTATCTGAGCTTACATGCCTCAGTTTTTGAGTGAAAAAACATTACTTGTGGATAACTTTATCAATTTGCACTGTTAATCACACTTGTGTGCTTTAATGTTTAAACGGATCATTTGTGTGGAATTTAAAAAAAAAAAGGTTTTATTTTGCACAAAATGGCACAAAGTCACACTTGTGGTGTTCCCGGTCAAAAATGACCGACCTACAAAAAATAGCTAATAAATAACTTGTTACACTATTTTATCACCAAAAACTGGATTCAATCTGTAAATTAGGACTGGTTTTGTATTCACTTTTGAGACATTGATCGTAGGCCTCATTGATCTGTGCTTCACTGATTTGAGGATGAAGATCATCTCTGTGAAGAAAGCTTGTAATACTCGAAATAGTTTGTTTGTGCACATGAATTCATGCTCTGCATTTAACTCATCCAAAGTACACACACCCGGAGCATTGGTCAGCCCAGGGTTCAGTCGTGGTACCCACCTACGATCCCTGCCGGCCCAAGACTTGAACTCACAACCTTTGGATTACGACTCTCTAACCATTAGGCCACAACTTCCCCTATGTGTGTGGATGGATACACCAGTATGCATGTATACACACATGTACAGGTCCGAAGCCTTTATTTTTTTAAGCCTTTATTTTAATGTACATATGTGAACATGAACTTGATGAAGACGCTCCTGAACACTAACTGTTTCTTTGATTTTCTACTCCTCCATTCATTTCAATGGGCAGTCATTTTTTACCAATAAAAGCTCAGATCAATGAGGCCTACGATCAATCAGTTAAAAAAATGAATACAAAACCTTTCCTAATTTAAAGAAAACAAGTTGACAAAAATAATTTTTGGTGATAAAATAGTGTAGCAAGCCCTATTTGCACAGGATTAGTATTACCTGGTGACCTCTGGTCATTTGTAATAATTGCAGAGGGTGTCTGTGATCTTAATCCCGTGCGAATCGGCCATGTCTGTAATTTGTAAAGTAAAAAATGACCAAACATATTTCGCAGAACACCGAGGTCCTGTGATAATATTAGTCCCGTGCGAATCAGCATCTCTGTGATTTGGCCAAGATTTGGCAGGTTCATATATTATTTTTTCAAGGTTTTTGTTGCCTGTGCATCTTTCGTGAAGAATGGAGGCTGCGTTGTTTTGATAGTATTTTGGGCGTGAGTCATATCGTTATACACCATATAAAACTATATAATTTGCAGAAAGAGAAAGCTGAAATCCATCAGAAGAGCGAAAAAAGAATGATTAGTTGAGATGGATGACATGTACAGCAGCATGCAGTAAGGAACATTCTTCTGTTTATGATATATAATGTTACGCAAAGCCCTAACATCATATCCGGGAGATAAGTCAGTAAAATCACAGGCTTTGTTTATCCCGTGCGAATGCACCACATGAAATTCAGATGTGGAGGGGTAATTTCTAAATCACATGAGGTCTCCAGATAATACTAATCCTGTGCAAATAGGGCTATCAATGATTTATAAGATGTTTTTTTGTAGGCTGGTCATTTTTGACCAGGAACACCACAAGTGTGACTTTGTGCCATTTTGTACAAAATAAAACCATTTCAAAACAAATGATCTGGTTAAACATTAAAGCACACAAGTGTATTTTATATTTTATGTAAAATTGACAAAACTATCCACAAATAATGCGGTGCCTACTCCCAGATAAATGAGGCCTAAATAACATTGAGAAGTAGTTATAATAATAATAATAATAATTTATATAGCGCCTCTCCCAGGCTCGAGGATGCTTTACAAGCTACACCAATACAACAAGTACTCATTACTATAACTGTCCCGACTATTTTAAACCGGGCCTGTTACAGGTAAGAGGGGGGAATCATTTTTGCAAGAGGTCCTATAGGTTACAGTATAATAAAGTTTTGATTAATGCTAAAAAAAACAAAGACAATGGATATCCCTTTTCCAAACTGTATTAAACTATCTACACCAAATATTCACAAACCCCATACTACATGCTCCCCAAATACACAAATTACCCCAGCAAACAGTCACAAAACAAAAGTAAACCACAATGTCCAGAATAGATGAGTAGGGTTTCAAATACGGAATGTCAAACAAAAATCCTGGTTGAACAGCAAACTAAATGTTTCTCCAACCAGGATTGTTTATACAACCATGAAGTCATGAGGGATTCAAACTGAATCTGCTGCTTACTCTACTACTTCCTGTCTTATACAGAAAAAAGTGAGGCCACAGGTGCCACCTAGAGGTCAGGATGAGCATAGCACCCAAAATAAACCTTGTAACAGAAGGTAACTGTTACATTACAAAGAAACAATTAAATGTACATTGGACAATGTGTGAACAAACTAGTATTTTCTGGGAAAAAGAAAACATTTTCCGGTTCAAAATGACCCGAACACAACATGAGGGTTAAACAAATAAACAAGCAAACATTTGAATATATGATTTTTAATCATAAGACCCACCCTTTAACACAAATGATGTACAGTACAGTAGTAGGCCTAATCTAGTTTGGTTGATCACATGATATCTCGAGTCAAGAGAATCCAGATTTTATTAAGGTGTTTTTCTCCAAGCAGCTTCTCAGTTTCCTCCACAGTTTTCCTGTCTTCTTCAGTGAATCTGTCAGCTTTGATGACCAGCAGAAACACACAGAGACCTGATACAAATGGCTGGAAAATGCTGAAAAGACGTATAATCTCTAATCTCCCTCTAATCTCTTTTCCTTTTGTTTTTCATTGGACACCTTTACATTTTCATCTTTTCCCTTACAGTTCTATTCACAATTTACTGCAGAACATTTTAATTACAATTTTACATTTTGTCAGCACCTTGAAATAAATATTCATTTTATTGTCAAATTTAAAGAAGCATTAATTATCAACAGGCAATTAAACCAGAACAGGCTTTTCTACATCAGTTTCATCAACAGCTCCTTAAGTTTTATAAATGTGACACATTTAAAAATGATGATGCGTTAATATAAAAGAGAACATTTGTATTGAACATTATTTGTAAATAATGCATTATTTGCAAGATGATGAATAGTTGCATGTATTTGTTACTTTTAAGGGTAATATCATTTCATATACAGTACCATGGCAAATGAAATCATTCTGATCTGACATATTAAAAAATCAGAGGAATTAAAAACAAACAGATTAAATGGATCATTATAAGCAATGAAGTCAAACCTGAGAGCGATGCCTCTCTCTGTCAGTCAATCTTCTGAAGCACAAATAACGAGTGAACGTTCTCTTCCGGCCTTTATATAGACACACATTGTGGTTGGTTTAATCACATGATCAGAACGATCAGAAAGAGAATGTGTGTGTTTTCTTTTGTAAACATGCAAGTGGACTTATTTACTAGTAATTATATAGAATCATTGGTCTGAGTGTAAACTTTGCCAGATTTACAAGATTATATGAGCCTTAAAATCTTCCGGATTAACACAGTTTGATAATCAGCATATTACACCTCCAAATCACCTCCATATAAGACTTTTCACACAATCTCCCCTCTACAGACATTCATCACTTTCTAAAAACATATCTTTATGCTCTCTATAGAGGAGTTTTAAATACAGCCAAGTAAGCGTTCATAAAAACAAGTTTAAACACCATAAACACTTTACAGACTACACACAACAAAACTGTAATGCATCATTTTCTACTCTAAAAAAGCAAGACTTTATGTGGTCACAGAGTTGATGAATTTATAACAATATTAATGGTACACCTAATACATTACAATATCATCTCATTTGTTAATATTAGCTAACGCATTAGTTCATTTTTTTCTTTCCCTTGAGAAACTATTTGTCGTCAAGCAGTTGAATCTCTGATTAAATTTGTGGTCAGATAGAGATAGCAATGACTTCCTGTTTCCATGACGATTAAATCTTGCTGAGAAAAATAAAGGCCATGATGAAAACAAGCACTGACAGGTTTAGACACACAGTAAAACCTCCAGTGTTAAATCAACACTCCCAGTGTATATATAATCCACACTCAGAGTGTTAAAAAAGTAACACTGAAGCAGTGTTAAAGTTAATGAGATAATTAGTTTAGTAATTTAGTGATGATTGAGCATTAGTGAAGAACACCTGCTGTTAACAAACTGAACCATTGAAAGAAAGAGAAAGAAGAACAGAAAAAAAGAGACGAGATGAGACAAGAACTACAACTGACTTCAGCCACAGCCTTAGATGAAATCAACACAAGATAAAACAAGACATTAAATCTCTCAAGATCTCAGCAGAGGATGATTAAACAACTCCATAAACAGCATCACCAGCTTCACACGTTACTAACCAGATTGACTTTAGATGTTGATGCTTTAGTTTTGTTTGAGTTACCATTATCGAGGTCAGTGTTTGCTTTAGTTGGGCTCTCGACCCTTGACTTAAAACATTACAATTTCTTTGGCTGCCATAACTGTGTGTTTGTTTAGACATGTTAGTTATGGCGTTCGGGTGTTGATGGTTAGACTTCTATAAAGAAATCACCAGCATTTAGTGATTTCTGTAACTGATTTCATTCAGAGCATGTCACTGATTGATTACTTTTTTTTATTTTGATCGCATAAAATATAAAGCTTCATCCATCAGTTTTAAGATTAATTTGAAAGACTTTTAAAAGTAAATCAGCACTAAAAGGTCCAAACTGCATTATCATACAGACATCAAGACTCAGCGTATGAATCTCAACAATGGTGATAATCAACATATTCAGATAAAAAGACCATCTGTGAACATCACAAAACACGCTACTAAAAGTCACAACAAAATAGCAAAACAAAAGGAAATAGTAAGACAGCTGCATAATTTATTCATGTCGCATTGCATGCTGGGAGCCATGGATGAGTTTTGATTGGTGCTCCCAGAATGCACTGCAACATGGAGCTTTATGTTGATTGTCACCATTGTTGAGATTCATATGCTGATTCTTGAAGTCTGTTTGATGAAGAAAAGTAAACTTTCAGTGCAGAATAAGTTTCAAGTCTTTTAGATTAATATTAAAACTGTCAGGTCTTAAACTACACAACCTCAAAATTAATCAGTAAATCTACCAGTGACTATACTCGGAGTAAAACCAGTTATTCAAGCCACTATACACTGATTATGTCTTTAGTAACATAAGCAACTCCTGATCACATTTTCGCTTGGCTTTTTTTCTTTGCGCCATAACTAACATGTCTAAACAAACACGCAGTTACAGCAGCCAAAGTAATTGTAAAGTTTTAAGTCAAGGGTCAAGAGCCCAACTAAAGCAAACACTGACCTCGATAATGGTAATTCAAACAAAACTAAAACATCAAAATCTAAAGTCAATCTAGTTAGTAACGTGTGACGCTGGTGATGCTGTTTATGGAGTTGTTTAATCATCCTCTGCTGAGATCTTGAGAGATTTAATTGCTTTTATCTAGTGTTGATTTCATCTGAGGCTGTGGCTGAAGTCAGCTGTAGTTCTTGTATTTCTGCTCATCTCGTCTCTTTTTTTCTGTTCTTCTTTCTCTTTCTTTCAGTGATTCAGTGATTCAGTTTGTTAACAGCAGGTGTTCTTCATTAATGCTCAATCATCACTCAATTACTACACTAATTATCTCATTAACTTTAACACTGACTCAGTGTTTCTTTTTTAACACTCTGAGTGTGGATTATATATACACTGGGAGTGTTGATTTAACACTGGAGGTTTTACTGTGCAGAGTGTGTAAGTTGATTAGTTTACATTAACAAATGTTAAATGTCAAATTTGAAATGTTTACCTACTTCCATCTTATCACACACACTTTCACCATTAAAACTAAACTCATGGTGAAATTTGCACCCGTCTTTTGCACCCAGCAAAGCCCAGCTTCTTTGATTTGATCTCACTCATTTTGACATTGATGCTGGATCACTGCAGAAGATCAGCCTAAAAATGCAACTTTTAAAACCTTTTGTGATCCTATGCAAACAACGAAATTAGTTTATACCACCAAGATAAGCCTTAAGGGCTAAACCGAACTGGAGGCTTGATGGTATGTTCAGGATAGCGCTTAGTCTCTTCGTGTGGAGTGTGTAACACCACCTCATTATCCCTAGTGGCTGAATCCTCCGATTGTGCCAATCCTGCTGGAATTTGATCAAGACTAGGACGTAATGTCTCTCCTGAGATCGGATGTTCACACCAATCTGTCAGATTCCCCTCAGGGACTTCAATGGTCTCTGGACCAACCTCATCTCCATTGTCGCAATCATCCTGATGTGTCAGAATCTGATCAACATGACGCCTCCAGTGAACTGAAAGTCCCACATCGACAGTGTATGATACTGGGCCTGTGTTTGCAGACACCACACCAGGCATCCACTTCCTTCCTTGCCGATAATCATGAACTAATACCTTGTCCCCCACTGCAGATGTTTTTTCTTTCGCATGAACTTGACGTCGCTGGCACAGTTTGCCTTGAGCTTTTTCGACCACAGAGGCAACATTTGGCTTCAACGGATCAAAGTGGGACCGCAATCTACAATACAGAAAAGCAATTAAAAGTACACTAAAGTGCACTATTTTTTCTACAGTGTCTGTTGGAGGAGATCATGGAGCCTTTTCACAAGACTGATATGCATTTCAGCGGTCATCAGCATCGTAAATCCTCGATTTTTTATTTTTATATATATGTATTTTGATTTAAAAAAATGATGTACATTTATAACACTATACTTATATCACATTTGTATCAAATTACAAAACAAGAAAAAAGTAGTTAACGCTAATGCGAGGGTGTTTCTAATGCAAGGTCTATGGGAGGGACGGTAAATTTGACATCGTTCTCTCTTCTGACTGCTGTTATCAGTCTCTGTCAATTTTTTTCCTTTGATTGAAAGTCGTGAAAATGCTATCGCAGAGTTTTTCTTTTGCTATTTGAGCAAATGGGAATGCAAAAAAATATATTTGTGTAACTCTCCCATTCACTGCTCTCAAAGTTTACCCAACTATGACGTCTTCCGCTGCTGAGAAATCCGGAAATATGAAGGTTTATTAAGCTACATACAGCTATCTTGAGGCTTATCCGTTTCTTAAAATGTCCTGTGTGAATGTTCCCAATCAGTGACCAATTAGAACAGGAAAGAAAATGTTACTATTGATTGCACTGTACATAAAATTTTAATTAAATTTGTAATTTAACTTATTAACTTAAATTGTACTATTTTTTGAGGTACATGAAATGTGTTTTAAAGTTGTAAGATATTTGAGTCACATTTATTTCTTTATAGTTTTGTCAAGGTGTAAATGTTTTATGTTTTGTTTATAACAATATTAACACTATTGTGTTTCCATGAATGGATTGTGATGTGCAGTATTGACTATTTAAGGTGATTATTTGAAACTACGGATATTGTTGTTGTTTATCAATAAACAATGTTTGATATGCATTTGTTTTAGTTTTTCAGTTTGTTTATTCAAATTATTAAAAATGTCAATAGCAAGAACAATAAACTAGTGGGAGGGGTGGGGGGTGCAAATATTAAAGAACTGAAATTAGGAAATGGTGCCTCGAAGCACCCAAGGTGGTTCCTGACCACTCTTAATACAAGGGTTCCTCCAGGAACCGTTAAAGTTCCTCAGAGAACCACCCTTTTAAACCGGTGCCTAGAGGTTCCACAAAGGGTTCCGCCACAGTGGCAAAGTGAAGAACCCCAAAAGGTGCCTCCAGGAACCTTTAGTTTTCAAAGTGTTGGGTGGGGAGGGGGCGTGGTCCATGGGAAATAGTCCTGCCACCACAGCTGGAATAAATCCTAAAGGAAACACTGCATACATTTAATAAAATTAGAAAAATGCATTTACAAAAGGTAAAAGGAAAATGCCCCTGTAAATCACTTTGAGTCAAATGTCACCTCGTATTAATTTTTTATTATTTATTATATATAAGGTGCTCCTAAATTTTTTAAATTAGGAGGACAAGCGCCCCTAATTACAAGAAGAAAAACACGGCTCTTAAACTGGGTGTGTGACAGGTACGGCTGTGGAATGGGGTTTGACCGAGGAAAAATTTTCAGTCAAAATATTTTTTTTTTGCTTTAACCCCTGATTTTGTTTGCTGCACACCCAAAAGGACTCATTACTATAATTGTACATAAGTTTTTGCCTGAGAGCATGACGTCCACACTTACTTAAGAGAGATTGACTTTTTCCTGCAGTCGTGGACCAGTGTGAACCACCAAGATAGACTCTATCTACTCTGGATCACCTGTAGCCCAGAAGTGCGACGCTTCCTGGCTCGACAGCCAGGACACATCCAATCAGACTACCAGCAGCTTAAACAGGCCATCATAAAGGAATTCTCAGACCTGAATTCTCTGCACAGCCCAGAATCCAAAGCAGGCGCCAGAAGGCACCCAGCATTGCCACAATGCAAGGCCCTTCTACAGAAAGCCACTAGCCAGCAGAGGACAGAGCCGTCGCCATGGCAGCAGACCCAGGTCCCAGACCAACCACTGGCAGAAACCATGGAAAAGGCCATCCTCATCCTGCGAACACCATGGCATGTCCAACGACAGTCCCCCACAACATCCTTCTCCACACCCTTCACACAGGTGCCAAACGGATGCTGCACCAGGACAGATGGACATGCCTACTTCTGAGTTACAGCAGCTTCTGACACTGGCAAAAGAGCTCCTTGAACAAGACTCAACTGAGGAGTACTGCGTTCAGGATAGCGCTTAGTCTCTTTGTGTGGCGTGTGTAACACCACCTCATTATCTCTAGAGACTGAATCTTCCGATTGTGCTAATCCTGCTGGAATTTGATCAAGACTAGGACGTAATGTTTCTCCTGAGATCGGATGTTCACACCAATCTGTCAGATTCCCCTCAGTGGTCTCTGGACCAACCTCATCTCATTTGTCGCAATCATCCTGATGTGTCAGAATCTGATCAACATGACGCCTCCAGTGAACTGAAAGTCCCACATCGACAGTGTACAGGTGCTGGTCATATAATTAGAATATCATCAAAAAGTTGATTTATTTCACTAATTCTATTCAAAAAGTGAAACTTGTATATTATATTCATCCATTACACACAGAATGATATATTTCAAATGTTTATTTCTTTTAATTTTGATGATTATAACTGACAACTAAGGAAAATCCCAAACCACTTCAAAATCCACTTCCTTCCTTGCCGATAATCACAAACTAATACCTTGTCCCAGAGTCCTGCACGCAGGCGGGTACCCGCGGGTACCCGACGGGTGAACTGCAAAAATTGACGTAACGGGTGGAATAATATTGACGTGTCGGGTGCGGTGCGGGTGCGGTTCGGACTGGTGACAGGCACGGGCGGGTTGCGGGTACAATTATAACCAAGACTATTTCGACTTAATCCAGTACACGCTGATAAGCAGCTCCTTTCTTTCAAATTGTCCCGTGCTTGTGTTCGCGCGCTCTGTCTGAAGACCGGGCTTCTACAGCGGGATTTGCAAACACTGAGCACTCTAGCCAATCGACAGCTGTATTGACATTGATTGACAACTATAGGTCTAGTGATTATATTAAAGGGAGCGCTCTTTGCTCGCTTTTCTGTAGTTAATCTATTCACAGTTTGAATAAAAGCTTTAGTCCACAATAGTTTTATATTGTTTACACTTTGAATGGTGCTTTCTCTCTCTCTGTTAACTTGTTGGGCTGCGTGTGTTAAATGTATTATTAAATGTATTATTATTTATTATTAAAATATTAACGCATTAACTCAGAATGACTTGTTAATTGCTTGTTACATTAAAAATAAAATAAAGGTGTTTTGTCTGCCTTATGTAGATTTAATGCGGGTGCGGTTCGGGTCGCGGTTGTTATGTCAAACGGGTCGGGTCGGGTCTGGAATTAAATTAGTGTTGCTGTCGGATAACGGGTCGGGTATTCGGTTAACTACTGCGGGTGCGGGTTTATCAAACAGGACCCGTGCAGGACTCTGCCTTGTCCCCCACTGCAGATGTTCTTTCTTTCGCATGAACTTGACGTCACTGGCACAGTTTGCCTTGAGCTTTTTCGACCACAGAAGCAACATTTGGCTTCAACAGATCAAAGCGGGACCGCAATCTACACTGTAAAAAATTGTTGTAAAAAAACGGCCATATTCTGACAGTAACATCCTGTTTTTTCATTATGGCAGTAAAATCCCGTAAAAAACAATGAATTCTGGGTAATATTTGTTGTTTTCGAGAAAGTATCCTTCTGCAGTCCTGTGAAGTAACAGCGCTCAGAGTCAACACTCAGGGGCTGTGTTTCAAATCACACCCTACACCCTCATTCACTATTCCCTACATGAGTTTACTAATATAGTCCACCTGACAGAGAGAATGAACACTAATGAGTGAATTCAGCCAATGATGAACAGCTGCTGTGAACAAGCAGAATCACTGGAGAAAAGAGAAAAATGAAACTACAACTGACTTCGGCCACAGCCTTAGATGAAATCAACTGAAATAAAACAGCAGAGGATGATTAAACAACTCCACAAACAGCATCACCAGCTTCACACATCACAGTCTGACTTTATTTCTGTCATATATCAACAAAATTACTTGAAAATTAATTGACATTTAGATGCTTTATTGAAAATGTTTAGCTTGACCTCACCATCATGGCGATCAGCATTTGCTTTAGTTGGGCTCTTGACCCTTAGCTTTGTAACGCTAGATGTTTTTTGTTGTTGTTGCTATAACGGTGTTTGTAAAACACCTTTATTATAGCAACAAAAACCAATGAAAAAATTTGTAAGAATGTTTTTTGGATCGTAATCGTCATGAAGCGGCTTTCATTGATCTCATTCAGTCTTTAATGAAGTGGATTTTGTTCGTTTTATGTTATTTATGATATGTGCTACATGATACTGCAAAATAACAATTTATTATGACAAACTGTAAAACTTCTTATGCACAAAATCTTCAGTACAACAGCATAATTCAGACACATACAGACATCAGCATATGAATCTCAACAATGGTGAGTCAAAATGTGTTGAGTTATATTAGCGTGTTTTGTGATGTTCAGAGTTGATCTGTTTATTTATTTTGGTTGAAAGTCACCATTGTTGAGATTCATACGCTGATTCTTGATGTGTGTGTTTCATACCACTTTAGAGCTTTTTTTTTTCTTTTTAATTGTCAGTACTCTTTTTAACAGTCTTACATAAACTAGAGCAAAAGAGTAAGCAGGCTGTTATTAAATCATCACTTTGGTAGCAGAAGAGACACTGGAACAAATCAGTGAATATGGTGTTTAATAATGGTTGTGTCATTAGCACAACATTATAGTTTTCGCTTTGGCTCTTTTTGCCATAATAAAGGTGTTTTAAAACACGTGTACAGCAACCAAAGAAAAGTTGATTTTAAAAAGGCAAGGATCAAGAGCCCAACTAAAGCTAACACTGATCTCCATCATGGTACTTCATATAGTAATAAAAAAAAACTTGTATTTCTGTGAACGTCTGACAGAAATAGCATCAGTCTGGTTAGTAATGTGTGAAGTAATGCTGATTTAGGAGTTGTTTAATCAGATCTTGAGAGAGTTAATGTCTTCTTTATTTCAGTTGATTTCATCTAAGCTGTGGTTGAAGTCAGTTGTAGTTCTTGTGGTTCTCTTTCATTCAGTGATTCTGCTTGTTAACAGCATCTGTTCATCACTAATCCACAATCAGCACTTAATTAATCACATAGTTATCTCATTAACTTCAGCACTGATTCCGTGTTACTCTAACACTCTAACACTCTGTAGTGTGCACACATTATAAGTGTTCATTTAAAACTGAGGATTTTGTTGTGGGGTTTAAAGGGTTAAAGATGTAAGAACAGCATGAAATGTAATTTAACAGCAATAAACTGTAATTAATTTACGGCAACAAACTGTAGAAAAACAGTTACTTACTGGCAACCGTGCTGCCGGTAGATTACTGTTAATTCAAAGAAAAAAACTGCAATTTACTGTAAATATTAACAGTCAGATTAACCAAACGAAAAAAGTTATTTTTACTGAAATATTAGTGAAGGTCCACAGAAAACAGTTATGCAAAGTCATGAACTGATCAGGAGAGTAAATATTAAACTGAACTGTATTAATGTGTGTTTGTACATGAGAGATCTGTTAGTTTAATGTAGTTTTGTGGGTCACCGTTGTGCTGGAGAGTAGAGCCTGTGCTTCAGTCAATGATGAGCCACAAACACTGATGTTCTGCTGCTTTATTTAAAATAATTGTGCAGTTGCTTAAGCAATGATGATCTTTTTGTTAAGTGCTCCAGCGCATGCATGTTGTCACGAATCTGGTCTGCACTCCCGGTCACTCACCACTAGAGGTTACCCGCTCACCACATGGACTGCATTTCCCATCAGCCATCTCACCAATCACACGCACACAGCTGTCACCAATCATTCATTGCACTAATCACATGCACACCTGATCACACAGCATCACTGATCACACACACTATTTCAACCCTGGACATTCTCTCCCTCGTTGCCGAGTATTGCATGCATTATCGCTGCCCTACAGAGCTCCGTTAGTTTTCCTAGTCTTGCCTAGCCCTGCCTTTGTTCGGATTGTTTTCCCTTGCCTGGACTATCGCTAACGTATTGGATTACCTCTCCTGTCTCGCCCCTTTGGATACTGTTTGCCGATCGTCGACCCACGCTTGTCTTTGGCTACTCTTTGTCTCGTCCATATTATACCTGTTTGCCATTGTTTGACCCTGCCTGTACGACCACGTCTCTGCCTAAGAAAGTCTGCATATGGATCCGTACGTCTCACGTCTTGTCAGCCCCGTAACACATGTGTGCTATAGTTGATGATGAACTGCAATGATTTGAGTTAAAGACATGTTTTTAGTTGTTTAAAGTGTTTGCAGTTTTATACTAAGACATATTTCTTCTCAGTGGACTCAAATTATATAAGTTCACATTACTAATACCGTATGAATACTAATATTTGAAACTTGAACTGTTTGAAGCAATTGCAGCAGAGTTAATTTCCATGGTAGTATAACAGTAACATGCTGTAAAAATGAAGAGCTGTAAATTAACGGTAGATGGCTGTAAAAGAGGCAGAAGCAGAGGCGCTTGAAGCTGCTATTGATGAGGACAGTGTCAGGCTAAGTTTGAATTCTGCTCCCTTGGAGCCATGCACCTATGAAAGTGAGTATGTTCGTCAGTCATGCGAAGCTGGGTTTGAGAACAACAATTTGACTCCCTTGCAACATTTCAGACCACAAAAGAGCAACGGTCATCCTACTCCTCTGCCCTACCCCATATCCCCCAATTCAAATAACTGCAGCTCAAACATAAATGACATTGTAAGATGTCTTGCTCGTCGTGAGCTTGTGGCAACAGGCTTACTGCAGTTTAATGACAAACCTCAGAATTACAGAGCCTGGAAACCTTCTTTTCAGATGGCAACTACTGATTTAAACCTGACTGCAAGTGAAGAGATGGAAGTGGCTTGGCAAGGAGTCAGCAGAGCAATTCGAGCAGATGAGGGCAAGAGGTGTCAGTCCAATAGTACAGAAGCTACCGTTATTTGTATTAAATCCTTCTTAAGTGACAAACAAAAACTACTTCTCCTTCAATCCTCGTTAGACAACATTCATGTCGATAAAGCCAGAGGAGCATATATAAGATGGAGAGCAAAGTGGAGAGAGGACGGGGAAAGGAGTTCAGCATGTTTTTGTAAACTGGAAAAAAAAGAGACAAGAACGTAACGGTATTAAAGCTTTACTGATTAATGATCAAGAATGTACAGATCCTGAAACATATCTAAGGAAATGTATTGTTTCTGCAGTAATGTATACTCCTCCTCTTATTCACGCACAGATGCTGATGCTCTCTTTGATCACAGTAAGGATTGGACCCCAACAGTAGATGTTTGTGATGCAGATATTAGTATGGAAGAAGTGGAAAAAGCAGTGAATTGTTTATCATTAGACAAATCTCCTGGGTCAGATGGGTTAACCAGTGACTTCTGTAGGCATTTTTGGAAATATATCAAAGACCTTCTTTTTCATATGTTGAAAGAAATATCTGAATCCCATATTCTTCCAACTACTATGAAGCAAGGAAGCATCACTCTCATCCCCAAACCTGGAAAAGATCATAAGTTAATAGACAATACAATGTATAAAGACGCGAACAGCACAGTTATATTAGCACATGGCATGTCTTCAAGATGCTCAGATGACAAAGGAATCAAACACGGTTGCCCATCTCTCCGCTGCTCTTTATTACTGCAGCGGAAATGCTCTCCATTCTTATAAAACATTCTGATTTTGAAAAATTGACTGTATTTGGCAAACAGTTAGTCATCAGCCAATTGTCAGATGACACAACCATATTCATGAAAAACATTGACCAAGTTACAAAAATTCTGCAAATCATAAAGTTTTTCTCAAGGGCATGTGGCTTAAAGTTACATCTTAAAACATGTGAATTACTACCGGTTCATAACTTTCCTCAGTCAACCGTTTACAATATTCCTGTTAAAGACACTATTAAATACCTAGGTATGCCATTACAAAGGATAACACTTAATAATCTGAACATTTGTAATCCTTTAGATAAGTGTAAGTCCTGCTTAAACTCGTGGTCTCAGAGAGATATCTCTATTATTGGCAGAATTTATCTTACAGAAATGGAACGCATTTCTAGACTCATCTACCCAGTCTACTCAATCTCTCTTCCTAAAGATGCAATAAAAGCTATAAACCAACACTTTAATTTTGTCTGGAAAAGAAACACACACTACATTAGAAAAGGAATGTTGGTCAAATAATACGAAGAAGGAGGACTAAAAGCCCTTGACATTGAATGTATTAATGATGCAATTAAAATAAATTGGCTAAAATCCTTTTTGAAAAATGAATTTGGTTTCATATCCCCAGTCAAATATTTATGAAATTAGGAGGTATCCATTTTTTCCTTCGATGTGATTATGACCTTAATAAAGATGTAGAAGTGCACGTCATGTTTTCCTGTCACTAACTGCGAGTCCAGATGTCAGAAGAGAACAGAGAGGAATGGTCAAAAAGTCAGACTGATACTCCTGAAACCTCACCGGACGTCTACAGACAACATGCACTGGCACACCTGGAGAACATGGAAACTGAACAAAAGATTTAAATGTTAAAAACACATGAGATATATACACATCTCTGAAGTGAAGCTCGAGTCACACCGTCCCGTGCCGTGTGATTAGCAGCCTCTCCCCCAGAGCTGGTGGATATAAGGACAGCTGGACTCCAGGGGTTCAGACGAGTCTGGGATTTGTTGACGAATCCTCTGGAAGCTCTTCTGGTCCTCTTTCGCCTCCACAGATAATCTGTCCAATCCTGTATGTCAGTAGAAGCCAGTGCAGCCACTTCTGTCTCTGCAACATCTCTGACCCTTTCATCCACATCACTGTCTCCAGCATCTGGGTCAGTCTGACAAGAAAGGAGGTGGGTTTCTCTTGAAACAGTACCTGTGCACACAGCTTCTCATTTTATTGAGACACAGGCAGTGCCACTGGCCCACACGGCTATGAAAAGAAGCACCAGTTGTCTCTTACCCCAGTAAACACAGAAAAATAAATAAACCTGACAGAGGTTTGCTATTTTAACTCCAGTGTATTGAGTTAACATTACAAAACTCCTCTGTGTTGAAAAAAAAGTTTAAAAAAAGCTGCCAGAAGATTTAAAAAAAAAAAGAAGTTAAACCTTTTAAATTAATTTTTTTAAAAGCACATTTTGTCGCTGTTTTCCGTCCTCATATGCTCCGCATTGCGAGTCTAAGAACATGGCGTCTGTGAAAAATATTCCAGATGAGTCAAGCGCGCACACGAGCAAATGTCCCGGATGTGAATAATAACACTCAGCAGAGTGTTATAAGAGTTTCTCGGCGTATTTACACCGGCCAGAGGGCGCTGTTTATAATATTTTGAGAATAAAGTTTAAATATTTCGAATAAATTCAAAATTCCGAGAATATTGTTGAAATTTTTTGAGAATAAAGTCAATTTTATTGCTAATAATACAGCGATCTGTCATTAAAGAGCATGAAAAACACATGTAAGACGTATTTTAGTATTTAAACTGACAGAATCTGAGAGCTGGGGCTATACTATACTATATAAATATAGACTATACTGTCAAAATATTGCAACTTTAATTGCTACGATTTAATTCTCATAATTTTGACTTTATTCTCAAAATATTTTGACCTCATTCTCGTAATTACGGCTTTATTGTCAGAACAGCTCACCTTCACTTCACTCCTCCCACAGCAGATCAGCACTGAATGCTTTGTCTGCTGCACACAGAGAAGGATTTGACAGAATTCATCAGAAGAGAAAGATATCATCTACACGGTTCTGAGAAAGAGGCAGCTTCTCTGCTTTAGCTATGTTGTGTTTTAATCTTTGTACAGAAGTCTTTGGTCATTCTGATGTATTTTAATGTAGAATACTGCATATGATACATAAATATAAGAACTGTAGAACATATGAATATGGTATATAACTATTATATAACTATAGCTTGAATATGTTTTGGTAAATACCTGAAATTGTGCCCGTGTCCAAATATATATGAACCTAACTGCATCAAGAATCTCAATTATTCCTGAATTCAGATCAATATTATTTAACAGTATATGTAACAAACACGTTCCTTGGGTTCAGTTAAAAAAACCCTCCTTTTTATGTTAATAAATAAGTTCAACACATTGTGTTCATATCTTTGTGGTTACTTGTAGGGAATGAAAAGACCAAATTAAATAATTTAAAATCATTATATTTTTAGTCAAAAATGTGTTTTTTTTTCAAGATGTATGAAGACTTTGTTAAAGTGCATTTGCAGGTAAAGTGAGGGACATTTGAGCTCTTAGAAATGTAAATATTACAATAACTGTGCATTCATAACACTTATTAATTGAGATGAGAATAGATGGACATTTGGCCTTTGTGTGAAGACTTTGGTCAAAAAGATTAAAGAATAATATCCTGAGCTGGACCAATATATATATGTCTTGTAGCGTAACAAGCCCTTCTTCAGATAAAATGATTAAATGCTAGAAAGTGATCGAGCTGAAACGGCTGATAATAAGAGTGCACAAAAACACTATATTGTGATTGATTTGTGTTTGGCTGCGTCTCAATCAGCTCGTTGGTTCGTGTTCAGTAATTCAGATCCTCTACATATCGGGACACTTTTGACTCTATTTTCAAAATGCAAAATCTTCAGTGATGGTATTCACGAACAACAGCAGACATGTTTAACGCTATTTAAAGTACAGTACGATCAATACTGTGGTGTGTATCTGTGCCGCATTGATAGACTGATGAACACACAGTGAACAGAATGCATGTTTATGCTGAAATATAACTGAATAATGGTATTATGTGTCATGATGTGCACTGAGATGCCTTCTAGGTTCCTGCTTCAGAATCTCTAGTAAAGGGAACATTGTATTTAAACAACAAGTACATTGTGTCTAACATTTCTTTCTTTCTTTCTACAAACACGCCTAATACAAAGTGGGACCTTGTTTTGTAATATAGTACTAAACTACTGTACAAAATCTAAAAATATATGATGTTTGAGAGAAACTTATCAGAGTTTCAACCCTTAAACATAAGTGTTTTTATGGCTTATGGCTATCATTTTTATCATTTATCATCGATCAGTTTACGGCTTTAAACTTGAAAAAGTGACCCAAATAATATCAATAATTCTTGAAAGATTATGAAGATGTAATGAAAACAAATCTCACCAATCATATTATTTTTTTTAACCTATTTTCATGTATTTTTTAGACTCAAACTTAATATGTCCACATTTTTAAAATGAGAAAAACACAAACTTTTTGTATTTCAATACTGACACAATAATGTACTCTACGAACTCACACACTCGTTATTTATTTATTTATTTATTTGATCACATTTGTATTTTAATCTAATTGATACCTGGTATGAAATATTAGTTTACAGTTTGTCAGACAAAACCTCACACTCTTGTAGTTTCCTAATATTTTCAGCACATAACTGGACCACATACATTATGTTTTTCAACAATACATTACACTCTCAATATCTGTCAACTCTTTCATTATTTCTATATCATGTTCTATGTAGATTTATTTCTATATCATGTTCTATGTATATTTCTATGCATTAGACAGCAGCGCGTGAGCAGGACTTTTATTCTGCTGTGGTGATGTGACGTCATGAGGATGCGCCGCGCTGCTGTGTTTCAACTGAAGAAAGGTTTGAGTTTTAAACATTTAACGTGTAGAAACGGTTCAACTTCAAAGTTTTACAGGCGATACATTAACTGTTCATTAGTTTCGGCGAAGTGAAGCTTTCAACTCAGTTGTAAAAAAAGGTTCATTACTCGAAGCTTTTTAAAACGGTTCATGCTGGTCACAGACTCCGGTTTCCATCTCTGTTATATAGATACAGATATAAAGCGCTAATATAAGTAATACATAAATACGTTATTTTAATATGGTGGTTATATTTATTTTATTGGCATATATAACAGGTATCTGTATAAATGATAAAACACTATGACAAGGTAATGTTTACTTTATTATATATTACATTTTATATTATCATCTCACACATGGATCAGCATTTTCTATAATAAAAATACATATCTGATGTGACTTAATGTATAATTAGCATCAAACTAAAAATATGAGTCATATTCTTGAGGATTAAAGGGAAGAAAGCGAGATGATCGCACAGCATCAGTCAGGTGGCGATATGACGCTTTTTCTTAGCGTCCGTCTCCAAGTGACTCGTTTAAACCCTGAACTCTGGTCTATTAATGTGATCAGCAGATCATTAGGTAACTAATATACATCACTGCTTGTGTGTTATTGTGTGAATGTTTTGAGTGTAATCAGGTGATTTAAATCTCACCTGACTCACTCCCTCACCAGTGTGCTGACTACGGAATTAGTGTGCTGACTCCTCACCAGTGTGCTGACTACTGAACTAGTGTGCTGACTCCCTCACTAGTGTGCTGACTACTGAACTAGTGTGCTGACTACGGAACTAGTGTGCTGACTACGGAACTAGTGTGCTGACTACTGAACTAGTGTGCTGACTACTGAACTAGTGTGCTGACTCCTCACTGGTGTGCTGACTACTGAACTAGTGTGCTGACTCCTCACTGGTGTGCTGACTACTGAACCAGTGTGCTGACTCCTCACCAGTGTGCTGACTACGGAACTAGTATGCTGACTACTGAACTAGTGCGCTGAATCCTGAACTAGTATGCTGACTACTGAACTAGTGTGCTGACTACGGAACTAGTGTGCTGACTACGGAACTAGTGTGCTGACTACGGAACTAGTGTGCTGACTACTGAACTAGTGTGCTGACTACTGAAGTAGTGTGCGGACTCCTCACTAGTGTGCGGACTCCTCACTGGTGTGCGGACTCCCTCACTAGTGTGCTGACTACTGAAGTAGTGTGCGGACTCCCTCACTAGTGTGCTGACTACTGAACTAGTGTGCTGACTACTGAACTAGTGTGCTGACTACGGAACTAGTGTGCTGACTACTGAACTAGTGTGCAGACTACTGAACTAGTGCTGACTACTGAACTAGTGCTGACTCCCTCACTAGTGTGCTGACTCCTCACTAGTATGCTGACTCCTCACCAGTGTGCTGACTACTGAACTAGTGTGCTGACTCCCTCACTAGTGTGCTGACTACTGAACTAGTGTGCTGACTCCCTCACTAGTGTGCTGACTACGGAACTAGTGTGCTGACTACTGAACTAGTGCGCTGACTCCTGAACCAGTGCGCTGACTCCTGAACTAGTATGCTGACTACTGAACTAGTGTGCTGACTACGGAACTAGTGTGCTGACTACGGAACTAGTGTGCTGACTACGGAACTAGTGTGCTGACTACTGAACTAGTGTGCTGACTACTGAAGTAGTGTGCGGACTCCCTCACTAGTGTGCGGACTCCCTCACTAGTGTGCTGACTACTGAACTAGTGTGCGGACTCCCTCACTAGTGTGCTGAATACTGAACTAGTGTGCGGTCTCCCTCACTAGTGTGCTGACTACTGAACTAGTGTGCTGACTACTGAACTAGTGTGCTGACTACTGAACTAGTGTGCTGACTACTGAACTAGTGTGCAGACTACTGAACTAGTGCTGACTACTGAACTAGTGCTGACTCCCTCACTAGTGTGCTGACTCCCTCACTAGTATGCTGACTCCCTCACTAGTGTGCTGACTACTGAACTAGTGTGCTGACTCCCTCACTAGTGTGCTGACTACTGAACTAGTGTGCTGACTCCCTCACTAGTGTGCTGACTACTGAACTAGTGTGCTGACTACTGAACTAGTGTGCTGACTCCCTCACCAGTGTGCTGACTACTGAACTAGTGTGCTGACCCTCACCAGTGTGCTGACTCCCTCACCAGTGTGCTGACTACGGAACCAGTGTGCTGACTACGGAACCAGTGTGCTGACTACGGAACTAGTGTGCTGACTCCCTCACTAGTGTGCTGACTCCCTCACTAGTGTGCGGACTCCCTCACTAGTGTGCGGACTCCCTCACTAGTGTGCTGACTACTGAAGTAGTGTGCGGACTCCCTCACTAGTGTGCTGACTACGGAACTAGTGTGCTGACTACTGAACTAGTGCGCTGACTCCTGAACTAGTGCGCTGACTCCTGAACTAGTATGCTGACTACTGAACTAGTGTGCTGACTACGGAACTAGTGTGCTGACTACTGAACTAGTATGCTGACTACTGAACTAGTGTGCTGACTACGGAACTAGTGTGCTGACTACGGAACTAGTGTGCTGACTACGGAACTAGTGTGCTGACTCCCTCACTAGTGTGCGGACTCCCTCACTAGTGTGCGGACTCCCTCACTAGTGTGCGGACTCCCTCACTAGTGTGCGGACTCCCTCACTAGTGTGCTGACTACTGAAGTAGTGTGCGGACTCCCTCACTAGTGTGCTGAATACTGAACTAGTGTGCTGACTACTGAACTAGTGTGCTGACTACGGAACTAGTGTGCTGACTACTGAACTAGTGTGCAGACTACTGAACTAGTGCTGACTACTGAACTAGTGCTGACTCCCTCACTAGTGTGCTGACTACTGAACTAGTGTGCTGACTCCCTCACTAGTGTGCTGACTCCCTCACTAGTGTGCTGACTACGGAACTAGTGTGCTGACTACGGAACTAGTGTGCTGACTCCCTCACTAGTGTGCTGACTACTGAACTAGTGTGCTGACTACTGAACTAGTGTGCTGACTACGGAACTAGTGTGCTGACTACGGAACTAGTGTGCTGACTCCCTCACTAGTGTGCTGACTACTGAACTAGTGTGCTGACTACTGAACTAGTGTGCTGACTACGGAACTAGTGTGCTGACTACTGAACTAAAGCCGATTGAGACACACCCTGAGATTTAGTTTGGCTTTATTTCTCATCTTAAACAGAACCGAGTGTCCAAGAAACTGCTGCTGAAGCGACTGAGATCCACACACTATTATAAAGATGGCGTTTATTAAAGAGGAGAGTGAAGATGTTAAAACTGAAGAAGCGTTCAGAGTCAAACATGAAGAGACTGAGGATCAAACAAAGATGGCGTTTATTAAAGAGGAGAGTGAAGACTTCAGGATTGAAGAAGTGTTCAGTCTGAAACAAGATACTGAGGAACAAACAGGTCAGTTTTCATCCTCAAAGCTGAACTCATTCGATCCGTATTCAGATGTCCAGCTCTACAGAAATGAAAGGTGTTAATGAAGAATGTCATATGCGTGTCCCAATTAAAGTGGTTTTATGTGACGTGGCGCGGGTCGATGCATGTGGACAGACTTGTTGAGATCACATGACCAGACAAATACTAACGCTGGCTTCGTGTGAACCTGAGAAGATCCTTCCCTCATGTTGGTCATTCGTTATTATGACGTGTCGCACATTAAAGGTGCTATAGGTGATTATCTTCAGAAACATTTTTTGATATTCTGGATGAAAGTCTCTTCACATCCTGATAGCAATCATTAAGTTAAGTGGTATAAATGTATTTATATATTCTGTGGTAGGTGTATGACCAGGAAATGTTTGTCCAATCAAAACGCTCGGTCTTCCTGGTATTGTAGTACTTTTACTAATTACTATAGAGTTTTCTCAGCGGTGAATGACACATGATGTAGTCCAGTGGTTCCCAATTCCAGTCCTCGTGCCCCCCACTCTGCATATTTTGCATGGCTGTATCCGAAATCGCCTACTGGATTTCGAAATCGCCCAATCTTACTACTGGAGCTGCCCGTTTCCAAAGATTATTAAACAGCAAGCAAATATGCAAAAGCGGCAGTCCTTCCGGTGCACCGAGTGTCCGAATTCACTCACTGGTTTTCATTCACTCCTTCAAGTGAACTGTAAGAGTGGACTAATGTAGGGAATAGTGAATGAGAGTATAGGGGGCAATTTCAGATGCAGCCCATGTCTCTCTTAATTAACACACTCGGTTCAGATAACCAGCTCGTTAGAAGAGAGCTATGTGCATAAACTGTGTTCTGATTGACATGCTCCCTACACAGTGTTCATTGTTCATTGCTCCCTACTCCCTGAGCAGGGAAATCCATTGAAGTTTATTTCACTTCAGAAAATTAACTCATGGATTTGCGCTGCGCAGCGTCTTCACACACAGACGAAACTTACTAGAGAAGTGTGACATAATACACATCTGTAAATAAATACTATTTAAGTTCATGTCTCGCACACTTTAATGCTCTTTGTATGGGACATTTGCTTTGAACTGGAATCAGATATACAGTCGAATCGTGATAAGATATACAGTACATATGAAATGTGCAGAGCTGGGAGGGTGCGAGGACTGTAATTGGAAGCCGTTGATGTAGTCTATTGTAGTAATTTAATGTTGTCTCTGGCTGCTCTTTGAGCGTATGTGCGCAGGGGCGTAAATTTAATCTAACAGTAGGGGGGGACAATAAACATAAAATTTCTCAAGAGCAATTTTTGAAAGGGACACAAATAATACAGCCAAAATTGTACTTGTAAAGATAGATATGTGTACACAGCATGCACATAGCATGGACTGTGTTTAAATATGAGTTCGGTTCATATGGTTCATATATGGGTATAATTATAATTATTATTTTGCATCCTCCGTAGTATTTTAGGTTTCGTCTGAAACCGAGTACGTCTCTTTAGTTATTCAACCGCATTAAGCCCACTGATCTGCCACTTAACATCATATTGAGCAAAACCCAACACATCGGTAGGTCTACAATATTAGCCTAATATCAGTTCACACACAGGCTTATCGCCGTGTTAGTTGTAGTGGGTGACAAGCTACGATATTAAGCTTGTTAACCTTATAATCGCTCATAGAAAAAACATCGGATATCATCATTTTTTTGTCATGACTAATTTATTAATGATCCAGCATCATCTGTATTAAAGAGAAAGGATCATTTCACCCGATGTTTAGAGAATAAAATAGCCTTGACAGCCTAAGTTACTTACACATGACTAACTTGCTCTCTCTCACCGGACTCATGTGTGTTACTCAGGAACTTGCTGTCTCCCACCGGAGTGACCGGACTCGTGTGTGTGTATCGGTAAAAGAGGAAAGCAGGCCGTGGACCAAACCACTGTGAGGCAAGGGAGCGGGGAATCAAAACATTTCTGAACTTAAAACGTTTTTTTTTGCATTTATTTTGTTTTACTACTCACACAGTTATTTTAAGTATATGTCCATTATATTATTTTCATTACACAGAGTTGCTTGTAATGATATTTTTAGGGGGGGACAACCCTCAGATAGGGGGGGTCCTGTCCCCCCCGGGATTTACGCCTATGTATGTGCGTTCAGGGAGGGTGCGAGGACTATAATTGGAAGCCGTTGATGTAGTCTATTGTAGTAATTAATTGTTGTCTCTGGTATTCTGCTCTTTGAGCGTATGTGCGTTCAGGGGGTGTGGCTTTGGATGGCGATTGTAGGAAGGGTGGGACGTTCGCTTTCAGTGCTATCAGGCTAAAGTTAGCATTTTCCGAGATCTCCTATTGCACCTTTAAATTAAGAAAAAGCAATAAATAATGCAGAAGTTGTCTAAACAAATTTATGTGTAACATTAAACTCAGTATCTGTTTCTGAATTGAAAACAATGAAAACCAAGATGTTGATTTGAACATGGGGTAACATAAGTATGCTGTCTGATATTAGTGTATTTTTTTCATAAAAACATAAGTCAGTTGTTCACTTGGTGATGAACGATCCATTCATTGGTCTGAATAAGAAGCCCACACAGTACAGTACAACCTCTGCTGCTCACAGCTGTGCACACAGACTGTAGCCTAAAGATAACTGCTTTCATGCTCTTCCCAATATTACGAAAAATACCATTGTATTTGAAGGATAGAATTTGAATTTAACAGGCGAGAACCAATGAGGTTCATTTTTGTGTGTTATGCAGCACATTTGAGCTTCAGCAAGTATTTACGCAGCATATTTGAGGTTTGTTCTCGTTCATCAAGCATGTATTGTTGAGCTTCTGTTTATGTTTGCTGATCAATGTGAATAAAGCCTAAATTCAGTAATGTTTGTCATATAAAGTCGAGCCCGACCGATATATCGTTTTGCTGATTTTATCAGCTGATATGAGCCTGTCGCAGATATATTGTAGCGAATGTGCACCGCCATTACACAGATGAAATGCTTCTGAATGGTGTAATTACTTAGTTTGTCCAGCAGAGCGGGCTCCATTGTTTGACCCAGGTCACCGTAGTGTAGAGATGCACGGATGAGCTCAAACTTCACCCGAGTCCACTGTTTCAAATTATCTACCCGCCACCCACCCACACCTATATTTGATCATCACATAACATTGATTCTAATTATTAGTTTTGCATCGTGATATCACTGATGCTTACACAGCATAGTTTGTCAGTAACGTTATGCTAACAACAATAAAACTACTAAAGCGCGGACGACGCTCGCGGTGTTTTCATCTTCTGCCGTCTCACTATATGATGATATTAACACACTGCTGCTCTGAGAGTCATTTCATTAGCATTTTACAGTTTAATTTGAGAAAACTACCGTCATATCACATGATACACAGCAGCTGCAAGTTCCTCACGGCAACCTGTCAAAATAAAAGTTTAGTTTAACATTAAGAGCAGTCTTAAGACTCAATGCTACTACTAATAATAAATATTAATAAATCTTGAGTTTTAAAGGAACAATCCCATTTGTTTTCTTTTTAATTTTAACAGAAAACCTCTGTTGTGCAGCACTTTGTTTGCCAAAAAATAAAAGGGTTTAATTTTCATTTGATTAGGATAAATTAAATTAATGTTTTATGCCTTCATCTGATTACCAGAAAAATTAAGAACATTTTATAGGGCTCTATTATTGTTAAGAAAGGACCCTATACAAAAAAAAGAATAGGTTTAAAATACAGGCCTGTGGGTCTTAATTTTTTTTCATTAATTCACCATTTGTAAACTGCATTTACTGTTCTTTTTTTTTTTGAAATATCAATAGCTTTTGTCTTAAAACTGTATTCACTGAATGTAATTAAAAAAAAGAAGAGAGAATCGAATCGAATCGAGAGCTTGCGAATCGAAATCGAATCGAATCGGGACATCTGAGTCAATACCCAGCCCTACAGATCACATGAGCCAATATTTTATTCACAATAGAACATATATAACATAACAAATGTTTAAACTGACAAATTACAGTATTACACAAATATTACACAAATTACAGAAATACACAAGGCCTTCCCTGAAATAGACGTCGTCTGGAGGGGAGCATATGTTGCTTTAAAACTTTTAAATACCTTTCAGCATTCATAGTGCCTTCCAAAACATGCAAGCTGCCCATACCGTATGCACTTATCAAGTCAAGTCACCTTTATTTATATAGCGCTTTTAACAATACAGATTGTATCAAAGCACTTAACAGTATCAAATTGGAGGATAGAGTGTCAGTAATGTATAAGATTAAACACTCAATTTTCAGTTAAAGGCATTTCATTATTGAATTCAGAGATGTCATTGTCTAGCTCAGTTTAGTTTAAATAGTATCTGTGCAATCAAATCGGCGATAATCGCTAGAAATTAAGCGTCCCCCAACTGAGCAAGCCAGAGGCGACAGCGGCAAGGAACCAAAACTCCCTCCGAGACAGAATGGAGAAAAAAAAAACCTTGGGAGAAACCAGGCTCGGGGGGCCAGTTCTCCTCTGACCAGACGAAACCCGTCGAGGTCTTCACTGGGGATATGTCTCTGGGGCTCCGGTGCATAATATAAGAAATGATCATGAGTAAATGGATAAAATGATAATAATCATGAATGAATAATACACAAATTCGAGCATACACTAAAACTAAAACTCAAAGCCAAGTATTAGAACAAATATACAACCTCAGAACTGTGCCATCATCTTCACTCTCAAAAGACTGGGGAGCCCGTTTCAGTCACAGTAGAAGACCAACACTTGTCCAAGAATGCCGGGCGACGTGCACTTACCTACGACTGAGCTTCCACTGTTTCTGAAAGAAACACCCTTTTTTATACTTTCAATTTTAGGTGCGGTTTAAGAACAACCCCTCTAAGTGAGAGAGAAAGCAAACTGGCCAGGCTCGCTCCCCCTCCCAATTGGGTGCACTTTGTTTTAATTACAGAAAAAGATGAATTACTATTTAACAATATCTCTGAGGTTTCACAATCAATATGGCGTACATCAAATCTGCTACATTAAATTAGTTTACACTCCAATGGAACAACACCAGTATTCAAAAAGTCAATGGGATAGACTCTCTCTGTGCTTTCCCATGAGACGTTAGTTTGTATCACTTTCAACCTTGAAAATCTTCCCTTTCTGTTCCATTCCCACACTGTTCATCCGTTGAGCGCACAAAACAACCCATCCTTTACAGTCCGATAAGTACGATTTGAACCATGCTAAGGCACTTTCACTAATGCCAACAACGTTTTCTAGTCTATTCAAAAGAATGTTGTGGTCGATAGTGTTGAACGCAGCGCTAAGATCCAGTAGAACTAATAAAGAGATACAACCACGAACAGATGATAGAAGCAGGTCATTTGTAACTCTAATGAGAGCAGTTACAATCCACTTTCCTGCAGAGTTTAGCTGTAACCCTAATCAAACACATCTGAACATGCTAATCAATGTCTTCAGGATCATTAGAAAATCATAAACAGGTGAGTTTGATCAGGGTTGGAGCTAAACTCTGCAGTGGATTGGACCTCCAGGGTAAGATTTGAGGAACCCTGGTCTAAATCCTTGTGTAAGTGCTGTAATACTTGTTCGTAGATCTGTTGTTTAAATTATTTACTTGCTGCTAGGAAGGAATACTTAATTTGTTTCCTACCTATTTCTATTCTGCATTTTCATTGAGGTTTATAGGTTTGATTGCACTTACTGGTAATTAGAATAATTTGCGCCTCAGCTAAGAATGAGCCTGCGTCATTTGCATTGTTCCTTGTGCCAAGTGTTTAGTTTCGTCTTGAGCTATTAGCACTCCTTTAAGCTTATTGGCTGGGCTGATCAGAGGCCGGCCACAGCTGTTTTCACTGTAGTCTCTTAGACTGTATTTATTTGATGTCCGAGCGCTGACACGGTAGCGTCTGCAGAAGCGTTCAGCCTCCTCGTGTGAAGATCGAAGAGTGTAAAGACCGACGACTTTTTCCTGTGCGACTTTAACCGAGCAACAACACTGAGCACACACTTAAGTATAATTTCTTCCTTCCCTCACACTCTCTCCTTTCCTATCCTCTATCCTTCCACCTCTATCATGTGTTTCCAAACCATTCCGGTTCTCTCTCAACCACGCTCTACCATCACACACAGACGGCAACGTAATCCTGCTAACCTGCACCCTATCTCTACATCTTCCACTACACCTCTTGCTTTCTCTGTGGGTCTCTGGAATTGTCAGTCAGCTGTAAACAAAGCTGACTTCATTTCTGCTTTTTCATTACAATCCACACTCAGCATCTTGAGCTTGACTGAGACCTGGATTCGTCCAGAAGACTCAGCAACCTCAGCTGCTCTCTCTCAAAATGTATCTTTCTCTCACACCCCACGGTAAGTTGGCCGGGGTGGGGGCACTGGTCTGCTCTGCTCATTTCAAACAATTGGAAATACTCAACCCACTCTCCCCCATGCAATCACAACTCATTTGAATCTCATGCGATTACTGTAACGGCTCCGATAAAACTCCACATTGCGGTAATCTACCGTCCCCCTGGCCGAATTCTAGCCACCTTCCTAGAGGAGCTGGACGGGTTGTTGTCCTCTTTCATGGAAGATGGCACTCCACTCTTAGTCTTTGGTGATTTCAACATTCGTCTAGACAGGCCTTATGCTACAGACTTCCATTCACTCCTAGCTTCATTTGATCTCAAATGCCTTACCACTACTAGGACGCACAAATCAGGCAACCAACTTGATTTTCTTCGTGAACATCGGACTAAACTCAGAGTGGCAGAGAGAAAATGGCGCAAATCAAACGAGCTGTTGGACTGGAGTAGGTATCATTTTTTGCTTTCATCTTTCTCTGCTGAAGTCCACACTGCCAAATCCTCACATTTCCACAACAAGATCAACAGCACTCCAGACGTGTAATCCCTTCAGAACATTTAACTCTCTCCTCTGTTCCCCTCCTCCACCTCCCACCACTTCCATAACAGCTGATGACTTTGTTCTGGTTTTGTCTGTGAAAAAAGTTGCAATCAGGACCTCCAACCAACCACATCCACTGCTCAAACTCCCATCTTCTCCTTCTGTCCCCTCCTCTTCTCCACATACACTACATCAATGGGTCCCATCATACAGGCACATGGCTTCTCCTACCATTGCTACGCCGATGGCACACAGCTCTATCTCTCTTTTCAACCAGATGATCCAACGATAGCTGCACAGATCTCAGGCTGCCTGGCGGACATCTTGGCATGAAAGAACATCACCTACAGCTCAACCTGGCAAAGACTGAGCTTGTCTTTCCTGCCGCTCCGACTCTACAGCATGACATCACGATCCAGTTAGGTTCATCAATAATCACCCCATCAACTTGTCAGAAATCTTGGTGTAATCTTTGATGACCAGCTGACCTTCAAAGAGCACATTGCAAAGACTGCTCGATATTGCAGGTTTGCACTACACAACATCAGAAACATCAGGCCCTTTCTGACGGAGCATGCTGCACAACTTCTTGTCCAGGCCCTTGTCATTTCTAGGCTGGACTACTACAATGCTCTTCTGGCTGGACTTTCATCAAACACAGTCAAACCTCTACAAATGATTCAGAATGCGGCGGCACGACTGGTCTTCAAGGAACCCAAAAGAGCCCATGTTACACCTCTCTTTATCTCATTGCATTGTCTACCAGTTGCAGCTCGCATCAAGTTCAAGACACTGATGCTTGCATACAGAACGACCACAGGCTCAGCACCCTCCTACTTCCACTCACTATTACGAATCTACATCCCCTCCAGAAGTCTGAGATCTGCTAGTGAGCGACGCCTCGTGGTACCATCACAGAGAGGCTCAAAATCACTCTCCAGAACATTCTCGTTCACCATTCCTGGCTGCTGGAATGATCTTCCCACCCCTATCCAGAATGCTGGATCCCTGTCTATCTTCAAGCAACAGCTGAAAACTCATCTCTTTCGACACCACTTGACTTAATCCTAAACATTAAAAAAAAAAAAAAACGTAATCTTTCCCTTTATCTTTCTCTCCTTCCCTTGCTAGCTTGTACTTGTTTGAACAATGCCTGAGACTTGGTGTTATGAGCACTTCCTCTGTCTGATTGCCTCTTCAAGATTAATCGCTTTATGTATTCCCCAATTGTAAGTCGCTTTGGATAAAAGCGTCTGCTAAATGACTAAATCTAAATTTAAAAAGCAGTCTTTTGTGGTAGAAGTGATGGTTCTACCATATTTGTAACAAGGAGTTGGATTTACAGCTTTAGCTATATGGAATATACAGGACAGGAGACTAGATAATGATCTGAGATATCATCGCTCCGCTGCAAAATTTCAATGCCACTGACATCAATTCCATGTGACAGTATTAAATCTAGAGTATGATTTGGACAATGAGTAGGGCCTGACACGTGTTGTTTAACACCAATAGAGTTTAGAATGTCTATAAATGCTGATCCCAACGAATCTTTTTCATTATCAACATGGATATTAAAATCACCAACGATTAGTACTTTATCTGCAGTCAGCACTAACTCCGATAGAAGATCAGAAAATTCTTTAATAAAGTCTGTATGGTGCCCTGGTGGCCTGTATACAGTAGCCAGTACAAACATCACAGGGGGTTTATCATTAACACTTGTTTCTTTGAATAATGTTATATGAAGCACCATTACTTCGAACGAATTATACTTGAAACCCGACCTCTGAGAGATACTGAAAATATTGCTATAAATTGTAGCAACACCTCCCCCTTTACCTTTTGGACGCGGTTCATGTTTGTAACAGCAATCTTGGGGTGTAGACTTGTTTAAAGTAATTGTGTTAGAACAATGGAAAGGATGGTTTAAAAAATTCTTCAGGATGGTGACGAGTCTGCTTGCAGACAGGAGGTTGAGCAGCTGGCTGTCTGGTGCAGTCTTAACAACCTGGAGCTCAACACGCTCAAAACAGTGGAGATGATCGTGGACTTCAGGAGAAACCCCCCCTGCTCTCCCCCCACTCACCATCATGAACAGCACTATGACTGCAGTGGAGTCATTCAGGTTCCTGGGCACCACAATTTCTCAGGACCTGAAATGGGACAATCACATTGAGTCCATTGTGAAAAAGGCCCAGCAGAGGTTGTACTTCTTCGCCAGCTGAGGAAGTTCAACCTGCCACAGGAGCTGCTGAAACAGTTCTACTCCGCCATCATTGAATCCGTCCTCTGACAGATAACTACTCCAATAACTGTCTGGTTCAGTTCAGCTACCAAATCTGACCTCAGAAGACTACAGAGGGTAGTCCGGACTGCTGAGTGAATCATTGGTACAACCCTCCCCACTCTCCAAGAACTGTACTCATCCAGAGTGAGCAAAAGGGCTGAAATCACTCTGGACCCTCACATCCAGCACACTCCCTCTTTGAGCTGCTGCCGTCTGGTCGACGCTACAGAGCTCTGAGCACCAGAACGACCAGCACAGAAACAGTTTCTTCCCTCAGGCAATCCATCTCATGAACACCTGACAATAAACGCGGAACACACAACACTATTATACATTATTTATTCACCACACATACTTGTTTTTATTTTACTTTTTTTAAATTTATTTATTTATTTTTAAATTTGCACATATCAGACCTGTACACACACAATTGTCTATATTATATATTGTGTTTTTGCTGTTTTGTATATTTGCGTATTTGTATATTATTTTTTTTATAATATGTGTCCTGTCCTGTCTTTCTGTTGCACTGTGGAGCTTCTGTCACTTTAACAAATTCCTCGTATGTGTAAACATACCTGGCAATAAAGCTCATTCTGATTCTGATCATTCATGATCTGATGTGTCACACACTGTACATTCCTAAACACTAGGTTACTGTTATTATTTGCATTGTCAGCAGTGATGACTAGATAAACACAAAACCACATTTGGTGTGAAAATGGGATACAACAATTTGGACATGGAGCTGCACCAAGGGCCTTAAAAACACCCCCAATACAATAATATTAAGATAAGTTTAATACATCTTGAGTTACAGGCACACACATTTTGGAAAAATAATATGTATGACATTCAAACAGGTATGTTCTATACAATTGTTTTGTTAGAGGGAAACAAGATGCATTCCTAGTATACAAAGTGACCATATACAAAGTGACCATGACCAACATTTGGTTTTCAAGCGCTGAAATATTCAATAATCTGATGGAGCCTCATTGAGGTCCCCTATATCTCTGGGATTGAACGATGAAAATTAAGATTCCAAAACTAGAATCTAAAATCATATTGTGATATGTATCTTTAATATTTCTTGAGTTATAGGCATGCAAACTTTGGACAAATAATATTTATGGCACTCAGACAGGTATGTTCAATGCAGTTGTTTTGACAGAAGTAAACAAAATGCATCTCTAGTTTCAACATTATTTGTTCTTCAGACATTCCTCTTTAAAAGAAAAGAAGTATCATATTTTTTGCAAATTGACCCACATTTGGTTTTTGACCACTGGAAATATGTACATTTTAACAATTTACTCTTGGAGCCATATTTAAATTCCAATATCTCTGGAACCGAACCATATAGGGCCTTAAAAATTAAGATGCCAAAAGGAGTGTTTAAGACCCAATATCTAATAGGGCATCAAGATATATTTTATAGTTCTTGAGTTGCAGGCGTGCAAACTTTGGAGAAAAAACTTGAAAAGTGCTGTTTCCCCATTTTTGAATGGTCATCATTGGCACATAATGCAACGAAGACTGCTAAAGTGAACAGATTTTACTAACAGGCCTACCAATCTCTGTGTAAAAATAACATTGTGATGCTGCCATCTTTCTGAAGCCATTTTACCCCCTGTAATTTGGCTCTGAATCTCAGGTGAAAATTGCCATTTTGACCCCCCCTCTACAAATGAGTGGATTACTCAGTAAATATTCATCCATGACATTTAATATTCTGGCTTTTATCACTATACATGTCTGTCTTTCTTCAGAAAAAAATATTAGCAAAATCAAAAATTTGAGCCGGGGACCTCTGGTTGAGTTGACATGGAATGACCCTATTACCATTTAAAGTAAAATGATCCCAGATGTAACTACGGTATGTAGGGTTGTGCTGGGTCGTGACTAACAGCTACCATTGGCTGTGGTATGGCAGCACACATTTTTGTCTGGATGTTTTGTTGAAGCACAAAGCTTTGTTTACAATATAAATAATTGTTTAGCAGGCCAATGTTACATCTCACCCATTACAGAGGTAAAAGAATCCCATAAATCTAAATGAAGCCATATGCGGCTTTGTGTTCTGTTTTGCTGCTTAATCACTCACATTTCCACATTTAAAAAATATTAATAAACTAATTTATTCGTTCCCTCATTTTAGTTAAGGCATGGTCACATTGTTCTAAATTGATGCTTTGCTTTAAAGAGAGAACAGATCAATGTAACTTGGCTCGTGGCCACAAATTTAAGTCATAGGAACGAATTACTAATATTCACATGCACTGGTAAATTAGTTTTGCTTTCCCAAAAGCACAACATCTAATTTAAATGTCTTGCTCGTGCATAAAATATTAACTTGTGGCAGTGCAAAATACTTTGGGCCACAACATTTTTTCAATTTATTTTAATTTTCACTTTGCGTGTTAGGGGTGGAGTGTTTCAATTAACGGCGGAAGGAAAGAGGATATACGGGAGTGAGTCTTACCCAGGAGTAATTGCGTCATCAGTAAGGGTTGCAGTGTGAGAGTGAATTAAAAGTGGAAAGATGGTCGCGTCTGGAACTGTTGCCTTCTGCGAACGCTATCTGGTGCGTCGCGGAGTCCCACGTGACTTTTTAAGCGGTGCACTTCAAGATCATCTGGTTTTAGTTAGGTTGTTCTGAAGACAAGTCCCGGCTGCTTATTCACCTGTCCTGGTGTCTGATGACAACTCGATACACTCTTCAGCTCCCCTCATGTCTGTGAACTTGTGTGACGCAATTACTACACGGAGGAATTCACACTTGAATTGACCAAATTTTTTTTTTTTTTTTTCTTCTCGTTCTTTATTTTTCAAACAAGTGTTTTTCCATGGACATTGTGCAATAAATCTTCCCTTTATGAACAGTTTTCCTCTGACTATTTTTGGTGACTTAATATTGTAACAGGTGGTTTATTTTGTTGGCTATCCTGGGTTATTTTAATTTTGTCGGGATCAAAATCGAAAAAAATTCTTTAAGAAACTTTTTGTACTAGGGCGACCACCACCGTTACAAACTTTTTTGACCATTTAGACACAGTTTCCTTGGATTATTATTATTATTTGTCAATTAATGGATGTTACAGTTTGACCTAGTTTCCTTAGTTCCCCTGATTAGTTGATTTAGCTCCACACCTGTTTCTGTTTCCCCTTGATTACGTAGTATTTAAAGCCTGTGTTTTCATTGTTTCTTTGTCTGCTATTATTTGATCTACGTGTTTGCTACCCCTCGCTCCTGGATAATTTCTGTTTCTTGTGTGATTTCTCATTAAAAGATTGTTTTGTGGATACTCCTTCGTCGTGCGCTTTATTAGTAAAAACACGTAACAGAATAGCAGACCGAAAAGTGAGTTAATTAAGTGGCGTTTTTCTTTGTTTATTTTATTTTTTTCTTGGTCCTCTTCTGGAATGGATCTGCCCGCCGTCCAACTCCTGTGCCTGGAGCAGATGGACTGTTCGCTGGAGAACCATACCAGGGACTTTCTCGATCTGGCGTGCCTTACCCACTTCCCCGACCGCTCGCTCTGCGTCTTCTTCATCTCCAGCTTGAGCGAGCGGAGTAAGGCACGCCTGCCAGCGAACGGTCCCAAAGAGGATTTCGCCACTTGTGTGCAGTGGGTGCTATCAAGAGGAACTCATGGACATCTTCAAGATGGACCTTATAGTCTGATTTGGAGAAGTGCTAACCTGTGCTCCTGAATCTCCTGCGTCTCCACTGGTTCCATCCATCCCTGAATCTCCTGTGTCTCCGCTGGTTCTGTCCAGCTCATATCCTCCTGTGTTCCCTCCCAGCCTCCCTCTCCCGCCTCCTCTCAAACCAGCTAGTTCCTCGCCTCCATCTCTGCTGATGCCTGTCAGTCCCTCGGCTCACCCTCAGTCAGCGCCTGCCATGCGCTCTGTTCCGCCGCCTCGGGACTTCCAGTCTCCAGCTCCACCTTCAGCCTCAGTCGCACCGGCTCCACCGCGGTCTTCCGGATCCCCGCCTCCGCCTCAGTCACCTGAGCCTTCAGCTCTGCCTTGGCCCTCCGGATCCTCAGTTTCATCCCGGCTCTCCGTCTGCTCTGTTCCACCTGGGTCTCCACCTCCAGCAGCTCAGTCTCCGTCAGTCGGTCCCCAGGTGTTGTCGGTCCCTTCTCCACCATGGCTCCTCCCACGGTCAACTCCATCGTGGGCCGCCATCCTGGCTGACCTTTGGATTGCCACCTGGCTCCTCCTGCTCCGGGCTCCTCCCTGGCTCCTTCCTCCATCAACTCCACCCTGGCCCTATGAACTGTACCCCCTTCCTGTTACCTGCCCCCCTCCTGCTCCACGTCCACCTCCAGAACCCCCACCCTCCCTCCTCTGTTGGACTGCTTTTGTCGGCGTGGGGACGTGCCGGGAGGGGGCGATATGTTACAGTTTGACCTAGTTTCCTTAGTTCCTTAACAATGGATCAGTGATTAATTTTTAGCATCCTTATGACATAAGTCTCATAAATAATTAACTATATCTACTGGTTCAAACTGTGCTTTTTATAAAGGGTTTAACTGCCAGCTTAAAAGGGGTCCTTGGGATATGACCTAAAGAAAGTTAGTAATATTGTGAAGAGCAGCGTTTCGACTCTAGCCCTCAAGGTTCCCTTTTCTGCAAACTTGAGCTTTCAAATAGAGTGAAAGTGAAACTGTAAGTGAAAGTGACGTGACACACGGCCAAGTATGGTGACACATACTCGGAATTTGTGACCCATCCAAAGTGAACACACACACACACACACCGTGAACACACACCTGGAGCAGTGGGTAGCCATTTATGCTGCGGCGCCTGGGGAGTGTTTGAGCCTTGCTCAAGGGCACCTCAGAGCACTGTACATTCACTCACCCCACCTACAATTCCTGCCAGCCCGAGACTGGAATTTGCAACCTTTGGATTACGAGTCCAGTTCTCTAACCATTAGGCCACAACTTCCCCCATGGTAGAGCTTTGTTAACTGTTAAACTAAAAATGCTTGTGTGTAATGGATTAATAATAATATAAATCATATAATTATATATATATCATATAAAATAATTAGCCTATCATTAAAGCCAGACATTTTTTTTTTTTTCGTACAAGTGACCTTTAATGTGGAGCAAGATAAACTGGGAGAGTGACTTTTTGTGTGTCAGACATGTGTCACTTTGCTCACATCTGATTGGTCCAATTTCAGTTTGCGATCTCTAACTAAGAACATAACCTGCACTAGAGCAGGTTAGCCTTGGAGTGTAAGTTACTATGGCAATGAACGCAGCTAAAAGCCAAGCCACTTTCATGGTACCTAAAACCCAGGATTGGTGCAAACTAAACTGAAACTTACCTGGCTAGCCAACTAATCCGGCTTCAACAGAACAGAATAGCAGACCGAAAAGTGAGTTAATTAAGTGGCGTTTTTCTTTGTTTATTTTATTTTTTCTTGGTCCTCTTCTGGAATGGATCTGCCCGCCGTCCAACTCCTGTGCCTGGAGCAGATGGACCGTTCGCTGGAGGACCATACCAGGGACTTTCTCGATCTGGCGTGCCTTACCCACTTCCCGACCGCCGCTCATGCCTTCTACATCTCCAGCTTGAGCGAGCGGAGTAAGGCACGCCTGCCAGCGAACGGTCCCAAAGAGGATTTCGCCACTTGTGTGCAGTGGGTGCTATCAAGAGGAACTCATGGACATCTTCAAGATGGACCTTATAGTCTGATTTGGAGAAGTGCTAACCTGTGCTCCTGAATCTCCTGCGTCTCCACTGGTTCCATCCATCCCTGAATCTCCTGTGTCTCCGCTGGTTCTGTCCAGCTCATATCCTCCTGTGTTCCTCCCAGCCTCCCTCTCCGCCTCCTCTCAAACCAGCTAGTTCCTCGCCTCCATCTCTGCTGATGCCTGTCAGTCCCTCGGCTCACCCTCAGTCAGCGCCTGCCATGCGCTCTGTTCCGCCGCCTCGGGACTTCCAGTCTCCAGCTCCACCTTCAGCCTCAGTCGCACCGGCTCCACCGCGGTCTTCCGGATCCCGCCTCCGCCTCAGTCACCTGAGCCTTCAGTTCTGCCTTGGCCCTCCGGATCCTCAGTTTCATCCCGGCTCTCCGTCTGCTCTGTTCCACCTGGGTCTCCACCTCCAGCAGCTCAGTCTCCGTCAGTCGGTCCCCAGGTGTTGTCGGTCCCTTCTCCACCATGGCTCCTCCCACGGTCAACTCCATCGTGGGCCGCCATCCTGGCTGACCTTTGGATTGCCACCTGGCTCCTCCTGCTCCGGGCTCCTCCCTGGCTCCTTCCTCCATCAACTCCACCCTGGCCCTATGAACTGTACCCCCTTCCTGTTACCTGCCCCCCTCCTGCTCCACGTCCACCTCCAGAACCCCCACCCTCCCTCCTCTGTTGGACTGCTTTTGTCGGCGTGGGGACGTGCCGGGAGGGGGCAATATGTTACAGTTTGACCTAGTTTCCTTAGTTCCTTAACAATGGATCAGTGATTAATTTTTAGCATCCTTATGACATAAGTCTCATAAATAATTAACTATATCTACTGGTTCAAACTGTGCTTTTTATAAAGGGTTTAACTGCCAGCTTAAAAGGGGTCCTTGGGATATGACCTAAAGAAAGTTAGTAATATTGTGAAGAGCAGCGTTTCGACTCTAGCCCTCAAGGTTCCCTTTTCTGCAAACTTGAGCTTTCAAATAGAGTGAAAGTGAAACTGTAAGTGAAAGTGACGTGACACACGGCCAAGTATGGTGACACATACTCGGAATTTGTGACCCATCCAAAGTGAACACACACACACCGTGAACACACACCTGGAGCAGTGGGTAGCCATTTATGCTGCGGCGCCTGGGGAGTGTTTGGGGGTTCAGTGCCTTGCTCAAGGGCACCTCAGAGCACTGTACATTCACTCACCCCACCTACAATTCCTGCCAGCCCGAGACTCGAATTTGCAACCTTTGGATTACGAGTCCAGTTCTCTAACCATTAGGCCACAACTTCCCCCATGGTAGAGCTTTGTTAACTGTTAAACTAAAATGCTTGTGTAATGGATTAATAATAATATAAATCATATAATTATATATATATCATATAAAATAATTAGCCTATCATTAAAGCCAGACATTTTTTTTTTTTTCGTACAAGTGACCTTTAATGTGGAGCAAGATAAACTGGGAGAGTGACTTTTTGTGTGTCAGACATGTGTCACTTTGCTCACATCTGATTGGTCCAATTTCAGTTTGCGATCTCTAACTAAGAACATAACCTGCACTAGAGCAGGTTAGCCTTGGAGTGTAAGTTACTATGGCAATGAACGCAGCTAAAAGCCAAGCCACTTTCATGGTACCTAAAACCCAGGATTGGTGCAAACTAAACTGAAACTTACCTGGCTAGCCAACTAATCCGGCTTCAACAGAACAGAATAGCAGACCGAAAAGTGAGTTAATTAAGTGGCGTTTTTCTTTGTTTATTTTATTTTTTTCTTGGTCCTCTTCTGGAATGGATCTGCCCGCCGTCCAACTCCTGTGCCTGGAGCAGATGGACCGTTCGCTGGAGGACCATACCAGGGACTTTCTCGATCTGGCGTGCCTTACCCACTTCCCCGACCGCTCGCTCTGCGTCTTCTACATCTCCAGCTTGAGCGAGCGGAGTAAGGCACGCCTGCCAGCGAACGGTCCCAAAGAGGATTTCGCCACTTGTGTGCAGTGGGTGCTGGAGAATAATGGACTGTATTCCTCCGTCTGCCCCTCAGAGGAGGATATCTCCAGCCCCACTCCTGAACCAGAGACCAGCTAGCCGTCATCCCGCTGCACGGAGCTACTGCCTGAGCCCACTGCAGACTGAGAGCCTGAGCCCGCTGCGACTGAGCCTATAATCGCCACGGAGCCTAAGCCTCAAACATCGTCTGACCAAGTACGGGAGCCTGCAACAACGTCGGTCTTCGAGGGAGTTTTGGTGGTGTTCGAGGGCTTGGAGTGAAGCCCCGCCCACACTCCAGCTACTGAGGGTGAGCTGCATCTGGTTTCTGGGAGCTATCAAGAGGAACTCATGGACATCTTCAAGATGGACCTTATAGTCTGATTTGGAGAAGTGCTAACCTGTGCTCCTGAATCTCCTGCGTCTCCACTGGTTCCATCCATCCCTGAATCTCCTGTGTCTCCGCTGGTTCTGTCCAGCTCATATCCTCCTGTGTTCCCTCCCAGCCTCCCTCTCCCGCCTCCTCTCAAACCAGCTAGTTCCTCGCCTCCATCTCTGCTGATGCCTGTCAGTCCCTCGGCTCACCCTCAGTCAGCGCCTGCCATGCGCTCTGTTCCGCCGCCTCGGGACTTCCAGTCTCCAGCTCCACCTTCAGCCTCAGTCGCACCGGCTCCACCGCGGTCTTCCGGATCCCCGCCTCCGCCTCAGTCACCTGAGCCTTCAGTTCTGCCTTGGCCCTCCGGATCCTCAGTTTCATCCCGGCTCTCCGTCTGCTCTGTTCCACCTGGGTCTCCACCTCCAGCAGCTCAGTCTCCGTCAGTCGGTCCCCAGGTGTTGTCGGTCCCTTCTCCACCATGGCTCCTCCCACGGTCAACTCCATCGTGGGCCGCCATCCTGGCTGACCTTTGGATTGCCACCTGGCTCCTCCTGCTCCGGGCTCCTCCCTGGCTCCTTCCTCCATCAACTCCACCCTGGCCCTATGAACTGTACCCCCTTCCTGTTACCTGCCCCCCTCCTGCTCCACGTCCACCTCCAGAACCCCCACCCTCCCTCCTCTGTTGGACTGCTTTTGTCGGCGTGGGGACGTGCCGGGAGGGGGCGATATGTTACAGTTTGACCTAGTTTCCTTAGTTCCTTAACAATGGATCAGTGATTAATTTTTAGCATCCTTATGACATAAGTCTCATAAATAATTAACTATATCTACTGGTTCAAACTGTGCTTTTTATAAAGGGTTTAACTGCCAGCTTAAAAGGGGTCCTTGGGATATGACCTAAAGAAAGTTAGTAATATTGTGAAGAGCAGCGTTTCTCGACTCTAGCCCTCAAGGTTCCCTTTTCTGCAAACTTGAGCTTTCAAATAGAGTGAAAGTGAAACTGTAAGTGAAAGTGACGTGACACACGGCCAAGTATGGTGACACATACTCGGAATTTGTGACCCATCCAAAGTGAACACACACACACACACACCGTGAACACACACCTGGAGCAGTGGGTAGCCATTTATGCTGCGGCGCCTGGGGAGTGTTTGGGGGTTCAGTGCCTTGCTCAAGGGCACCTCAGAGCACTGTACATTCACTCACCCCACCTACAATTCCTGCCAGCCCGAGACTCGAATTTGCAACCTTTGGATTACGAGTCCAGTTCTCTAACCATTAGGCCACAACTTCCCCCATGGTAGAGCTTTGTTAACTGTTAAACTAAAAATGCTTCTGTGTAATGGATTAATAATAATATAAATCATATAATTATATATATATATTATATAAAATAATTAGCCTATCATTAAAGCCAGACATTTTTTTTTTTTTCGTACAAGTGACCTTTAATGTGGAGCAAGATAAACTGGGAGAGTGACTTTTTGTGTGTCAGACATGTGTCACTTTGCTCACATCTGATTGGTCCAATTTCAGTTTGCGATCTCTAACTAAGAACATAACCTGCACTAGAGCAGGTTAGCCTTGGAGTGTAAGTTACTATGGCAATGAACGCAGCTAAAAGCCAAGCCACTTTCATGGTACCTAAAACCCAGGATTGGTGCAAACTAAACTGAAACTTACCTGGCTAGCCAACTAATCCGGCTTCATGGTACAGGCCCCAGGTGTGTTTGATTAGGGTTGGAACTAAACTCTGAAGGATAGGGGTTTCAAGGGCCCGAGTTGAGAATTTCCAAAAGGTGTATTGGGACAAGTAGGACAGTGGCACTTCAGAGCAGGTTTGGACACCTCTGGTACGGGATCAAGCATACATGTTGTTGATTTTGATGCATTACGTACCTATATTGTTTTGATGTCTGTTGTATTGTGTTATTAAACTGGGGATAACTTTTGTTTGTGTTTTTCACCTTAGACCTAATGGCATTGAAAAAAGAGACAGAAGTCCTCAATGGCATTGAAGAGAAAGATCAAGACGAGAATCTGCATGATTTCACAACTGGAATAAAATATTTTAGGCGTTCACAGACTGAAAAGATTTCCACACGAAAAAAAGCTCTAAAGAGTGGAACAACTAGAAGTGACTTCACTAGCTTTCGGTTTGGAAAGAGTTTCAATCAACAAGGAAACCTTAAAGTCCACATTGGGGAGATCTCTTTCAGTTGCCAACACTGTGGGAAAAGTTTCACTTGTAAAGGAAGCCTTAAGATGCACATGAGAATTCACACTGGAGAAAAGCCTTTCACCTGCAAACAGTGTGGAAAAAGTTTTGCTCAACATGGAAACCTTAATGTCCACATGAGAATACACAATGGAGAGAGTCCCTTCACTTGCCAACAGTGCGGAAAAAGTTTCAATCATCAAGGAAGCCTTAACCACCACATGAGAAATCACACTGGAGAAAAGCCTTACACCTGCCAACAGTGTGGAAAAAGTTTCATTTATAAAGGAAGCCTTAAGAGGCACATGAGAATGCACGCTGGAGAGAAGCCTTTCACCTGCCATCAGTGTGGAAAAAGTTTTGCTCATCGTATAAACCTTAAAGTCCACATGAGAATACACAACGGAGAGACTCCCTTCACTTGCCAGCACTGTGGAAAAAGTTTCAGTCAAAAAGGAAGTTTTGACAGGCACATAAGAATGCATGCTGGAGAGAAGCCTTACACCTGCAAACTGTGTGGAAAAAGTTTCAGTCAAAAAGGAAGCTTTGACACCCACACAAGAGTTCACACTGGAGAGAAGCCTTTCACCTGCAAACTGTGTGGAAAGAGTTTTGCTCAACGTGTAAACCTTAAAGTCCACATGAGAATACACACTGGAGAGACTCCCTTCACTTGCCAACAGTGCGGAAAAAGTTTCAGTCATCAAGGAAGCCTTAACCTGCACATGAGAAATCACACTGGAGAAAAGCCTTACACCTGCCAACACTGTGGAAAGAGTTTTGCTCAACATGGAAACCTTAAAGTCCACATGAGAATACACAATGGAAAGAGTCCCTTCACCTCCCAACAGTGAGTGTGTTTGTATGGTTAATGTGGCTTAAGTTACCACAGCTCTGATCTTCATGAATACAGTCAGAGACAATGTCATTAGTTTTATTTTTAAGAAGTAATAACATTGTGCTTCTGAATTTTACAGGCAGTGAGCATTTTGGGGTTAAAAATCACAAGCTCTTGTCTCTGTGAACAAAGTAAGAGACGATGGCAACTTTAGCCACATAAGCATATTCAGAAAGGCTTTTGCAAACACACTTTATAAAGTGTGATACTTGTGTGTTGTGGATATGAAGGTGGACCACGAAGAGTTGGTATTGATCCATCTTTGAGAAGCAACATTTCTGCAAATCCTGCGTTGTACTTGTGTGGCAAGTGGAATATTGTTATACTAGTTTATTGAAATTACTATTATTATTACCTAATGGCACTAATGCAAGAGGCTTTTATTTTGAAATTTGTATAAGGAAAAATTGTGATGGTCATGTGATCACAAACACAGTACTGTTGTGTTATTTTTGTTTTTCTTTTCCCTTTGTATGAAATTGTTAATCTATATAAAATGTTCAGGAAACACTGTTCACGTAAGTTATGTCGTGTGTAAGTGCGAGGGTAGAGCTGATGTAATTTACGGGAGCCCTCTCTCTTTCGCGGGATGTTGTTGCGATGAGAGCTATGTTTTTATCAGCTACTACACTTGCGGGATGCTGATGAGTTTCGTTATATGATGATGCATACTTGGATAAAACTTTTAACTCTGTTTTACCGGTGTTATGAGTTGCACGTTTATGATTGTGTGAAGTGTCTGTTTACCTTTAATGATCCATGAGAGGCTTGAATGTATTTCCTGTTATATGAATGTACATGAATGTTATTGTATGTTATAACGCTCTCTTTCACGGGATGTTATTGCGATGAGAGGCACGGCTAGACCAGATATTCTCCTGTTACTATCTGATGGTGTCTGTTACACTTTAATACAGAAACTGAGAAGCTGAAAGTAAACCACATGACAACTGCATCATGGTCTAAGGTCTAGAGGTCGACCGATAGTGGATTTACCGATAGCTAGGTTGGACCACACTGGCCGATACCCATTAATCAACCGATAGCTTTCAAAATGGATACTGAAAGAAAGTTAGTGCTTAAAAAAAAAAAAAAAAAAGCAGTAATAGTACTGAACCATACTTTGTAAATGAATAAAAATTTATATTATACACTATATTGATCATTAAAGTTATTTCATAGTTTGCTAATGTTAAAAGAAGAAACTTTAAAATGTAAAAATGTAGCCTATTAGTAGCTAATAGTGAATGTTGAAATGAACACACTCTAACAAGGAACAATACTTCTACAGTTTTCATTAATGCTACGAATGGACTCTTATTGTTAAGTGTTACCATTTAATTTCAACAGCCATGCTTAAAGATGGCCATCTTTAAATATCTACACAAGGACATAGCATTAAAATTACATACATATGGATATTGTATATGTACTCACACACTTTATTTGCTTCTATTTTTTAACACTTGATAATTATCTAATCAAAAAAAAAAAAAAAAAAATGTTAGTCACACACCGGGCAAAAGCGCAGCGCTGCGTTTAGGAGAACTCAGAGGTATCTCACACGCACACGCACACACACCAGACGCTTTGCGTTCAAATCAAGTGGCGGTCTAAAACAATTTATTTAATCCCCAAACAGACATAAGTTTGCTTCAAGAATGAACAATGTGGCATAAATGAGTTTGAAGTTCGGTGTTTAAAGAAACAGAGCAAGCGGAAAGAGAACGCGATCTATTACAGCCATGGGCGGCGCTAGGGAGGGGCTAGCAGGTGCTCCAGCCCCCCCAAGAAAAACCAAAGCACCCCTTAAAAATGAAATAAAATAAAAACGTTTCACTCATGCCTAACTACTGCAATGCAATAGGCTACAACGTGACGTGATTTGCAGTCGCAGGTAATGTCAGCATTTTATTTAAAAAAATGGATCGGTTCAATTGTGCCAAGTAGGCCTGCCCCCGACTAAAGATTTTTCTAGTCAACTAGTCGCACATTTATATTAAATTGATTTGTATAATAACCTAAACCATCTTTTAATATATGCATTTATGCGTATTATAGCCTATTCCGCGCTCAAGCGCACGCATAAATTTTGCTGCAAAGCACCGGCTAAAGTAATGATTATGAATGCATCAGGAAAAATAAGACATTTCAATTATTTATTAAGCTCCGTGCACATTTTACTTTTCACTTTCAAATTTGCGGCAATTCTGCATCAAGCAGTTGTGTTTTTAGTTAATTTGAGTTTTCCCACTTTCCTTTGCTTAAATAGCTTGTAAAAGCACCGTGCGCATTTTACTTTCACTTTTAAATTAGCAGTAAATTCGGCATCAGGCGGGTAGCAACAAAATGCAAGGTAGAACATATAGCCTAACTTTTATTAACAAAACGAATAAAAACACGCCATGCTATAGGCCTATGCCTAATATAAAATAGCAAATAACTTACACATTTTAAATAGCAAATACTGTGGAACCAAATAAATGAGAAACGAACATTACAAAAAAAAAAAAATCTTCCAATATCACCTTAGGCTAAATGGCAAAATATTTTTAAAACAGGCGCTTTTACATTTCGTTTTGAAACACTTACGCGATTCTCTTGCCTGTCTCACCTCACTCTTCTTGTCAGTCAGCTCGACTCACTCTCCTCACGTGATAAATTCAGCCTGGTCTCACAAAATTCTGTGTAATGACCACGGACTCTTAACTCTGAATCTGTGGTGGCATCACAGAATCGCCGAAAATTCCGTGATGGGTTCAGAGAAGTGATACCAATGTAAGTCAGTGACAGGCATCAGCCGTGCTCCACGCACGGATCCACTGCTTCAACACCAGCGCTGCATCGGACCACGTAAAAAGAGTGACGATGCAGTTATATTTTGTATATAAAGTTATACTTTCACTGGAGCACCTAACCCCACCCCTACCCTAAACCTACCCACGTCTGAACAATATAAAACACACAGGCAAATATAAGTGCAGTCACAGGTATTTATTGCAAAAACTGTCCATAAACAAGCAGTATAATGGCAATGTTGTTACCCAATATATAATTTAATTATGACGATAAAATTCCCAGTATCGCGTGTGCATATTGATGCTAAGGGTTTCCTATTTAAAGTGTTGAACCAGTGGATCCGTGCGTGGTTCACGGCTGATGCCTGTCACTGACTTACATTGGTATCACTTCTGTGAGCCCATCACGGAATTTTCGGCGATTCCGTGATACCACCACAGATTCGGGGGTTAAGAGTCCGTGGTCATTACACGGAATTCTGTGAGATCAGGTTGCATAAATTAAATCTGGTCTGTGATGCGCGACCGTTTGTTCGGTGTGCTGCATTGAGCAGCGGCGTTTAGTTCTAATTGTTGTCTGTTCTCTCAACTGAGCTAAAGTATTTTATCACTATTAAAAAAAATCAAAATGACGGTGAGGGACGGTGCTTAACACCGGTATCGCCGCCAACATCACTCCAGCAAGCCTAAAATGCACCTACTACATAATCAGAGAAGATTTTTTTTTTTTTTTTAATAGGTTTTCAAGATTTCTGCAAATGTATTTCTTATGTCTGTGAACTGGTTCATTGTTGTGAGCGCTCCATTCACGGAGACTGCATGAGATGACAGAAAGCACATCCAAAAATGACAGGAGTATTTTAATCTCATTCCTCAGGAAAAAAAAATTATAATAAATTATTGCGCGAACGCACCCAGTAGACTAAGCGCGATAATACTCCCACTCCTCATAAACATTTGAAATGCGCCTATAGCGATTTTATTATTCATAGAAAAAAATTATAATAACAACAACATGTTTTAGTCATATTTACTATTAATTGCCCAGCTCCCCCTGTCATTGATCTAGCACCCCCTCAGCACCTGTGTTCAAAATTCTCTGACGCCGCCCCTGATTACAGCTCTCTACATGGAACATACATTAGAGCCACAGAAAGACAAACATTTTGCTGAAAAAATGCACAATACATAATTTATAGCCTTTAAAGTCATTATACATTCACAACGATTTGGGACAAATATAATGTAATTTAATAGAAAACTATGTGAATGGCGCTGTGTTCCGCGGCAGGCTTTTCTGTCGGCTGTATTTAAATGCGAGTCTGGAGTTTCCCGCTCTGTGCAGCGCGCAGTGTCACGTGTCAAAATAAACAACACGTGCTGTCAGTGATTTCCGTCTAGAGGCCGCTCTCGTACTGTATAATGCCAGCGGACGCCTTCTCAGCCACTCCGGCAACGGTTGAAAACCGGGAAACACTGTGGACACATTAATGTTCAAACAGTATAATATGTCTTCTTTAATTCATTTGTGTATTTTGGTTAATTATGGATCTGATTCTCACTTAATTGATGAGCGGGAATTGTATTTTGTGAGTAAAGCTGCAAATTCGGTAACACTTTATTTCGATAGTCCACTTTAGGCATTCTGCTAACAGTAAATAACTTTACAACTACATATCAACTAGCAGTCATTAGAGTATTAGTAGACTGTCTGCTTAATATCTTCTAACACTTTTGATGAGTCCACAACATACAACGTACTGACTATCAGAAACTTTACAAGTATATAGGCCCTTTCGCACTGCAGGAACCTTTTCATAGTACCTGAACTAATTGTGGAACTACCCACTTTTTGGCGTGTTCACACCGTAGGAACTAGGAAGTGTTTTAGTTCCCGGAACACCGTTTGGAGGAACTAAACTAGCTCCTACTTCAGAGCAGGGCCTAAAACAGTTCCATAGGAACTATCGTGACATAAGTGTATGCTGATTGGCTAAACGCGTACGAAAACGCCTCACCCGCCATGATTTAATATGCCGTGTAAACACATACTGTGTAAACATCGCATCAACTGGACCCATAGATGGACGGACGCTGAAGTGCAGGCACTTTTGAACATTTTGAACTCCTTTCCGATCTTTCAGTCGTTTGACGTATAAGTTACGTCGACATTCCATGTCCGGTATTGTGAACCCCGCAAGACACAACAACATCACAGCTCCGATCACAGCGTCCTCATCCTCCTGTTGTTAACGTTGTTCTTCTTTGTTTTCGCTGTTGAACGCCGCGCACAATTGACGTCGCTGTCGACCGGCTTATGTCACTTCTTAGTACCCACTGTCGGTGCGAGTGCAACCCTTTAAATGGTGCTGGGAAATAGTTCACGCAAAATCGTCCCAGTACTTTAGTACTGTACTTTTAGTTCTGGAACTAAAGCGGTGCGAAAGGGGCTTTTGTCAACTTATTCTACTAACCCTAAACCTACCCTACTGAGAGTTAGTAGACATGTAGTTACAAATTAATGAGAATTAGTTTACATGTAGTTGACATGTAGTTACAAAGTTACTTATAGTTAGTAGAATGTCTAAAGTTGACTATCAAAATAAAGTGTAACCGCAAATTCCTCCATTAACGTCAGCTGCCTTCATAATAATCCTCTGATACGTGCACGTGAAAATCGCGGTGCAGCATAAATGATAAATCTGTTAGAAAGTTACTAATGAAAAAATGGCATATTTAAGCACAATTTATTAATATGTACTTTTGTATAACAATGCATTTGTGTCACGCTATAAATTGGTACAGTATACCTAAAGTCTGTTAAATTGAGTAGCATTTGAATGCAATCAAGATGTTTGATCAGGTTTTAGGCATCGTAAACTTTCCCTCCTCCCTTGTTGTAACGAGATTACAGATGCAATTACAGATGCATGTCTAACATCCACCTCTGATTCAAAGGGCGTTATCACCGCTGCTATCTTCTCCAACGCTAGCAGGGACAGTTGTCAACTTTCTCTTTGAGCTTCAAAGAGATTCCGGGGGAGCCACGACCCGTGGCCCAGACACACTCAAAAGCCACAATGTGCATAGGAAAGGACATTGGCTCCATTTATCCACAATCAAACTGTTCCAAAATGTATATAGTGAATTCCTGTGTTGTATGCATGCTCCTAGATTATAGTAGCTAAGTTATAACTCTGTAGTACTGTAGTGAAGCTCCAATTACTTGGATCTAGACATTAACTGCCTTAATGTTTTCCAAACCCTTGCATAGGTATCAAAATGACTGTCTTCTGATTCCCACATTAATGGTGTATATCAGTGGTTCTCAACTGGTTTGGCCTTGGGACCCACGTTTCCCCACGGTCAACAAGCCATGACCCACTTATATATAATATATATATATATATATATATATTGTGGTGGCCAGAAAGCACCAGTGGGTCCCCCACAAAGCAGCCTCAACACCTTCATCATCTCGGAGAGCCCCATCAGAGGAAGCAACCAGGTCTGGGCCACCCAGAAAGATAGTTCAGGACCAGGGATAGCTCCAACACAGGTCTTCACCCTTTCTCCTCTAACAGGGAGCCTCAGCTGCAGGCTGTTAGGGACAATCAACAACCACCAGATAAAAGGGAACAGAGAGGCTTCAGTACTCTCTCAGCCGGGGAGATGAGCAGATGCTGAATGCTGGATCACTCTAAACCGAGACAGAACAAGTTCTTGAGGACAGAGGTTCAGTGGGATCGTGAGTAGCTTGAACATCTTTGACTAACCCTAAAGAGAGATTGAGAGACTAAAGAGAGATTGATCTGCTGCCCTAGAGCCAACCCCAGAAGGAAGAAAGACTTTAGTTACGGTTTTCCCCCACCTTATTGTAAAATAAAGAGAATGGAGTTCTGTTCCACCAAATACCTGCCTGGTGTGTTGTCTATGTGGATAACTTGAGCTGATCTCACCAAATCTTGTTCAAGGGTTTATATACATACATGCATACATGCATGCATGAATGTTGTGGAAAAGTTCATGTATTTCAGTAATTCAACTCAAATTGTGAAACTCGTGTTTTAAATGAATTCAATGCACACAGACTTAAGTAGTTTAAGTCTTTGGTTCTTTTAATTGTGGTGATTTTGGCTCACATTTAACAAAAACCCACCACAGCTTCTCAACAAATTAGAATACTTCATAAGACCAATAAAAAAAACACTTTTTCGTGAATTGTTGGCCTTCTGGAAAGTATGTTCATTTACTGTATATGTACTCAATACTTGGTAGGGGCTCCTTTTGCTTTAATTACTGCCTCAGTTCGGCGTGGCATGGAGGTGATCAGTTTGTGGCACTGCTGAGGTGGTATGGAAGCCCAGGTTTCTTTGACAGTGGCCTTCAGCTCATCTGCATTTTTTTGGTGTCTTGTTTCTCATTTTCCTCTTGACAATACCCTGTAGATTCTCTCTGGGGTTCAGGTCTGGTGAGTTTGCTGGCCAGTCAAGCACACCAACACCATGGTCATTTAACCAACTTTTTTTTGTACTGTAGGGATGGTCATTAATTGAAACCCAAATGTAAGTATTCTAATATTTTGAGATACTGATTTTTGACTTTCATGAGCTGTAAGCTCTAATCATCAAAATTAAAACAAAACAAAAAAAAAAACTTTTGAAATGTTTTACTTTACATGTAATGAATCTAAAATATATGAAAGTTTCACTTTTTGAAATGACTTACAAGAAAAAAAGAACTTTTTCACGACATTCTAATTCATTGAGATGCACCTATGTGTGTATATATGTATGTGTATATATATATATATATATATATATATATATATATATATTTGTAAAAAAAAATAAAAAATTTCACAAAAAAGTAAGTTAAGACTGTTAAAGGGATATGTGGGTATCACGACTTGTATGGCTTAATATAACGTAAATGATGTCTCTTACTGAAATATGTAGTAGAAAACCCATTAAAGATTTGTTATTTTAAATCGCATCGTGTTATACATATTTTGAACTATGGGGGATGCCATTATTCTGATGACGTAAAATGGTTGCAATTGGTTGAACTACGAGTCTGTCCTCGCTGCAGCCTGTAGCACGATGACGTACTGGATCAGATCCGATACGTAGTGGATGTTTGACACACATGCGCAGTATTAGATTTTAATGCGCATGCGCAAAGGGGTTGACATTAAAGCTAGTATTAAATGTAAATTAAACTGTAATTACGAGATATATAGGTGTGTTTCATAGGCTTACACAAATTATAGTATGCTGTGATTTTTAAACCAGTAGTGCAGGCTGTTCAAACTTTAATCAAACTCTGTGACTTTTGTTGGCTATATGAATAAAATAAGTTTATTATCACACTGATGATTAGGATGGCGTAGTTTTGAATGAACAAGTTTATTTTTTATTAAGTTTGATTCGTTTTGGAAATCCAAATCTACTAATTACAATTTAGTTTGTTCTTTATGAAAAAAAAAAGGGTTCTATTGTCTTTATTTTTCCATAATAGTCTTCTGTCAATAATTCGTTCATGAATCACATATTATTTTTCGTTCTCACTCTCTGTTATATAGGCCTACATGACAGAGTATAAAAGTTATAGGCTTACTAAAATATGCAGACATCTTTTTAATACAGTATAAAAATAAAAAGAAGAAAAACAATCATGTCAGTCGGGGTTCTGTTAGATAATAGACCCGTTATACCGGGTTTTTACAGTCAATCCTTTGTCCTACAAATAAATACACACACGGTCAGGGACAAGGTATATTAACACAAAGATGACCATTTCTATGTTTTTGTGTGTTATTCATATGCAAGTTAAATCCCTGGAGATAGAGAGACTCAATGACTAAACATATAGGCTACCATCCATTCTGTTACGAGAGCTCTCTCTCTCTCTCTCTCTCGGCTTTTTTTTGAGTGTTTTGTATTGTATCAGACGATGTGTGAAAAGCAACTAATAGAACATTTATTTTACCTGACCTTATTAGCAAGGTAAAGTCTTAATATACATTTCATGTTTTGTTTTTTTTTAAACTGGTTATGAGACACACAACAACACATGACTTATACTGTAATTTAGATTTGGGTAGTTTACAGTGGTTTGATTTGACAATATGACGTTGCAATATACATACTGTATTACAAATGAGGTAAAACACTTCCCTTCAAATTCAAATGTGGATTTATTTATCTGCGTATTTATTTATTGTTTTTGCAGGTTTGGCCTTCCATAATCGTTTAGGCGCGCACATCTATAGATATATCATAAAGTAATATTATTTTATAAAATAGGTAAATGAAGTAAAACACTTACCTTTGGCATTTCCAATTCCCAGTGTGAATATCACTATAAATCAATATGATGTTATAAAATACATATTTTAAATGACGTAAGTTAAAACACTTACTTCTGGTGTTTCTGTTACAGTTTTTCTGGATTGCTAACACACTGTAACTGATTCATTTGGCCCATTTTTCCAAACCATTCATACAGTTCTCAAAACAAAGACAAATTTCTCAAAACGTTTGACACATTGCACCTGTTTGCACACATGTTCCAATTTGCTCAGTGTTTTCTGCAAAACTCTACACAAAAATGCCATCATTTTGCACAGATTTAACCATGTTCTCATTTAGAAAACACAAACACACAATATAACTACCTCAAGCATCAAAAAATGAACACAAACAGCACATGTTTATCCATGTGTGAACATTCAGTAGCAGAACTGATGACACACAGGCCATAATCTCAGGATTATGAACAAGAACACAAGTGATTATGTGTTTTGGAAAATGAATCCTGGTAGTGGGAGACAAAGAGGAATTGGAGGAAAATAAAATGAAGGGGATGAGGTCAAAGGTCATTGTTCCTGATGAAATACAGTTTTTCTCAATTGCTAAAACACTAAACCCTATTGTCTGAACCAAATGCTCAGTTGCCTGAACCCACTGATTGAATCAATCACTCTTTTGGCAAAACCATAAGCACTTTTCACCTGTTTAGACACAACTTGCCAACACATTTTCATTGTGATGCACCGTGCTGCATAATGGTGAGCACAGGTGACAAAAGTCAAACACAATTAAAGCACAGGTGTCACCACTTGAACACAACAACTCAAAATTGATCACACTTGTGGCTAATGATGTGAGGGAACATATACAGTAAGCCACGTCAGAGAGCACTGGTTTGTGAGGCCCTACAATGGATAGAAAACTGAGAGGAAGAGTTTGTGTGAGAGAAGGTCGAGGTGGTCAGCGAAGACAAAGAACAGTAATATCTGATGAAATCAGAGCTACTGTGATTGACCATGTTCTTGTCCATGGTATGAGCATGAGGGAGGCTGGACAAAGGGTACAACCAAACATCAGTAGATTCACTGTGTCCACCATAATCTGAAGATTTAGAGAAGAGAACAGGTAATTACCTTTTTTTGACATTATAGTACAGTATGTAAATGTTGACCGCAATTACTGTATGACATACTATATACTGTACCACAGTATACTGTAAGTAAATATGTTTCAGTACATCACTGTACCAATGTACTGTAGTATTGTACTGTAGGGTTGGTCTAACTGTTTGTAGGCCTAGTATTCCATGTATATTTTTGTAACTCCATGTTCTCTTTTTGTAGAATTGAAAGACTGCCACATGGGGGTGGGAGGACAGGTATGTTCTCCCCACACCAAGAGACCCTAATTGTTGATATGGTCCGTGAGAACAATGCCATTAAACTGAGTGAAATTCAGCAGAAGATCACTGAGGACCATATAAATTTTGAGGGTATCAACAGTGTCAGCCTCCCTACTGTTGATCGTGTCCTCAAGCGCAACAGACTGCGCATGAAACAGCTATACAGAGTGCCCTTTGATCGCAACTCAGACAGAGTCAAAGAGCAAAGATAAATCACTTTTTCCGTATCACTTACAAAACTATATCTATTTCTACAGAGGGTTTTTGAACTGGATGCAATGGAAAGACCCCATGAATACATGTACATGGATGAAGCTGGGTTTACAGTTTTTCTGGATTGCTAACACACAATTCATGAAACAATTCACCATTTTCTCACAACTATAAACACAATCTCAAAACTACACACCAACTTGTGCAAACTTCAAACTTCCAGGTCAAAATCAAATAGTTTAGTCAAAAACATATTCTCTTTTGTCAGACTCAAACTTTGGCCTCAGATGATACACAAACCTGTCAAATACTCAGACTTCATTCCTGTCTAGAGAACACTAGTGAGATCAGTTCAAAACACTGTTACCAAAACCTCCTTTTGTGAAATAGTAATCCTTTTGCTAGTCAATGTCTGTTACAGTATACAGCATAAATAAAGGGGTGCAGATACAGTAAAATTCAGCAATTAACTTTAAGAAAAGTTTACTTTCATTACACGACTGTAAAGATATCTTACAGTAGATGAAAAGCACTAGAAGAGAAAAGTTCAAAGACCAAACAACTGAATATACAGTAAACACACACTGGACTATACTGTCAGTTACTGTGAATGAATATATATATATATAAATACATTCATTCATTAATTCAGCATCCTCAGCCAAATTGCATTACAGTATTGGTAGTATCCTTATTTGTTATAGCGTTTTCTTAGTCTTCTGAAAAAGACTTCTCTGCCTTCCCTGGACAGTTGTCTCTCAGTTCTGCACAAATAGAGTAGATGTAAGGATTACTTGGCTACAAATCATTTCAACAGTAATGAGTTTGAGGGTGTACAACATGTGCTACATTATTTACTGTACATAGAATAATGAAAGTTGTCTCATCTGAAGTACTGCTGCTATGTACTGTAATTATATTGTATGTGTCAGTAGTATTGAAACCTTGTAGATGAGCCTGTAGGCCATCTTCCCTCACGGTCAGTCCATGCAGAAGAACACGGTCAACTATAGTGCTTTGTATTTCATCAGGAACAAACGACCTTTGACCTCATCCCCTTCATTTTTTCTTTTCTCCTCCTATTCCTCTTTGTCTCCCACGACCAGGATTCATTTTCCAAAACACATAATCACTTGTGCTCCTGTGCATATCATCCTGAGATTATGGCCTGTGTGTCATCAGTTTTGCTACTGAATGTTCACACATGGATAAACATGTGCTGTTTGTGTTCATTTTTTGATGCTTGAGTTAATTATATTGTGTGTTTGAGTTTTCTAAATGAGAACATGGTTAAATCTGTGCAAAATGATGGCGTTTTTGTGTAGAGTTTTGCAGAAAACACTGAGCAAATTGGAACGTGTGTGAAAACAGGTGAAATGCGTTAAAAGTTTTGAGAACTATATGAATGGTTTGGAAAAATGGGCCAAATGAATCAGTTATAGTGTGTTAGCAATCGAGAAACACTGTAATCTCACCAAAAGGAGAAGGAGAGGCCGTAATGTGATTGGCCATCGGGCCATTGTTGGTGTTCCTGGGCAGCGTGGTGGCAATGTCACATTATGTGCTGCCATCAGCAATCATGGGGTTGTCCACCATCATGCCAACCTGGGGCCCTACAACACTCACCAGCTCCTCCATTTCCTCAAACACATGCGAGATGCTCTGTTAGGGCAGCAGGATGAGCATCCCATCTATGTTGTTGTTTGGGACAATGTGAGTTTTCACAGAGCCCTCCAGGTTAGAGAGTGGTTCAATATGAACCAAGGTTTTATCAATCTTTGCCTTCCACCGTACTCCCCTTTCCTAAACCCCATTGAGGAATAATTCTTCTCATGACGGTGGAAGGTATATGAACGCCAACCTTACACCAGGGTAAATCTCCTGCAAGCCATGGGACTTGCCTGTGGTGACATAGGTGTGGAGGCATGCCAAGCCTGGAAACGGCATGCCAGGGGTTTTTTCCCCCGTTGCCTGGCCAGACAAAATGTGGCCTGTGATGTGGATGAAGTCCTGTGGCCTGACCCAGTACGGAGACATGATGCTGTGGCTGAGTAATGCACTTATTTGTATATTTTGTACTTTATTTGTACATGGGCTTACTGTACACAAGTGGCAAAACGCATAAGATTTCTGTTTGTTTTTACAAGTGCTACGTGTAAATGCACAAGATTTCTGTTTTGTCTCTTTGTACAAGTGCTAAATGCACAGGTTTTTTTTTGTTTTGCAGCATGCACTTAGCCTACAGTGAACAATAAACATTTATTTCTCCAGCTTCATGTCCTGAGCATTGTGTTTTCTATTTTTCTACGTAGTGTTTAGTGACTGTTCCGTAATGTTTTTAATTTTGATTGACTCGGGGCACGATTTGAAAACATGGTTCAGTTTTGAGCACAGATTGAACTGTTTTGAGGTGAAAGTTTGGTTTTGCAAGAAGAGTCTGAGGTTTTGTGAATGTAGCTTGAAAATTGGGTTTTGTGTTCACAGTTTAGAGAAAAGGAGAGCAGCTTTCAAGAAATGTGTCTTAGCAATCGAGAAAAACTGTATAAAGCTTTATAGTTGAGCATGTTCTTCTGCATGGAATGCATAAGGAATGCTGTCTGCAGGCTCATATACTTGCACATTACAATTACAGTACATAGTAGCAGTACTTCAGATGAGAGAACTTTCACTGTAAATACTGTAGCACGCAGCCTCAAACTCATAACTGTTGAATTGATTTGTAGCCAAGTACTTCTACGTGTATTTGTGCAGAACTGAGAGTTGACTGTCTTGGGGAGGCAGAGAAAGTCTTTTCTCAGAAGACTAAGAAACTTAACAGTAGTGTAATGAAAGTAAACTTTTCTTAAAGTTAATTGCTGAATTTTACTGTATCTGCACCCCTTTATTTATGCTTTATACTGTAACAGACATTGACTAGCAAAAGGATTCCTGTTTCCCAAAAGGAGGTTTTTGTAACAGTGTTTTGAACTGATCTCACTAGTGTTCTCTAGACAGGAACGTAGTCTGAGTATTTGACAGGTTTGTGTCTCATCTGAGGCCAAAGTTTGAGTCTGACAAAAGAGAATATGTTTTTGACTAAACTATTTGATTTTCACCTGAAAGTCTGAAGTTTGCACAAGTTGGTGTGTAGTTTTGAGATTGTGTTTATAGTTGTGAGAAAATGGTGAATTGTTTCATGAATTGTGTGTTAGCAATCCAGAAAAACTGTAATACATATATGCACTATTTGTAAGCAGCCCAGCTGCAATTGCTTTGGCAATACAAATGTATAGTTTTTGTCATGCCAATAAAGCACACTTGAATTGAATTGAATTGAATTGAATTGAATTGAGCACACACTTTACAGACAAACCTATTCATGAAGTCTCTTAAAATCAGTTGTTGCAATATACAGGGTCTGCACTCTTCTATTTTCGGTAACAAGTCTGCAGACCAAGACTTACTCAGCAGTGTAAAATATGGACATTTGTATCTTTCATGAAATGTGGTGTCGCAGTAATGAGGCTTTACATTGTCCAATAGGATACAAAGAAATTGTTGTTCCTTCATTAAAAAATTCTAATATTAAATATGGCCGTGACTCAGGTGGAATACTTATTTGGCACAAAGACAATTTGAAGCACTTGATAAAAATCATTAAAATTGAAAATTCATCTATTTGGCTTGAAGTGAAATCAGTCATATCACAGCATAATCTCTACCTCTGTGTGCTCTATATTCCACCTCACGACTCTCCCTATTACAACCAGCAAAGCTTTCTAAAGCTACAGACCGACATCTTGCACTTTCAGTCAAGAGGACATATTCTCATATGTGGAGACTTAAATGCCAGGATCGGAAGAGAAATTGATTATGTGAATATTGTAGATAATCACATATCCAACGACACCACGTTTCATTCTTCATTAATTATCACACCAAGAAACAGCTATGATAGTTTAGTCAACACCGATGGAAAACAAGTGTTAAAACTCTGTAAAGGTTTAGGACTATACATCATTAATGGCAGAACCAGAGGAGATAGTTTAGGCAGATTCACCTACTGCTCCAGATTACGAGCCAGTGTAGTTGATTATTCAGTTACAGACATTGACCCAAATCTTATTAATGCCTTTATAGTTAGACCTCAACTTCCCATTTCTGACCACTGCCAAACACTGCCGGAGTCTCTCTCTCTCTCTCTCTCTCACACTCTCTCTCTCTCTCTCTCTCAATTCAATTCAATTCAATATGTGCTTTATTGGCATGACAATTGTTACAATGTCAAAAGCCAACAATGTACAATGTTTTTGATTTAAAATTTTCCTTATTCTTTTACAATCCGAATCAAACCATTTTTCGTTCTCTTGTTTTTGCTTATGAGTTTTCTTAGTGGTTTTGAGATTAGATATTGTTGCCAAATGATCAAATATGTCATTTATGTTTTTTACGGCCAGATTTATGCCATATTCATTATGAGGATAAATGTTCTCTATAAAGTTTTCCATAAGTAAACACACTTGGGGGTGGTCAATTGCAGTCAGATATTTTTCAGTGCTGTTTTGGACCCATCTGTAATTTTTTCTAATATTGTACAGCGTACTTTCCTTTTTAAATACACAGTTATTTGACTGTGATCTGATAGGGGTGTTAGAGGTTTGACTGTGAATGCTAGATCTGTGATCATGTAATCAACTGTTGAGCAGCCATGAAATGAACTGTAGGTGTATCTTCCTAGAGAATCCCCTTTCACCCTGCCATTGACGAGGTACAGACCGAGGCTTCAACAGAGCTCGATCAGAAGCTTCCCGTTTTTATTTATTTGGGAATCTGAGTTATTCCTTGGAAAATTGACAATGTTTTGTTGAAAGCTCTGTCCAGAAATATGATTATCCCCACTGTCTGTGGTGTAGTCCGGTAGGGATCCTGTTCTGGCATTGAGATCCCCACACACCAGCACACTTCCCTGGGCCTGGAAGCGGTTGATTTGACTGTGGAGGGTCTCAAAGATGTGTTCATTATAGTAGGGAGATTCAGAGGGAGGAATATAAAGAGCACATGAGAATATATATTTCGTAGTTTGATTGAGTTGATTATCAATTTTGAGCCAGATATGAGATTCTTCTTCTTTAATTATTTGGATGTATTTAGCCATTTCAAGCTTGTACCAAATGACTGTGCCCCCTGAATCTCTCCCGCGTGTAATTTTTGCATGTTTTTGGGATGATATGGATATTTCATGATATCCTGGAGGACAACGAGTGACCTCATCAGTTCTGTGCCATGTTTCCTGTAGTATTATGATGTCTATGCCTGCGTCCCAATGTTTATACTATCCATCCTAAATAGTATGTGAGATTACAATAAGTGTGTCCCAAAGCATAGTATGTTGAAAAGAGTATGCCAAAAGTCCCCGGATGGTCTACTATTTCAGGTCGATTTTTGAAGTGTGGATCTGTGCACACTCTAATGGCTAAAATTGCCCACAATCCATTGCGCTTTGGCGAAGGATTCTGTCCAGAACTACAAACACAAATAAAAAGCGTTAGAAAAACAACAAACGTGGCAGAAGCGCGCGATCTACCTAAGGGTAGAGAGGTTTACAAAAAGGGGTGTGAGTTACTAATAATCAACATTTAACCTGGTAAAAAAAATATTTATTTATTGTCATCCACTTGATTGGCTCTCTCTCTCTCTCCTCTCCACCTGTAGCTGGTGTGTGGTGAGCGCACTGGATCCGTTGTCCTGTGGCTGCCGTCGCATCATCCAAGTGGATGCTGCACACTGGTGGTGGTTGAGGTTGAGGACCCCCACATGATTGTAAAGCGCTTTGGGTGTACAGCAATACACAATAAAGCGCTATATAAATGCCTCATTCATTCATTCATTCGTTATCTGTGTTATATTTAATCTGCAACAGCCATGTGAACTTTTATAAACATCCATTTGGTCGTTAACTTTTAAATGCATCATTATGCAGAAAATATGAGCAGAGTTCTTGCCATGAAAGAGAACAGACTGGCAGATCAACAAGCTACTTTTTTCTCTCCAATATCGTATGAAATGAAATGAAATGAAATGTGGAGGATGTTAACAGTGACAGAATGATTGACAGGCCAATTTACATTGACAGGGTGCGTGTAACAGATGAGACAGAGCAGTCCGTTAAAGACGCAGTTGTTTGACATGATAGTATGTCCCAAAGCTTGCCTACTCTTCTACTACACACTAAAAAGTGTGTACTTTTTCATCACCAAAAGAGTACATACCTTAAGGGCGTAGTATAAATATGTACATTGGGACGCAGCATGAGTCTCTCTCTCTCTCTCGTGCACATGTGCTGGTTGAGTGGGTGGAGCGAGAGCGTGTGGCTGCTGTGTGAGGTACGAGTGGTCTTTACTTCTCTATCTTTATTTGTTTGTTTTTCTCTCTGTATTTATGTGTATAGTTTTTATTTTTTTTATTATTTGTTTTGTTTTGTTTAACGTTGGTTATTTTGTAAAAAATAGAGAAGTGAGTGTCGTGTTTAGCTGGGGCGTCCGCTCCCATGTGTTGGGAGCGTGGCTACCCCAGGCAGCGGGAGTTTTAATTCATTGACAAGGCGGCACGGTGTGAAAATAGATTCAACTGCTAGTGTAGAAGAGTGTGGATTAGCAGTAGGGGAGGAGATTGGACATGATAATATCTTGTCTGTGTCCCGTATGAATGGCGCAGTTGTTGTATTTGCGAAAACAGTTGACTTAGCAAATCAGTTAGTGCAGAATGGGATTGTGATTAATGGTATTTTTATACCAGTGCTTCCCTTGTCCGCACCTTCCAGAAAGGTGATATTGTCAAATGTGCCACCTTTTCTTCCCAATGAAGTGTTGACAAATTTGTTTGCGCGTTATGGTAAAATAGTTTCACTTATAAGGATGGTTCCGATTGGAACTAAGTCGCCTCTCCTGAAGCACGTTGTGTCTTTTAGGCGCTATGTGTATATGATTTTGCAAGAGCACCTTGATGAACTGGATTTGTCCCTGAATTTTCGATATGAGGACTTCAACTATGTTATTTTCGCTACGACAAACAATATGAAGTGCTTCAATTGCGGTGCAATGGGGCACTTGATTCGTGCGTGCCCCAATAAGGTGGGTAAATTGAACGAAACCCCTACCGGTTGTGAATGACGAGAACAGTGCAAACGCTAAAGAAGATCAAAATGCTGTGGTACCAATCACTGATGGTGAGGTACCTGGGCCAAGTTCAGTGCAGACAGTGGTTGGTTTGGCCGAGAAAACAGTGGAGGTAGCGCCTCTAGATCGATCCGTGGAAGGGGAAAATATGATCGTTACCGTAGCTGAATTGAATGAAGCAGAGAATAGATTAGAGACTGTGGACACTCTGGGTGAGTTGGACGACTGTACTTTTAAAACGCCACAGAAGGTTAGAGCAACGTCTTTCAGATGAGCAAGCAAAGAGAGGGTTTAGCTGTGATCTAAGTCAAACCGACACGGAAAGTGAAAGTGATTTCTCAGAATGTAGCGTAACGTATAGTTTGCCGCAAAGTGGATTTTCCAGTAGGAGTTATAGTGCAAATGACATTAAATCCTTTCTAAAGGAAACTAAGAATGTGAGAAAAGTTCGTATTGAACAATATTTTCCTGATGTGACACAGTTTATTGATAAGGTGAGAATATATAGGAATATATAGGTGTTTTAGTAATCAAGAAGTGTATCGTCTTAAGAAGATACTTGCTAAGCTCAATACTCAATCGGAATCTAATGTTAGTAATGAAAAGTAATCAGCGCGTTTATGTGAATATTTGTTTGTTGAGCTTAATTTGTTCTTGGCTTTCCTCATTTATGGGAGAAATAAGTATTGCCTCTCTTAACATAAATGGGGCTAGAGAAGGGAAAAAACGTTTTCACCTTTTTGAAATAATTAAGCAGAAAAAGATTGATGTTTTATTTGTTCAGGAGACTCACAGTGATGAGTTAAATGCATGTGATTGGGTTAGAGAGTTTGATGGAATGTCCATATTAAGTCATTTGAGCTCCACTAGTGGAGGTGTTGCAATTTTATTTTCTAAAGGTTTTATTCCTTGTTCATATCAAGTGGAAGAAATTATAAAAGGCAGACTTTTAAAGATCAGAGCCCAGTTTGAGTATGTTTTATTTTTTTTTATCTCTGTATATGTTCCTACTAGAGCAATTGAAAGGATGTGTTTTTTAAATACTCTGAGTAATGTCCTAGTGAATTGTAATACAGAGGATGTTTTGTTTTTGGGTGGGGATTTTAATTGTACTGAGCAGTTTTTAGATAGAAATCATGTGGAACCCCATATGCCATCACGTAAGAGACTTATACAACTGATGAATTCTAATAAAAAATTGTTGACATATGGAGGAACTTTCATCATTCACAGAGACAGTATACCTGGGCACATGCTTATGCAAATTCACTATCTTTGGCTAGGTTAGATAGATTTTATGGATACAGACACCAACTTAATTTATTTAAAGAGTGTTCCATTATTCCTGTTGGTTTTTCCGATCACAGCTTAGTTAAGGTTCTTGTAATTATGGGTTTTACTAAACCAAAGAGTGCACATTGGCACTTGAACACTAATTTGTTATGTGATTATCTGTTTCAAGATTCTTTTAAGGAGTTTTGGATTGGTTTTAGATTTAGGAAATTATCCTTTCAATCTGTACAGCAATGGTGGCACTTTGCCAAGATACAAACTAGACAGCTGTGTCAGCAGTACACTTTTAATGTAACTAGGGATAGGAAAAGTACAACTGAATTACTAGAAAAAGAGTTAATGGATATGCAGGAAGGTAGAGATACCTCAGAAGTTTCATCTGGTATAAAGAGCCTTCAAGAGAAAAATAATTCTCTAAATAATTTATTGGAGTTGGCTACACAAGGAGCGTTGGACAGATCAAGGTTTCAAAATATTGAATTGATGGATGCAACTTAAATTTTTTTTTTTTTTTTTAATTTGGAAAAAAAGAATGGGCAAAGGAGAATTATACATAACTTGCGTTCTGAGGCTGGGGTTTTGTTATCAGACCCTTTTTAAATAAGAAATAGGGCAGTTGGTTTTTATCAAAAACTATACAAGAACGAGTTATTTTTTGATGAGAAAGATGAGAGCGTCTTTTTTGAAAACTTGCCTCAAGTACCCCGAGAACTTATTTTGAGAGATTATTCCGATAATTCTGTATTGAGTAAGGCTGTTACTTTAGAAGAATTACAAAAGGCACTTCAAAATATGGAATGTAATAAAGTGCCTGGTATTGATGGCCTGCCGATGGAATTTTATAAGACATTTTGGGCAGAAGTGAGTTTGGACTTGTTACAAGTACTTAATGAAAGTCTGGTGAACGGGCAATTACCCTTAAGTTGCAGAAGGGCAGTTCTTACATTATTGCCCAAGAAAGGTGATCTAAATTATATTAAAAATTGGAGGCCTGTTAGCTTGCTCTGCACTGATTATAAGTTACTTTCCAAGGTTCTGGCCAACAGGCTGAGTGAAGTCCTTAGTCATATTATTCATTCTGACCAAACTTACTGTGTTCCAGGGAGGCGAATATGTGATAATATCTCTTTTATCAGAGACATTTTAGATATTGGTAAGAATTTTAAACTGAATTTTGGTCTAGTGTCTATTGATCGAGAAAAAGCTTTCGACAGGGTGGAGCACGCATATTTGTGGAACACATTAACAGCTTTTGGTTTTAATAATGATTTTGTGTCTATGCTTAAAGTTTTGTATAATGCAGTTGAAAGTGTTTTAAAAATTAATGGGGATTTATGTGCCCCTTTTAAGGTTTTCAGAGGTATCAGGCAAGGCTGCGCCTTATCTGGCATGTTGTATACTTTGGCTATAGAGCCTCTCTTAATCAGAATAAGAGCAAAACTATGTGGTCTATCTATTCCGAATTGTACAAATGTGTTTAGACTGTCTGCATATGCAGATGATGTTGTTGTTTTAATAAATGGACAAAGGGATGTGAACATGTTGTTGGAAATTTTGCCACAAAAGTAAATTGGTCTAAGAGTGAAGCAGTACTGGTTGGAAGCTGGCTTAATGTAGAGCCAAAGATCCCAGAAGGGTAATCTTGGACCAAAGAAGGTTTTAAGTATTTGGGAGTGTTCTTGGGGAATGAATTTTTGAAGATGTTATTGAAAAGGTCAAAGGTCGCCTTGTTAAATGGAAGTTCTTGCTCCCTAAAATGTCGTATAAAGGGAGAGTACTGATCATCAACAATTTAATTGCATCTGCTCTTTGGCATCGATTCATTTGTATGGATCCTCCACAGGATCTGTTGCCAAGACTGCAATCAATTTTAGTAGACTTCTTTTGGGATAAGATGCATTGGATACCAAAGTTTGTTTTGTACCTACCCAAAGAAGAAGGAGGACATGGCCTGATGCATGTGCAGAGCAGAATAGCGGCCTTCAGAATTCAATTTATTCAAAGACTGCTGACTGGCCCTGTGGACTCAAGTTGGAAGTTTGCTGCTTGTGCCATTTTGCGAGGATTCAGAGGCCTGGACTTTGAGAGATCTTTATTCTGGTTGAACCCGCAAAAGATGGACTTGTCTAAATTACATATTTTTTATAGGAATCTATTCAAAGTTTGGTGTCTGTTTAAAGTACAGAGACATGATACTACAACTTCTCTATTTTGGTTGTTCCAAGAACCTCTAATTTATGGATCACGTATGGACTTAACAAATGTGGGGATTCTCCCTTCTGTCAACGAGATACTTCTCAATGCTGGAGTTTTAACTTTTGGACATCTGTTTGAATTGGCTGGATTGGACTTTAAGAATGTTAATGCTGTCTCCAGTTGTCTGGGGGTAAAGTCAAAACGTATAGTGGCCAAATTGCTTGAAAAATGGAAGTCAGCTCTTGTACCTGAAGAAGTCAAACTGTTGGGTGAATATACTGAAGGCACAATTGCCCCAAATTGTAATGATTCATTTCCTGATTTGTGTGTGTAAAGTTGATTGTGTATTGTTGTTGATAATTGTAATAAAGGAGTGTCGAAAATTCATTCTCTCTCTCTCTCTCTCTCTCTCTCACACACACACACACACACTCACTCTCTCAATTCAATTCATATTGCTTTATTGGCATGACATATAATATACATCCATAAATAAACAAAACAAAATACATGCAAAATACATCCATATATATTATATAAACATTAATGGCACTACTAATGCAGATGTGTTCACTCTTTACTTCTTAGTTTGTGGCATTTATAAATATGTTGTGCTACCAAAGAGGAAGCAGGTCCTTCACCAAGTAATATTCCTAGTTTGTCATGTTCATGGAGTGACTGGAACTCAGGAATAATCTGCTGTATTTGACTGTACAGTGCATCTCTTAAGGACGTGTATTTGTCGCAGTGGAGGAGGAAGTGTTCCTCCGTCTCAACTGATCCTGATCTACATTCACTACAGATTCACTCTTCTTTAGGTGACCACGACTTTTTATGTCGTCCTCTTTCTATGGCCAGCTGGTGGTCACTCAGTCTATACTTTGTACCTCTGTACCTCTCTCTCTCTCTCTCTCTCTCTCTCTCACACACACACACACACACACACCGGTGACAGATCTCACTGTAAACTACAAGCTCAGTCAGAGAGCTGATGATATAAAACACTACAGTGTGATGTAGATGTTGATGTTGATCTGTGACAGTCCAGTACAATCGTTACTGTTGCTCAGCAACAACTGCTGTCACTGTTGCTAGGAGACCAGGTCAATCATTCAGCAGGTGTGTAGTGAGATCTCTGAACATTTCAACACTCTTATATAATATTCTCATAAAAGACTGTTAAAACACACACATAAGATATATGAGAATATATATCAGAATGTGTTCTGTGACACAGGTTTAGGTTTAGTGCAGGTTTGGATGATTTTCTCACCTCAATCTCAAGTCACTAGCAAATGCACGGAAGTTTGTGGGGAAGATCAGACAGACCGATCTTGCTCTAAAATATGCCTTGTAAAAGTATTTCCAGCTGGCCGCAGAGACAAGGCAGTGAAACTATATGCAATTCTAGATGAACAGAGCAATAGGTCACTGGTTCATTCACAGTTCTTTGAAGTGTTCAGTGACCAAAGTCCAAGTGCTCCTTGCATATTAAGAACATGCGCTGGAGTAAAGGAGTCAGTTGGAAGAATGGCCAGTGGCTATGAAGTAGAATCACTGGATGGAACTGTTTGCATCCCATTACCAAGTCTTATAGAATGCAATGACATTCCTAATAATAGAGATGAGATTCCAACCCCTGATGTGACTCGCAGTCACGCACACCTAAAGTCTGTGGCACACCTCATCCCAGAACAGGACCCACAAGCCCCAATTATGCTTCTCTTAGGTCGGGACATTATAAGAGTTCATAAAGTCCGTAAACAGGTGAATGGCCCACACAACCTGCCCTATGCACAGAAGTTGGATCTAGCAGTGTGTGTCTAGGGAATGTCCACAAACCACTGACAATTAGAACCTTCCACACAATCACCACAGAACCAAATCGCCCGACGCTCTTTGATCCATGTCCTAATGTGTTCCATGTTAAGGAAACATACAAAGACAACCGAATTACTAACTACTCCTCGATATATTTTGTGGATGAATCTTTCTGTGATGCTGACCACCTGGGATGCACCGTGTTTAAGCGAACCAAAGATGACAACCAGGTGGCTCCTTCGATTCAGGATACCTCTTTCATGAAAATGATGGATGAAGGTCTACGAAAGGATTCAAACAACAGTTGGGTAGCGCCATTACCCTTTAAGAATCCACGTCCACGTCTCCCCAACAACAGGCCTCAAGCACTGAAACGTCTTGCGTCTCCAATCGCAACCTTGAAAGGAAGCCTGTAATGAGAGAACACTTCCTCAGCTTCATGGACAAGATATTTTAAAAAGGCCAATCTGAGTTAGCTCCTCCTCTGAGTGACGGAGAAGAACAATGGTACCTGCCAACATTCGGAGTGTACCATCCGAAGAAACCTACCCAAATCAGAGCAGTTTTTGATTCTAGTGCCCAACACAATGGTATATCACTTAATGATGCGCTTTTAACCGGGCCTGACCTGAACAACACTCAGATGGGAGTACTGATCCGCTTCAGGAAAGAAGCCATTGCCTTTACTGCAGATATAGAACAGATGTTCTACTGTTTTTTGGTAAGGGAAGACGACAGAAACTTTCTAAGTTTTCTTTGGTTCCAAGACAATGACCTTTCCCAAGACATGGTGGATTATTGCATGAGGGTCCACGTCTTTGGTAATAGCCCCTCGCCTGCAGTGGCTATACATTGTCTACATCAGTCAGTTCAGATTGGCGATTTCCATGTCGACCCTGATGTCAAGCGTTTTGTGATGCGCGACTTCTATGTAGATGACGGTTTGAAGTCCCTGCCTACAGTAGAAGCTGCTATCAGTTTGCTAAAAAAATTTCAACATGTTCTCTCAAAATCAAATCTGAGACTACATAAGATCGCAGCAAACAACAAAGAGGTCATGGAGGCCTTTCCATCCACAGACCATGCAAGTGATCTGAAAGATCTAGACTTTGAGGCAGACACGCTGCCAATGAAGCGTAGTCTTGGACTTAATTGGGACCTCCATACTGACTGTTTCCTCTTCAGTGTCTGTGATGAGGTAAAACCTTACACCTGGTGAGGTGTCTTATCCACTATCAACAGCCTCTATGATCCTCTTGGGTTCGTAGCGCCAGTCACTATCCAAGGCAAGGCTATTCTGAGAGAACTTACTTCTGTGAATGGTGACTGGGATGCTCCACTGCCAAAAGAAATGGAAGAAGCTTGGACCTCATGGAGAGTTTCCTTGTCGGACCTACCCAGTCTTTTCATCCCCAGGGCCTATATTGAGACTTCACCATCGGCAGCTGTCAGAAGGGAATTGTGTGTCTTTTCTGATGCGTCAACCAAAGCCATTGCTGCAGTGACGTATCTAAAAATCACAGATGCTGCAGGAAATAATCAGAGTGCCAAGACTTGAACTTTGTGCGGCAGTGCTTGCTGTTGAGTTGGCGGACTTAATTTCTGCAGAACTGGACCTTCAGCTTGATGCTATAACCTACTACTCAGACAGTAAGGTGGTTCTCGGTACATTTGTAATGAAACCAGGCGTTTTACGTTTATGTCAGCAACCGCGTACAACGTATCCGAAGGTCCTCCAATCCAGATCAGTGGCGATATGTGCCAACAGACCAGAACCCGGCAGATCATGCAACGCGTTTCATTCCAGCAGCCCACTTACAAAACACCAATTGGCTAAGTGGACCCAAATTTCTGCTCATGCCAGAAAAAGGTACCTCTGAGAGCACTTACAACCTTGTTGATTCAAGTTCAGACCCAGATGTACGTCCTCTAGTGTCCACTTTAAGCACTACAGCATTATCCAAGCAGCTTGGTTCCCAGCGATTTGCCAAATTCTCTTCTTGGAAGTCACTTTACCGAAGGAGCTGTCAGTGCAGCTGGTTTTGGATAGTTGGTGGAAAACGAAGGGTGAGCAGCTCCACTCAGCATCCAAAAAATGGCCAGTCTTCCAGCAGATCGTCTCTCAACAGACCCTCCCTTTACCAACGTTGGACTGGACGTGTTTGGCCCTTGGAGTGTCTCCTCACGTCGGACGAGAGGAGGTCTCTGTCACAGCAAGAGGTGGGCTGTAATTTTTACATGTATGAGCATAAGAGCTGTTCTTATTGAAGTTATAGAATCCCTTGACACCAGCTTCATCTCTTAGACGTTTTCTTGCTGTGCGTGGACCTGTCAAACACATTCGTTCAGACCGTGGCACAAACTTAGTCGGTGCATGTAAGGACTTAAAGATACCTTCAAACATTGACAGCAAAACTGTGAAGACGTATCTGTCAGACCAAAGCTGCACTTGGACTTTTAATCCTCTGCATGCTTCCCATTGTGGTGGAACATGGGAAAGAATGATTGGACTTGCAAGAAGAATTCTTGATTCCATGTTCCTCCAGTTGAAAGACAAACTTAAACTTACCCACAAGGTGCTGGTGACCTTCATGGCACAGGTAGCAGCCATTATCAATGCCAGGCCCCTTGTTCCCATGACAAAGGACCCTGATGAGTCATTCATACTCACCTCGGCGGTTCTTCTCACACAAAAGGTGAACTCCGTTGATGCACCGGCAGGCGAGTTTGGAGTTGCAGACCTGTACAAGTGCCAGTGACGGCAAGTTCAACACCTTTCCAACACATTCTGGGACAGATGGCGGAAGCAATTCCTACCACCCTACCAGGTACGCAAAAAATGGCAGTCCGTCCATCCAAATGTCAGACCAGGAAGTGTTGTCCTCCTCAAGAACGGCCAAGTGCCATGGAATGAATGGCCTCTTGGACTGGTAACACAGACTTTCCCTAGCCAAGATGGGAAGGTGCGTCAAGTTGAGGTCAAGGTCATCAAACCAGGAGGTTCTACCCTTTTCCTCAGGCCTGTTACAGAGATAGTGCTTCTACTTCCCCCAGATTCTAAAGTAAATGGATAGTCATGTGTAAGCACATCAGGCGGGGAGTGTTTTGTTACCATTTAATATGTTTCAAATCTTGTTTTCATTTTGAAGCTAATCTCTATGCTTTTCTTTATTTGGTTGTGGTTCCTTTAAGAATCTTAAGTTTCTGTAAAGAGTCATACCATGTGACCATTAATAAGGAAGTGAGCAAGCGTGACTCGGAGAGTAGTATGTTTTAGTGTATCTGAAGCTATACTGAGATAGTTGCATACATCTTGCATCTGTTGTAGCATCGTGGGTATGTGTTGACTGTTTTTAACAATATCTACGATTGCTGATCATTGTTTGGGGACAGTGTTACATTTTATGGAGCTGATTGTTAGAAGCCTATTATTCTCTGTCTACATCACAATAGTTAATGGACTTTTTGTTCTGGTAATGGTTATACTGTTCCTAGACCATTAAAAGTTCATATTAAGGGTTTTATTTCATTTGATTATATCTGTTGATTATGCATTTTGTTTCAGTTTCACCTTTCCTCACAACGTCAATAAACCTGTGGACGAGGAGTCTATGTCTTCAGAGTCTTGATGTTAGGGAAGAGTTTACCCACCTGTCAAGTTATATACAGGGCAGCACAATAATAATAATAATAATAACCAAAATATGAATTTTATTTTATATGAATTTATTATTTTCAGTATATAAAAAAGGAAATGTTACAGTTGCAATAATTCTACTGTACTAAAAAAATAAAAACAATGGGTATTTATAAATAATATCCTAAATATTTTAGTTATTTATTAGTTATTAATTATTTAGGTAGTTTGTTAATTGTGATTTGCTGCATTAACATTTTAAACCTTTATTTGAATATGGCAACATAATATTGCGCTCTACAATATTTCTATGAATAAATCTCTGACACAGACTATCAGCCAATCACTGTGTGCATAGTTAGTAAGCATTCTGACATCATCCATAGCAACGAGGTAAACCCCGCCCCCTTATTTACTTTGAGCTTAAGACTTCTCTCTATTCCTCAGTACAAGTGTGTCTCAGCAGCTTTGTGAATAGGTTTTAAGAGAAAACTCTTAGCTAAAAACTTTTACTGCTATATATGAGAACTCTTAGTGGTAAGATAAAATGTTTTGTGAATATGGGCCCTGCAATTGTTTCCTTAAAGAGCTATGTCTGCTTGATTTAACCCATAAAACTGAGTCTTTGCCATTAAAAAAATATACTGTAATAAGATTTTGGAGGTCAAAACTCTTAAACAAAACTTTTATGTTGATTGTTGCTTTGAAAATCATCAGTTGATTCAACTGATTTTCGACCTGTGTGACAATTTTTCCCCCGTCACTACGTGATGAAACAGCCATCCAATTAAGTTAGTATGTTATGTTAATGATATACTCACATAAGCATACGCAACAGATGAATATAAATGAACACAAACTAATGCTGAATTTAACCCAAGAAAGAAGTTTAAAATAGTGTTTAAAAAACAAGGCAACCATTTGAATTTGTCTCTTTATTATATAATGTAATGGGCTGTGCTCATAAACACTCATTCAGCCTCCTACATGGAGAGAAGGATCTCAGAAAGTCTAAAAACGGTTGAAATATGACAGATAGCATCTGGTTATGGTAGCTGTTGAAGTGTTGGTTACATTATAACTGCAAATTAGAGTCTACAGTATCTAACTATAAACATTAACTAAAACACGCTTCATAAAACACCACTACTGGCTAGATTCCTGAGAGGTCAACTAATGCGCTAAAATCTCAAAAGATGCAGTAATTTCATTCAGGTGCACTGAAATGAATGGCATTTAATGCTGGAAGTATCGTTTGTTTGGATCCATGGCTTGACTTCTGCATTCTATGGAAGCCTATGGGAGTGATGCAACTCTGCAGAAATGCAGGAAGCTGGAAAGCACAGATTTATTCCATCTCCTCCGGTCTCAAAGCTCAAACGTGTGTAGAGCAGCAGTACATTGACATGTTCTGCTTGATTTGCAGTACACAACCACACGACCTTGTTTCTGTGAAGACATTCAGCATGTTCTCTATAAGTAACATCTGACATGTTTACATTTAACGTGAGAAAGTCACACAAGCAGAAAAGCTGCTCAAAATCTGAACTGAGCAGTCAGACTAAAATGTGACCTGCTCTTGTGTTATACACACACCAGAATCACAGCTGCTTTAAATACACAGCCAGAGTCTAACACATCAGAAGAAATGAGGAATATGATGGAATCTGGTCTAATTTTAGAGTGCTCACATATACCAGGAATTTGATTTCATAGAACGCATTTGGAGAACTTTCAAATGTTTGCAATTTATACTTCAATTTTCTGATACATGCTGCTTTCACTTCTGTATCTGGAGGTGTTTTTGAAAGTCAGCATCTGTTTTTTTCTTGCTTCATGGTCACTCAAAGCTTGTTTCACCCAGCAGTGAGCAAAACGTTGTTGGGTTCTGAACCCCAAACTAACAAAAGAAGCATTAAACAAAAACACGGGGTCTGTACGGGTTACCTGACTGGCAGCCAACCACTTCAGCTTCTGTGGTGGAAGAAGAATCGACTTTTACAGTGTGAACACTATTTACAATAACAGGTGAACACGTTAACAAAGAAAGAAAGAACGCAATGAAGACAAATCACAATATAAATACACACTATGTACATGGACACTAACATTTCATGATCTTAAAGTCAACCTCAATCTCCTCAACAACTAGTGCATCAACCAGGACATCTCACGCCAACCCGGTCTCATCAATCTGCGTATAAATAACACGAGTTTACACTTTCAAATTGCGTGTAATGCATACGCCAAAGTCCACTTTTGCGTGCATATGACACGCCAATCTTTCCCATTAACTTCAGCGGAGAGCAGATGCGTCCGAATACCACGCAGCATCTTCAGCAGCAGTGACGTCACCAGCGAGGCTCGGTCACGGCTCGGTTCGCCCGGTTCACCTGATGCGCGTGCACCTTCAAACAGGTAAGTAAAGGCGACGCTCTTTTTATGTAACGAGATCACGTGTTTAGCGGTATTATTTTAATTATTTCAGTGTTTCTGCATCACATTAGATGAGGTAATGTGTTCAAATGAGTTGTTAGTGGAGCTAGCACAGCTGGTAGCCTGCCATTGACATTAGCCTAAGCTAACTTCTACTGTATATTATAGACCTGTTGCAGTTTTAAATAAATCAATAAATAAAACCGTTTCTAATCATGTTGTGACATGGGTCTTCAGCTTTTAGACATGGCTGATGACAGCACAACAAATCAACCAACCCAGTATTGTGTGATAATTGTGATCATGTAAAAAGTTCATACATTTACCATATTTTTACCATAGTAACTGTTGCTCGACCATGTCATGTGTAGTCAATACACAGTAACTACAACATATACCATGCCTCTCATCACCGTAACTGTAGTTTTACTGTGGTATTTTTTGTAGGTATGGTAACCACAACACCTTTTTATGATTTTACCATAGTAAAGTAACTGTGTTTACTGTCTACTCTTTGTATGGGTTTACCACAGTAACCATAGTTTTACTGTGGTATTTGTAGTTAAAGCACAATAACCACAACACGTACTATGAGTTTACCACAGTAACCGTAGTTTTATTGTGATATTTGTAGTTAAAACACAATAACCACAACACCATGCTTTTACCACAGTAACTGCACTGTATACTATTTGTAAAGCAGTGCTTGCCACGCCTTTAATATGTTTTTGTGAAGTAATTCAATATTTTTTTTCTGTCTTGCAGTTAACGCCAGATCACATACTCCAGCAGCTCTTTTAAGAAGCCATCTTTCTCTCTCTCTCTCTCTCTCTCTCAATTCAATTCAATTCAATATGTGCTTTATTGGCATGACAATTGTTACAATGTATTGCCAAAGCGTAGTGTTTACATTGAATCTAGAACAGATATATATGCAACAAAAACATGCATGTAGATACATTTAAAAAGTAGAACAAATCAACATTTTAGAATTCCATGAACAATTTAAAATTCAATGTTGTGTGTGTGTGTGTGTGTGTGTGTGTGTCACTCTTTCTATCTCTCTACAAGTTCTTCAAAGATTCAACCCTTCACAGGTAATGTTGAACACATTTAGCTATAGCTGATTTGCTTTAATGAACGCATCCTTAATAATATCTTTCTTTACAGTCCTTCCTCTCAAATATTTTGGTCACTTTGGTCATTTTTAACACACTGTCTCAACATGTGAATATGAACTTGTTCAACCTTCTTGGCAGCTTCTTCAAGATCAGCAAAATAGAAACGGAAAAGCTGAGAGAGAGAGAGAGAGAGAGAGAGAGAGAAAGAGACACACACACACACACACACACACACAACATTGAATTTTAAATTGTTCATGGAATTCTAAAATGTTGATTTGTTCTACGTTTTAAATGTATCTACATGCATGTTTTTGTTGCATATATATCTGTTCTAGATTCAATGTAAACACTACGCTTTGGCAATACATTGTAACAATTGTCATGCCAATAAAGCACATATTGAATTGAATTGAATTGAATTGAATTGAATTGAGAGAGAGAGAGAGAGAGAGAGAGAGAGAGAGATGGCTTCTTAAAAGAGCTGCTGGAGTATGTGATCTGGCGTTAACTGCAAGACAGAAAAAAAAATTGAATTACTTCACAAAAACATATTAAAGGCGTGGCAAGCACTGCTTTACAAATAGTATACAGTACAGTTACTGTGGTAAAAGCATGCTGTTGTGGTTATTGTGTTTTAACTACAAATACCACAGTAAAACTACATTTACTGTGGTAAACTCATAGTACGTGTTGTGGTTATTGTGCTTTAAATATCACAGTAAAACTAAGGTTACTGTGGTAAACTCATAATACGTGTTGTGGTTATTGTGCTTTAACTACAAATACCACAGTAAAACTACAGTTACTGTGGTAAACTCATAGTACGTGTTGTGGTTATTGTGCTTTAACTACAAATACCACAGTAAAACTACAGTTACTGTGGAAAACTCATAGTACGTGTTGTGGTTATTGTGCTTTAACTACAAATACCACAGTAAAACTACAGTTACTGTGGTAAACTCATAGTACGTGTTGTGGTTATTGTGCTTTAACTACAAATACCACAGTAAAACTACAGTTACTGTGGTAAACTCATGTTGATCGTTCGCCTTTAAAAACCGAGAGTGCAGCTTGTTAGCCCGTTAGCTTGTCACTCGCGGTCCCATTTGCATTTCTATTCGCGCCTATTATTATTATTAAATTTTTTCACGAGCTCATCAAACAACAGTGGTAAGTGGTAAGTTAAGTTGGTATCATTCATCAATCACGGTGAGTAATGGCTTCTTCTCCTGCTATTGTTGTTTGCACTGTCTGCCACATGTATAGTTTATCTGTCTCTGTCAGCAGCGAGGATTCACATGTGATAAATGCAGGGAAATAGTTAGGCTGACAGAGAAGGTTTTAGAACTAGAGACACGCATCCAAACTTTAGTTGAGGACAGTAAGAATGTGAGGGCTGTAGATACTGCTTTGGATGCGACTAGCTCAGGGAGTCCTGTACATTGTTCGGTTTCGGTTGAGCCCGTGCAGCAGGGCAACTGGGTGACAGTGAGGCGGCATAGTCGTGGGTCAAAACACCACTGTTCCGTTCCGATCAGAACATCAAACAGGTTCTCCCCACTCAGTGAAGCACCCACTGAGAAACCTGATGAAAGTGCTCTAGTTATTGGCGATTCTATTGTACGGAATGTGAAAATAGAGACACCAGCCACCATAGTCCATTGTTTACCAGGAGCCAGAGCGCCTGACATCTTGGCAAATGTAAAAGTGCTGACTAATGCTAAACGTAAATTCAGTAAGATTGTTATCCACGTCGGCGCTAATGATGTTCGACCGCCAGTCGGAGATCACCAAAAATAATGTTAAAGAGGTGTGTGAACTTGCAAGTACGATGTCAGACACTGTAATATGCTCTGGTCCGCTCCCTGCTTACCGGGTGATGAGATTCATAGCAGACTGTCGTCACTTAATGGCTGGATGTCTAAGTGGTGCCCAAAATAACATAGGCTTTATAGACAATTGGAAGAATTTTTGGGGCAGACCTGACCTGTTGAAAAGAGATGGTGTTCATCCCTCCTGGGGTGGTGCCGCTCTTCTCTCTAGAAATATGGCACATAGTCTTAGAGTTTGTACTTGACTAACTGGAGCCCAGGTCAGGAAGCAGACAGACTGGCTAAACCGATCGTCTGCTAGCCGCCTCATGTCACCAAAGGCAGTTAACTCTCAGCACATAGAATCTTTTCATCTAGATATCACGCTATAGAGACTGTGTCTGTTCCCGAACTAGAAAATACAGAAAACATCCAAACCAAAGTAATAGTAACAATTTAATTGATGTTCAACAAATAAAAAAACGATATAATACAGATAAACACATGATAAAGCTTGGCTTATTGAATATTAGATCCCTTTCTTCAAAAGCACTTTTTGTAAATGATATGTTCACTGACCATAAACTAGATGTGCTTTGTTTGACAGAAACCTGGCTAAAACAAGATGATTACATTACTTTAAACGAGTCTACACCCCAAGATTACTGTTACAAACATGAACCGCGTCCAAAAGGTAAAGGGGAGGTGTTGCTACAATTTATAGAAATATTTTCAGTATCTCTCAGAGGTCAGGTTTCAAGTATAATTCGTTCAAGTAATGGTGCTTCATATAACGTTATCCAAAGAAACAAGTGTTAATGATAAATCCTGTGATGTTTGTACTGGCTACTGTATACAGGCCACCAGGGCACCATACAGACTTTATTAAAGAATTTTCTGATCTTCTATCGGAGTTAGTGCTGACTGCAGATAAAGTCCTAATCGTTGGTGATTTTAATATCCATGTTGATAATGAAAGAGATTTGTTGGGATCAGCATTTATAGACATTCTAAACTCGATTGGTGTTAAACAACACGTATCAGGACCTACTCATTGTCGAAATCATACTCTAGATTTAATACTGTCACATGGAATTGATGTCAGTGGCACTGAAATTTTACAGCAGAGCGATGATATCTCAGATCATTATCTAGTCTCCTGTATATTCCATATAGCTAAAGCTGTAAAGCCAACTTCTTGTTACAAATATGGTAGAACCATCACTTCTACCACAAAAGACTGCTTTATAAATAATCTTCCTGACTTATCTCAGTTCCTCAGTATATCCAATAGCTCAGAACAACTCGATGATGTAACAGGAACTATGGACTCTCTCTTTTCTAGCACTCTAGATGCGGTTGCTCCTTTACACTTAAGGAAGATTAAGGATAAGAGTCCAACACCGTGGTATAATGAGCACACCCGCGCCCTAAAGAGAGCAGCCCGGAAAATGGAGCGCAGCTGGAGGAAAACTAAATTAGAGGTATTTCGTTTAGCTTGGCGGAAAGTACCTATCCTACAGAAAAGCATTAAAACTGCTAGATCTGATTACTTTTCGTCTCTTCTAGAAGAAAACAAACATAACCCTCGGTATTTATTCAATACAGTAACTAAATTAACGAAAAATCAAGCATCAACAGCTGTTGGCATTTCCCAAGAGCATAGCAGTAATGACTTTATGAACTACTTCACTTCCAAGATCGATACTATCAGAGATAAAATTGTATCCTTGCAGCCGTCATCTACAGTATCGCATCAGATAGCGCACTATAGATCCCCTGAGGAACAATTTCATTCATTCTCTACTGTAGGAGAGGAAGAATTGTATAAACTTGTTAAATCATCTAAACCAACAACATGTATGTTAGACCCTATTCCATCTAAACTACTAAAAGAGCTGCTTCCAGAAGTCATAGATCCTCTTTTGGCTATTATTAATTCATCATTGTCATTAGGATATGTCCCCAAAACCTTCAAATTGGCTGTTATTAAGCCTCTCATTAAAAACCACAACTTGACCCCAAAGATCTAGTTAATTACAGACCGATCTCAAATCTCCCTTTTCTGTCAAAGATACTAGAAAGGTAGTATCCTCACAATTATATTCCTTCCTAGAGAAAATGATATCTGTGAGGAATTCCAGTCAGGATTTAGATCGTATCATAGTACTGAGACTGCTCTCATTAGAGTTACAAATGACCTGCTTCTATCATCTGATCGTGGTTGTATCTCTTTATTAGTTCTACTGGATCTTAGCGCCATGCTCGACACTATCGACCACAACATTCTTTTGAATAGACTAGAAAACTTTGTTGGCATTAGTGGAAGTGCCTTAGCATGGTTCAAATCGTACTTATCTGACCGCCATCAGTTCGTAGTGAATGAAGAGGTATCATATCGATCACAAGTGCAGTATGGAGTACCTCAAGGCTCAGTACTAGGGCCGTTACTTTTCACGCTTTATATGTTACCCTTGGGAGATATTATTAGGAGACATGGTGTTAGCTTTCACTGTTATGCTGATGATACTCAGCTCTATATTTCTTCGCCCGGTGAAACACACCAAATTGAGAAACTAACGGAATGCATAGTCGATATAAAAACTGGATGACGAATAATTTTTACTGCTAAATTCTGAAAAACAGAGGTGTTAATTATCGGACCTAAAACCCCACATGTAATAACCTAGAACATTATCTAACACTTGATGGCTGCTCTGTCAATTCTTCTTCATCAGTCAGGAACCTAGGTGTGCTGTTCGATAGCAATCTGTCATTTGAAAGCCATGTTTCTAGCATCTGTAAAACTGCATTTTTTCATCTCAAAAGCATATCTAAATTGCGACCAATGCACTCAACGTCAAATGCAGAAATGTTAATTCATGCGTTTATGACCTCAAGGTTAGACTATTGTAATGCTTTATTAGGTGGTTGTTCTGCACGCTTGATCAACAAACTACAGTTAGTCCAAAATGCAGCAGCTAGAGTCCTTACTAGAACCAGGAAATATGACCATATTAGCCCGGTTCTGTCAACACTGCACTGGCTCCCTATCAAGCATCGGATAGATTTTAAAATCTTGTTAATTACTTATAAAGCCCTGAATGGTTTAGCTCCTCAGTACTTGAGTGAGCTCTTATCGCATTATAGTCCTCCACGTCCGCTGCGTTCTCAAAACTCTGGCCGTTTGATAATACCTAGAATATCAAAATCGACTGCGGGTGGCAGATCCTATTCCTATTTAGCACCCAAACTCTGGAACAGTCTACCTAACACTGTTCGGGAGGCAGACACACTCTGTCAGTTTAAATCTAGATTAAAGACACATCTCTTTAGCCTGGCTTACACATAACACATTAATACGCTTCTATTATTCAAATCCGTTAAAGGATTGTTAGGCTGCATTAATTAGATCAACCGGAACCGAACACTCCCCATAACACACGATGTACTCGTTACATCGTAAGTTGAATGGCATCTACACTAATATTTGTCTGTTTCTTTCCTAGTCTGTTTCTCAGTCCGTATCTGATCAGATGGTGGATCAGCACCAAGAGATGATGTCTACAGCCCTGATCGTCAGCGGAGACCAGGACACCCAGATGACCCCCGGAGATATATCCCTAGATATATCAACCAAAAATAACTAAATAACTAAAATATAATAAAATACCTAACTACATAATACTACTATTGTTAGAAATTGCAACAAAATTAAAATAGAAATATAAACTTTTGAACTGCGGGTTTCGTCTGGTCAGAGGAGAACTGGCCCCCCGACTGAGCCTGGTTTCTCCCAAGGTTTTTTTTTCTCCATTCTGTCTCGGAGGGAGTTTTGGTTCCTTGCCGCTGTCGCCTCTGGCTTGCTCAGTTGGGGACACTTAATTTCTAGCGATTATCGCCGATTTGATTGCACAGATACTATTTAAACTAAACTGAGCTAGACAATGACATCTCTGAATTCAATAATGAAATGCCTTTAACTGAAAATTGAGTGTTTAATCTTATCATTATACATTACTGACACTCTATCCTCCAATTTGATACTGTTAAGTGCTTTGACACAATCTGTATTGTAAAAGCGCTATATAAATAAAGGTGACTTGACTTGACTTGTGGTAAACTCATAGTACGTGTTGTGGTTATTGTGCTTTAACTACAAATACCACAGTAAAACTACAGTTACTGTGGTAAACTCATAATACGTGTTGTGGTTATTGTGCTTTAACCACAAATACCACAGTAAAACTACAGTTACTGTGGAAAACTACAGTTACTGTGGTAAACTCATAGTACGTGTTGTGGTTATTGTGCTTTAACACAAATACCACAGTAAAACTACAGTTACTGTGGTAAACTCATAGTACGTGTTGTGGTTATTGTGCTTTAAATATCACAGGAAAACTACGCTTTATCTACAAATACCACAGTAAAACTATGGTGTAACAGGGTTCAATATGATGAAGGACGAGGAAGGCAGGGGTGGCGAGTAAGACAGTTTATTTACTCCAAAATAACTCAAAGAAACAAAACAAAAGTCTGTCGGGCTCTCTGCCTCGACAGTCAATCCGTCAGTCCGTCACACAACACGCAGGGCTCCGTCTCTCTCTCAAGACATTCAGACCCTCTCTCCCTCTCCCAGGTCTGTGAGCCGCTTTTCAGCCATCTCTCCCCAATCACTGTAATCAAACACAGGTGTTAGTCATCATTCACTTGACCTCCTTAACAACGCTCGTCTCCACACCCGCTCTCCCGTTGCAGCCTTTCGCCTTCCCACGCCCCCCTCGCCACATATGGTTACCTTGGATAACTCATAGTACGTGTTGTGGTTATTGTGCTTTAACTACAAATACCACAGTAAAACTACGGTTACTGTGGTAAACTCATAGTATGTGTTGTGGTTATTGTGCTTTAAATACCACAGTAAAACTACAGTTACTGTGGTAAACTCATAGTACGTGTTGTGGTTATTGTGCTTTAAATATCACAGTAAAACTACGCTTATCTACAAATACACAGTAAAACTATGGTTACCTTGGGTAACTCATAGTACGTGTTGTGGTTATTGTGCTTTAACCACAAATACCACAGTAAAACTATGGTTACCATGGGTAACTCATAGCACGTGTTGTGGTTATTGTGCTTTAAATATCACAGTAAAACCACGCTTTATCTACAAATACCACAGTAAAACTCATAGTACGTGTTGTGGTTATTGTGCTTTAACCACAAATACCACAGTAAAACTATGGTTACCTTGAGTAACTCATAGCACGTGTTGTGGTTATTGTGCTTTAAATATCACAGTAAAACCACGCTTTATCTACAAATACCACAGTAAAACTATAGTTACCTTGGATAACTCATAGTACGTGTTGTGGTTATTGTGCTTTAACCACAAATACCACAGTAAAACCACGGTTACTATGGTAAACTCATAGCACGTGTTGTGGTTATTGTGCTTTAACCACAAATACCACAGTAAAACTATGCTTTATCTACAAATACCACAGTAAAACCATGGTTACCTTGGGTAACTCATAGTACGTGTTGTGGTTATTGTGCTTTATTCACAAATACCACAGTAAAACTACAGTTACTGTGGTAAACTCATAATACGTGTTGTGGTTATTGTGCTTTAACTACAAATACCACAGTAAAACTACAGTTACTGTGGAAAACTACAGTTACTGTGGTAAACTCATAGTACGTGTTGTGGTTATTGTGCTTTAACTACAAATACCACAGTAAAACTACAGTTACTGTGGTAAACTCATAGTACGTGTTGTGGTTATTGTGCTTTAAATATCACAGGAAAACTACGCTTTATCTACAAATACCACAGTAAAACTATGGTGTAACAGGGTTCAATATGATGAAGGACGAGGAAGGCAGGGGTGGCGAGTAAGACAGTTTATTTACTCCAAAATAACTCAAAGAAACAAAACAAAAGTCTGTCGGGCTCTCTGCCTCGACAGTCAATCCGTCAGTCCGTCACACAACACGCAGGGCTCCGTCTCTCTCAAGACATTCAGACCTCTCTCTCCCTCTCCCAGGTCTGTGAGCCGCTTTTCAGCCATCTCTCCCCAATCACTGTAATCAAACACAGGTGTTAGTCATCATTCACTTGACCTCCTTAACAACGCTCGTCTCCACACCCGCTCTCCCGTTGCAGCCTTTCGCCTTCCCACGCCCCCTCGCCACATATGGTTACCTTGGGTAACTCATAGTATGTGTTGTGGTTATTGTGCTTTAACTACAAATACCACAGTAAAACTACGGTTACTGTGGTAAACTCATAGTATGTGTTGTGGTTATTGTGCTTTAAATACCACAGTAAAACTACAGTTACTGTGGTAAACTCATAGTACGTGTTGTGGTTATTGTGCTTTAAATATCACAGTAAAACTACGCTTTATCTACAAATACCACAGTAAAACTATGGTTACCTTGGGTAACTCATAGTACGTGTTGTGGTTATTGTGCTTTAACTACAAATACCACAGTAAAACTATGGTTACCATGGGTAACTCATAGTACGTGTTGTGGTTATTGTGCTTTAAATATCACAGTAAAACTACGCTTTATCTACAAATACCACAGTAAAACTCATAGTACGTGTTGTGGTTATTGTGCTTTAACTACAAATACCACAGTAAAACTATGGTTACCTTGAGTAACTCATAGTACGTGTTGTGGTTATTGTGCTTTAAATATCACAGTAAAACTACGCTTTATCTACAAATACCACAGTAAAACTATAGTTACCTTGGATAACTCATAGTACGTGTTGTGGTTATTGTGCTTTAACTACAAATACCACAGTAAAACTACGGTTACTATGGTAAACTCATAGTACGTGTTGTGGTTATTGTGCTTTAACTACAAATACCACAGTAAAACTATGCTTTATCTACAAATACCACAGTAAAACTATGGTTACCTTGGGTAACTCATAGTACGTGTTGTGGTTATTGTGCTTTAACTACAAATACCACAGTAAAACCACGGTTACTGTGGTAAACTCATAGTACGTGATGTGGTTATTGTGCTTTAAATACCACAGTAAAACTACAGTTACTGTGGTAAACTCATAGTATATGTTGTGGTTATTGTGCTTTAACTACAAATGTCACAGTAAAACTATGGTTACCTTGGGTAACTCATAGTATGTGTTGTGGTTATTGTGCTTTAACTACAAATACCACAGTAAAACTACAGTTACTGTGGTAAACTCATAGTATGTGTTGTGGTTATTGTGCTTTAACTACAAATACCACAGTAAAACTATGGTTACTGTGGTAAACTCATAGTATGTGTTGTGGTTATTGTGCTTTAACTACAAATACCACAGTAAAACTACAGTTACTGTGGTAAACTCATAGTACGTGTTGTGGTTATTGTGCTTTAACTACAAATACCACAGTAAAACTACAGTTACTGTGGTAAACCCATACAAAGAGTAGACAGTAAACACAGTTACTTTACTATGGTAAAATCATAAAAAGGTGTTGTGGTTACCATACCTACAAAAAATACCACAGTAAAACTACAGTTACGGTGATGAGAGGCATGGTATATGTTGTAGTTACTGTGTATTGACTACACATGACATGGTCGAGCAACAGTTACTATGGTAAAAATATGGTAAATGTATGAACTTTTTACATGATCACAATTATCACACAATACTGGGTTGGTTGATTTGTTGTGCTGTCATCAGCCATGTCTAAAAGCTGAAGACCCATGTCACAACATGATTAGAAACGGTTTTATTTATTGATTTATTTAAAACTGCAACAGGTCTATAATATACAGTAGAAGTTAGCTTAGGCTAATGTCAATGGCAGGCTACCAGCTGTGCTAGCTCCACTAACAACTCATTTGAACACATTACCTCATCTAATGTGATGCAGAAACACTGAAATAATTAAAATAATACCGCTAAACACGTGATCTCGTTACATAAAAAGAGCGTCGCCTTTACTTACCTGTTTGAAGGTGCACGCGCATCAGGTGAACCGGGCGAACCGAGCCGTGACTGAGCCTCGCTGGTGACGTCACTGCTGCTGAAGATGCTGCGTGGTATTCGGACGCATCTGCTCTCCGCTGAAGTTAATGGGAAAGATTGGCGTGTCATATGCACGCAAAAGTGGACTTTGGCGTATGCATTACACGCAATTTGAAAGTGTAAACTCGTGTTATTTATACGCAGATTGATGAGACCGGGTTGGCGTGAGATGTCCTGGTTGATGCACTAGTTGTTGAGGAGATTGAGGTTGACTTTAAGATCATGAAATGTTAGTGTCCATGTACATAGTGTGTATTTATATTGTGATTTGTCTTCATTGCGTTCTTTCTTTCTTTGTTAACGTGTTCACCTGTTATTGTAAATAGTGTTCACACTGTAAAAGTCGATTCTTCTTCCACCACAGAAGCTGAAGTGGTTGGCTGCCAGTCAGGTAACCCGTACAGACCCCGTGTTTTTGTTTAATGCTTCTTTTGTTAGTTTGGGGTTCAGAACCCAACAACGTTTTGCTCACTGCTGGGTGAAACAAGCTTTGAGTGACCATGAAGCAAGAAAAAAACAGATGCTGACTTTCAAAAACACCTCCAGATACAGAAGTGAAAGCAGCATGTATCAGAAAATTGAAGTATAAATTGCAAACATTTGAAAGTTCTCCAAATGCGTTCTATGAAATCAAATTCCTGGTATATGTGAGCACTCTAAAATTAGACCAGATTCCATCATATTCCTCATTTCTTCTGATGTGTTAGACTCTGGCTGTGTATTTAAAGCAGCTGTGATTCTGGTGTGTGTATAACACAAGAGCAGGTCACATTTTAGTCTGACTGCTCAGTTCAGATTTTGAGCAGCTTTTCTGCTTGTGTGACTTTCTCACGTTAAATGTAAACATGTCAGATGTTACTTATAGAGAACATGCTGAATGTCTTCACAGAAACAAGGTCGTGTGGTTGTGTACTGCAAATCAAGCAGAACATGTCAATGTACTGCTGCTCTACACGTTTGAGCTTTGAGACCGGAGGAGATGGAATAAATCTGTGCTTTCCAGCTTCCTGCATTTCTGCAGAGTTGCATCACTCCCATAGGCTTCCATAGAATGCAGAAGTCAAGCCATGGATCCAAACAAACGATACTTCCAGCATTAAATGCCATTCATTTCAGTGCACCTGAATGAAATTACTGCATCTTTTGAGATTTTAGCGCATTAGTTGACCTCTCAGGAATCTAGCCAGTAGTGGTGTTTTATGAAGCGTGTTTTAGTTAATGTTTATAGTTAGATACTCGTAGACTCTAATTTGCAGTTATAATGTAACCAACACTTCAACAGCTACCATAACCAGATGCTATCTGTCATATTTCAACCGTTTTTAGACTTTCTGAGATCCTTCTCTCCATGTAGGAGGCTGAATGAGTGTTTATGAGCACAGCCCATTACATTATATAATAAAGAGACAAATTCAAATGGTTGCCTTGTTTTTTAAACACTATTTTAAACTTCTTTCTTGGGTTAAATTCAGCATTAGTTTGTGTTCATTTATATTCATCTGTTGCGTATGCTTATGTGAGTATATCATTAACATAACATACTAACTTAATTGGATGGCTGTTTCATCACGTAGTGACGGGGGAAAAATTGTCACACAGGTCGAAAATCAGTTGAATCAACTGATGATTTTCAAAGCAACAATCAACATAAAAGTTTTGTTTAAGAGTTTTGACCTCCAAAATCTTATTACAGTATATTTTTTTAATGGCAAAGACTCAGTTTTATGGGTTAAATCAAGCAGACATAGCTCTTTAAGGAAACAATTGCAGGGCCCATATTCACAAAACATTTTATCTTACCACTAAGAGTTCTCATATATAGCAGTAAAAGTTTTTAGCTAAGAGTTTTCTCTTAAAACCTATTCACAAAGCTGCTGAGACACACTTGTACTGAGGAATAGAGAGAAGTCTTAAGCTCAAAGTAAATAAGGGGGCGGGGTTTACCTCGTTGCTATGGATGATGTCAGAATGCTTACTAACTATGCACACAGTGATTGGCTGATAGTCTGTGTCAGAGATTTATTCATAGAAATATTGTAGAGCGCAATATTATGTTGCCATATTCAAATAAAGGTTTAAAATGTTAATGCAGCAAATCACAATTAACAAACTACCTAAATAATTAATAACTAATAAATAACTAAAATATTTAGGATATTATTTATAAATACCCATTGTTTTTATTTTTTTAGTACAGTAGAATTATTGCAACTGTAACATTTCCTTTTTTATATACTGAAAATAATAAATTCATATAAAATAAAATTCATATTTTGGTTATTATTATTATTATTATTGTGCTGCCCTGTATATAACTTGACAGGTGGGTAAACTCTTCCCTAACATCAAGACTCTGAAGACATAGACTCCTCGTCCACAGGTTTATTGACGTTGTGAGGAAAGGTGAAACTGAAACAAAATGCATAATCAACAGATATAATCAAATGAAATAAAACCCTTAATATGAACTTTTAATGGTCTAGGAACAGTATAACCATTACCAGAACAAAAAGTCCATTAACTATTGTGATGTAGACAGAGAATAATAGGCTTCTAACAATCAGCTCCATAAAATGTAACACTGTCCCCAAACAATGATCAGCAATCGTAGATATTGTTAAAAACAGTCAACACATACCCACGATGCTACAACAGATGCAAGATGTATGCAACTATCTCAGTATAGCTTCAGATACACTAAAACATACTACTCTCCGAGTCACGCTTGCTCACTTCCTTATTAATGGTCACATGGTATGACTCTTTACAGAAACTTAAGATTCTTAAAGGAACCACAACCAAATAAAGAAAAGCATAGAGATTAGCTTCAAAATGAAAACAAGATTTGAAACATATTAAATGGTAACAAAACACTCCCCGCCTGATGTGCTTACACATGACTATCCATTTACTTTAGAATCTGGGGGAAGTAGAAGCACTATCTCTGTAACAGGCCTGAGGAAAAGGGTAGAACCTCCTGGTTTGATGACCTTGACCTCAACTTGACGCACCTTCCCATCTTGGCTAGGGAAAGTCTGTGTTACCAGTCCAAGAGGCCATTCATTCCATGGCACTTGGCGTTCTTGAGGAGGACAACACTTCCTGGTCTGACATTTGGATGGACGGACTGCCATTTTTTGCGTACCTGGTAGGGTGGTAGGAATTGCTTCCGCCATCTGTCCCAGAATGTGTTGGAAAGGTGTTGAACTTGCCGTCACTGGCACTTGTACAGGTCTGCAACTCCAAACTCGCCTGCCGGTGCATCAACGGAGTTCACCTTTTGTGTGAGAAGAACCGCCGAGGTGAGTATGAATGACTCATCAGGGTCCTTTGTCATGGGAACAAGGGGCCTGGCATTGATAATGGCTGCTACCTGTGCCATGAAGGTCACCAGCACCTTGTGGGTAAGTTTAAGTTTGTCTTTCAACTGGAGGAACATGGAATCAAGAATTCTTCTTGCAAGTCCAATCATTCTTTCCCATGTTCCACCACAATGGGAAGCATGCAGAGGATTAAAAGTCCAAGTGCAGCTTTGGTCTGACAGATACGTCTTCACAGTTTTGCTGTCAATGTTTGAAGGTATCTTTAAGTCCTTACATGCACCGACTAAGTTTGTGCCACGGTCTGAACGAATGTGTTTGACAGGTCCACGCACAGCAAGAAAACGTCTAAGAGATGAAGCTGGTGTCAAGGGATTCTATAACTTCAATAAGAACAGCTCTTATGCTCATACATGTAAAAATTACAGCCCACCTCTTGCTGTGACAGAGACCTCCTCTCGTCCGGACGTGAGGAGACACTCCAAGGGCCAAACACGTCCAGTCCAACGTTGGTAAAGGGAGGGTCTGTTGAGAGACGATCTGCTGGAAGACTGGCCATTTTTTGGATGCTGAGTGGAGCTGCTCACCCTTCGTTTTCCACCAACTATCCAAAACCAGCTGCACTGACAGCTCCTTCGGTAAAGTGACTTCCAAGAAGAGAATTTGGCAAATCGCTGGGAACCAAGCTGCTTGGATAATGCTGTAGTGCTTAAAGTGGACACTAGAGGACGTACATCTGGGTCTGAACTTGAATCAACAAGGTTGTAAGTGCTCTCAGAGGTACCTTTTTCTGGCATGAGCAGAAATTTGGGTCCACTTAGCCAATTGGTGTTTTGTAAGTGGGCTGCTGGAATGAAACGCGTTGCATGATCTGCCGGGTTCTGGTCTGTTGGCACATATCGCCACTGATCTGGATTGGAGGACCTTCGGATACGTTGTACGCGGTTGCTGACATAAACGTAAAAACGCCTGGTTTCATTACAAATGTACCCGAGAACCACCTTACTGTCTGAGTAGTAGGTTATAGCATCAAGCTGAAGGTCCAGTTCTGCAGAAATTAAGTCCGCCAACTCAACAGCAAGCACTGCCGCACAAAGTTCAAGTCTTGGCACTCTGATTATTTCCTGCAGCATCTGTGATTTTTAGATACGTCACTGCAGCAATGGCTTTGGTTGACGCATCAGAAAAGACACACAATTCCCTTCTGACAGCTGCCGATGGTGAAGTCTCAATATAGGCCCTGGGGATGAAAAGACTGGGTAGGTCCGACAAGGAAACTCTCCATGAGGTCCAAGCTTCTTCCATTTCTTTTGGCAGTGGAGCATCCCAGTCACCATTCACAGAAGTAAGTTCTCTCAGAATAGCCTTGCCTTGGATAGTGACTGGCGCCACGAACCCAAGAGGATCATAGAGGCTGTTGATAGTGGATAAGACACCTCACCAGGTGTAAGGTTTTACCTCATCACAGACACTGAAGAGGAAACAGTCAGTATGGAGGTCCCAATTAAGTCCAAGACTACGCTTCATTGGCAGCGTGTCTGCCTCAAAGTCTAGATCTTTCAGATCACTTGCATGGTCTGTGGATGGAAAGGCCTCCATGACCTCTTTGTTGTTTGCTGCGATCTTATGTAGTCTCAGATTTGATTTTGAGAGAACATGTTGAAATTTTTTTAGCAAACTGATAGCAGCTTCTACTGTAGGCAGGGACTTCAAACCGTCATCTACATAGAAGTCGCGCATCACAAAACGCTTGACATCAGGGTCGACATGGAAATCGCCAATCTGAACTGACTGATGTAGACAATGTATAGCCACTGCAGGCGAGGGCTATTACCAAAGACGTGGACCCTCATGCAATAATCCACCATGTCTTGGGAAAGGTCATTGTCTTGGAACCAAAGAAAACTTAGAAAGTTTCTGTCGTCTTCCCTTACCAAAAAACAGTAGAACATCTGTTCTATATCTGCAGTAAAGGCAATGGCTTCTTTCCTGAAGCGGATCAGTACTCCCATCTGAGTGTTGTTCAGGTCAGGCCCGGTTAAAAGCGCATCATTAAGTGATATACCATTGTGTTGGGCACTAGAATCAAAAACTGCTCTGATTTGGGTAGGTTTCTTCGGATGGTACACTCCGAATGTTGGCAGGTACCATTGTTCTTCTCCGTCACTCAGAGGAGGAGCTAACTCAGATTGGCCTTTTTAAAATATCTTGTCCATGAAGCTGAGGAAGTGTTCTCTCATTACAGGCTTCCTTTCAAGGTTGCGATTGGAGACGCAAGACGTTTCAGTGCTTGAGGCCTGTTGTTGGGGAGACGTGGACGTGGATTCTTAAAGGGTAATGGCGCTACCCAACTGTTGTTTGAATCCTTTCGTAGACCTTCATCCATCATTTTCATGAAAGAGGTATCCTGAATCGAAGGAGCCACCTGGTTGTCATCTTTGGTTCGCTTAAACACGGTGCATCCCAGGTGGTCAGCATCACAGAAAGATTCATCCACAAAATATATCGAGGAGTAGTTAGTAATTCGGTTGTCTTTGTATGTTTCCTTAACATGGAACACATTAGGACATGGATCAAAGAGCGTCGGGCGATTTGGTTCTGTGGTGATTGTGTGGAAGGTTCTAATTGTCAGTGGTTTGTGGACATTCCCTAGACACACACTGCTAGATCCAACTTCTGTGCATAGGGCAGGTTGTGTGGGCCATTCACCTGTTTACGGACTTTATGAACTCTTATAATGTCCCGACCTAAGAGAAGCATAATTGGGGCTTGTGGGTCCTGTTCTGGGATGAGGTGTGCCACAGACTTTAGGTGTGCGTGATCATGCAGTCACATCAGGGGTTGGAATCTCATCTCTATTATTAGGAATGTCATTGCATTCTATAAGACTTGGTAATGGGATGCAAACAGTTCCATCCAGTGATTCTACTTCATAGCCACTGGCCATTCTTCCAACTGACTCCTTTACTCCAGCGCATGTTCTTAATATGCAAGGAGCACTTGGACTTTGGTCACTGAACACTTCAAAGAACTGTGAATGAACCAGTGACCTATTGCTCTGTTCATCTAGAATTGCATATAGTTTCACTGCCTTGTCTCTGCGGCCAGCTGGAAATACTTTTACAAGGCATATTTTAGAGCAAGATCGGTCTGTCTGATCTTCCCCACAAACTTCCGTGCATTTGCTAGTGACTTGAGATTGAGGTGAGAAAATCATCCAAACCTGCACTAAACCTAAACCTGTGTCACAGAACACATTCTGATATATATTCTCATATATCTTATGTGTGTGTTTTAACAGTCTTTTATGAGAATATTATATAAGAGTGTTGAAATGTTCAGAGATCTCACTACACACCTGCTGAATGATTGACCTGGTCTCCTAGCAACAGTGACAGCAGTTGTTGCTGAGCAACAGTAACGATTGTACTGGACTGTCACAGATCAACATCAACATCTACATCACACTGTAGTGTTTTATATCATCAGCTCTCTGACTGAGCTTGTAGTTTACAGTGAGATCTGTCACCGGTGTGTGTGTGTGTGTGTGTGTGAGAGAGAGAGAGAGAGAGGTACAGAGGTACAAAGTATAGACTGAGTGACCACCAGCTGGCCATAGAAAGAGGACGACATAAAAAGTCGTGGTCACCTAAAGAAGAGTGAATCTGTAGTGAATGTAGATCAGGATCAGTTGAGACGGAGGAACACTTCCTCCTCCACTGCGACAAATACACGTCCTTAAGAGATGCACTGTACAGTCAAATACAGCAGATTATTCCTGAGTTCCAGTCACTCCATGAACATGACAAACTAGGAATATTACTTGGTGAAGGACCTGCTTCCTCTTTGGTAGCACAACATATTTATAAATGCCACAAACTAAGAAGTAAAGAGTGAACACATCTGCATTAGTAGTGCCATTAATGTTTATATAATATATATGGATGTATTTTGCATGTATTTTGTTTTGTTTATTTATGGATGTATATTATATGTCATGCCAATAAAGCAATATGAATTGAATTGAGAGAGTGAGTGTGCGTGTGTGTGTGTGTGAGAGAGAGAGAGAGAGAGAGAGAGAGAGAGAATGAATTTTCGACACTCCTTTATTACAATTATCAACAACAATACACAATCAACTTTACACACACAAATCAGGAAATGAATCATTACAATTTGGGGCAATTGTGCCTTCAGTATATTCACCCAACAGTTTGACTTCTTCAGGTACAAGAGCTGACTTCCATTTTTCAAGCAATTTGGCCACTATACGTTTTGACTTTACCCCCAGACAACTGGAGACAGCATTAACATTCTTAAAGTCCAATCCAGCCAATTCAAACAGATGTCCAAAAGTTAAAACTCCAGCATTGAGAAGTATCTCGTTGACAGAAGGGAGAATCCCCACATTTGTTAAGTCCATACGTGATCCATAAATTAGAGGTTCTTGGAACAACCAAAATAGAGAAGTTGTAGTATCATGTCTCTGTACTTTAAACAGACACCAAACTTTGAATAGATTCCTATAAAAATATGTAATTTAGACAAGTCCATCTTTGCGGGTTCAACCAGAATAAAGATCTCTCAAAGTCCAGGCCTCTGAATCCTCGCAAAATGGCACAAGCAGCAAACTTCCAACTTGAGTCCACAGGGCCAGTCAGCAGTCTTTGAATAAATTGAATTCTGAAGGCCGCTATTCTGCTCTGCACATGCATCAGGCCATGTCCTCCTTCTTCTTTGGGTAGGTACAAAACAAACTTTGGTATCCAATGCATCTTATCCCAAAAGAAGTCTACTAAAATTGATTGCAGTCTTGGCAACAGATCCTGTGGAGGATCCATACAAATGAATCGATGCCAAAGAGCAGATGCAATTAAATTGTTGATGATCAGTACTCTCCCTTTATACGACATTTTAGGGAGCAAGAACTTCCATTTAACAAGGCGACCTTTGACCTTTTCAATAACATCTTCAAAAATTCATTCCCCAAGAACACTCCCAAATACTTAAAACCTTCTTTGGTCCAAGATTACCCTTCTGGGATCTTTGGCTCTACATTAAGCCAGCTTCCAACCAGTACTGCTTCACTCTTAGACCAATTTACTTTTGTGGCAAAATTTCCAACAACATGTTCACATCCCTTTGTCCATTTATTAAAACAACAACATCATCTGCATATGCAGACAGTCTAAACACATTTGTACAATTCGGAATAGATAGACCACATAGTTTTGCTCTTATTCTGATTAAGAGAGGCTCTATAGCCAAAGTATACAACATGCCAGATAAGGCGCAGCCTTGCCTGATACCTCTGAAAACCTTAAAAGGGGCACATAAATCCCCATTAATTTTTAAAACACTTTCAACTGCATTATACAAAACTTTAAGCATAGACACAAAATCATTATTAAAACCAAAAGCTGTTAATGTGTTCCACAAATATGCGTGCTCCACCCTGTCGAAAGCTTTTTCTCGATCAATAGACACTAGACCAAAATTCAGTTTAAAATTCTTACCAATATCTAAAATGTCTCTGATAAAAGAGATATTATCACATATTCGCCTCCCTGGAACACAGTAAGTTTGGTCAGAATGAATAATATGACTAAGGACTTCACTCAGCCTGTTGGCCAGAACCTTGGAAAGTAACTTATAATCAGTGCAGAGCAAGCTAACAGGCCTCCAATTTTTAATATAATTTAGATCACCTTTCTTGGGCAATAATGTAAGAACTGCCCTTCTGCAACTTAAGGGTAATTGCCCGTTCACCAGACTTTCATTAAGTACTTGTAACAAGTCCAAACTCACTTCTGCCCAAAATGTCTTATAAAATTCCATCGGCAGGCCATCAATACCAGGCACTTTATTACATTCCATATTTTGAAGTGCCTTTTGTAATTCTTCTAAAGTAACAGCCTTACTCAATACAGAATTATCGGAATAATCTCTCAAAATAAGTTCTCGGGGTACTTGAGGCAAGTTTTCAAAAAGACGCCTCATCTTTCTCATCAAAAATAACTCGTTCTTGTATAGTTTTTGATAAAACCAACTGCCCTATTTCTTATTTAAAAAGGGTCTGATAACAAAACCCCAGCCTCAGAACGCAAGTTATGTATAATTCTCCTTTGCCCATTCTTTTTTTCCAAATTAAAAAAAAAAAAAAAAATTTAAGTTGCATCCATCAATTCAATATTTTGAAACCTTGATCTGTCCAACGCTCCTTGTGTAGCCAACTCCAATAAATTATTTAGAGAATTATTTTTCTCTTGAAGGCTCTTTATACTAGATGAAACTTCTGAGGTATCTCTACCTTCCTGCATATCCATTAACTCTTTTTCTAGTAATTCAGTTGTACTTTTCCTATCCCTAGTTACATTAAAAGTGTACTGCTGACACAGCTGTCTAGTTTGTATCTTGGCAAAGTGCCACCATTGCTGTACAGATTGAAAGGATAATTTCCTAAATCTAAAACCAATCCAAAACTCCTTAAAAGAATCTTGAAACAGATAATCACATAACAAATTAGTGTTCAAGTGCCAATATGCACTCTTTGGTTTAGTAAAACCCATAATTACAAGAACCTTAACTAAGCTGTGATCGGAAAAACCAACAGGAATAATGGAACACTCTTTAAATAAATTAAGTTGGTGTCTGTATCCATAAAATCTATCTAACCTAGCCAAAGATAGTGAATTTGCATAAGCATGTGCCCAGGTATACTGTCTCTGTGAATGATGAAAGTTCCTCCATATGTCAACAATTTTTTATTAGAATTCATCAGTTGTATAAGTCTCTTACGTGATGGCATATGGGGTTCCACATGATTTCTATCTAAAAACTGCTCAGTACAATTAAAATCCCCACCCAAAAACAAAACATCCTCTGTATTACAATTCACTAGGACATTACTCAGAGTATTTAAAAAACACATCCTTTCAATTGCTCTAGTAGGAACATATACAGAGATAAAAAAAAATAAAACATACTCAAACTGGGCTCTGATCTTTAAAAGTCTGCCTTTTATAATTTCTTCCACTTGATATGAACAAGGAATAAAACCTTTAGAAAATAAAATTGCAACACCTCCACTAGTGGAGCTCAAATGACTTAATATGGACATTCCATCAAACTCTCTAACCCAATCACATGCATTTAACTCATCACTGTGAGTCTCCTGAACAAATAAAACATCAATCTTTTTCTGCTTAATTATTTCAAAAAGGTGAAAACGTTTTTTCCCTTCTCTAGCCCCATTTATGTTAAGAGAGGCAATACTTATTTCTCCCATAAATGAGGAAAGCCAAGAACAAATTAAGCTCAACAAACAAATATTCACATAAACGCTGATTACTTTTCATTACTAACATTAGATTCCGATTGAGTATTGAGCTTAGCAAGTATCTTCTTAAGACGATACACTTCTTGATTACTAAAACACCTATATATTCCTATATATTCTCACCTTATCAATAAACTGTGTCACATCAGGAAAATATTGTTCAATACGAACTTTTCTCACATTCTTAGTTTCCTTTAGAAAGGATTTAATGTCATTTGCACTATAACTCCTACTGGAAAATCCACTTTGCGGCAAACTATACGTTACGCTACATTCTGAGAAATCACTTTCACTTTCCGTGTTGGTTTGACTTAGATCACAGCTAAACCCTCTCTTTGCTTGCTCATCTGAAAGACGTTGCTCTAACCTTCTGTGGCGTTTTAAAAGTACAGTCGTCCAACTCACCCAGAGTGTCCACAGTCTCTAATCTATTCTCTGCTTCATTCAATTCAGCTACGGTAACGATCATATTTTCCCCTTCCACGGATCGATCTAGAGGCGCTACCTCCACTGTTTTCTCGGCCAAACCAACCACTGTCTGCACTGAACTTGGCCCAGGTACCTCACCATCAGTGATTGGTACCACAGCATTTTGATCTTCTTTAGCGTTTGCACTGTTCTCGTCATTCACAACCGGTAGGGGTTTCGTTCAATTTACCCACCTTATTGGGGCACGCACGAATCAAGTGCCCCATTGCACCGCAATTGAAGCACTTCATATTGTTTGTCGTGGCGAAAATAACATAGTTGAAGTCCTCATATCGAAAATTCAGGGACAAATCCAGTTCATCAAGGTGCTCTTGCAAAATCATATACACATAGCGCCTAAAAGACACAACGTGCTTCAGGAGAGGCGACTTAGTTCCAATCGAACCATCCTTATAAGTGAAACTATTTTACCATAACGCAAACAAATTTGTCAACACTTCATTGGGAATAAAAGGTGGCACATTTGACAATATCACCTTTCTGGAAGGTGCGGACAAGGGAAGCACTGGTATAAAAATACCATTAATCACAATCCCATTCTGCACTAACTGATTTGCTAAGTCAACTGTTTTCGCAAATACAACAACTGCGCCATTCATACGGGACACAGACAAGATATTATCATGTCCAATCTCCTCCCTACTGCTAATCCACACTCTTCTACACTAGCAGTTGAATCTATTTTCACACCGTGCCGCCTTGTCAATGAATTAAAACTCCCGCTGCCTGGGGTAGCCACGCCCCAACACATGGGAGCGGACGCCCAGCTAAACACGACACTCACTTCTCTATTTTTACAAAATAACCAACGTTAAACAAAACAAAACAAATAATAAAAAAATAAAAACTATACACATAAATACAGAGAAAAACAAAACAAATAAAGATAGAGAAGTAAAGACCACTCGTACCTCACACAGCAGCCACACGCTCTCGCTCCACCCACTCAACCAGCACATGTGCACGAGAGAGAGAGAGAGACTCATGCTGCGTCCCAATGTACATATTTATACTACGCCCTTAAGGTATGTACTCTTTTGGTGATGAAAAAGTACACACTTTTTAGTGTGTAGTAGAAGAGTAGGCAAGCTTTGGGACATACTATCATGTCAAACAACTGCGTCTTTAACGGACTGCTCTGTCTCATCTGTTACACGCACCCTGTCACTGTAAATTGGCCTGTCAATCATTCTGTCACTGTTAACATCCTCCACATTTCATTTCATTTCATTTCATACGATATTGGAGAGAAAAAAGTAGCTTGTTGATCTGCCAGTCTGTTCTCTTTCATGGCAAGAACTCTGCTCATATTTTCTGCATAATGATGCATTTAAAAGTTAACGACCAAATGGATGTTTATAAAAGTTCACATGGCTGTTGCAGATTAAATATAACACAGATAACGAATGAATGAATGAATGAGGCATTTATATAGCGCTTTATTGTGTATTGCTGTACACCCAAAGCGCTTTACAATCATGTGGGGGTCCTCAACCTCAACCACCACCAGTGTGCAGCATCCACTTGGATGATGCGACGGCAGCCACAGGACAACGGATCCAGTGCGCTCACCACACACCAGCTACAGGTGGAGAGGAGAGAGAGAGAGAGCCAATCAAGTGGATGACAATAAATAAATATTTTTTTTACCAGGTTAAATGTTGATTATTAGTAACTCACACCCCTTTTTGTAAACCTCTCTACCCTTAGGTAGATCGCGCGCTTCTGCCACGTTTGTTGTTTTTCTAACGCTTTTTATTTGTGTTTGTAGTTCTGGACAGAATCCTTCGCCAAAGCGCAATGGATTGTGGGCAATTTTAGCCATTAGAGTGTGCACAGATCCACACTTCAAAAATCGACCTGAAATAGTAGACCATCCGGGGACTTTTGGCATACTCTTTTCAACATACTATGCTTTGGGACACACTTATTGTAATCTCACATACTATTTAGGATGGATAGTATAAACATTGGGACGCAGGCATAGACATCATAATACTACAGGAAACATGGCACAGAACTGATGAGGTCACTGTTGTCCTCCAGGATATCATGAAATATCCATATCATCCCAAAAACATGCAAAAATTACACGCGGGAGAGATTCAGGGGGCACAGTCATTTGGTACAAGCTTGAAATGGCTAAATACATCCAAATAATTAAAGAAGAAGAATCTCATATCTGGCTCAAAATTGATAATCAACTCAATCAAACTACGAAATATATATTCTCATGTGCTCTTTATATTCCTCCCTCTGAATCTCCCTACTATAATGAACACATCTTTGAGACCCTCCACAGTCAAATCAACCGCTTCCAGGCCCAGGGAAGTGTGCTGGTGTGTGGGGATCTCAATGCCAGAACAGGATCCCTACCGGACTACACCACAGACAGTGGGGATAATCATATTTCTGGACAGAGCTTTCAACAAAACATTGTCAATTTTCCAAGGAATAACTCAGATTCCCAAATAAATAAAAACGGGAAGCTTCTGATCGAGCTCTGTTGAAGCCTCGGTCTGTACCTCGTCAATGGCAGGGTGAAAGGGGATTCTCTAGGAAGATACACCTACAGTTCATTTCATGGCTGCTCAACAGTTGATTACATGATCACAGATCTAGCATTCACAGTCAAACCTCTAACACCCCTATCAGATCACAGTCAAATAACTGTGTATTTAAAAAGGAAAGTACGCTGTACAATATTAGAAAAAATTACAGATGGGTCCAAAACAGCACTGAAAAATATCTGACTGCAATTGACCACCCCCAAGTGTGTTTACTTATGGAAAACTTTATAGAGAACATTTATCCTCATAATGAATATGGCATAAATCTGGCCGTAAAAAACATAAATGACATATTTGATCATTTGGCAACAATATCTAATCTCAAAACCACTAAGAAAACTCATAAGCAAAAACAAGAGAACGAAAAATGGTTTGATTCGGATTGTAAAAGAATAAGGAAAATTTTAAATCAAAAACATTGTACATTGTTGGCTTTTGACATTGTAACAATTGTCATGCCAATAAAGCACATATTGAATTGAATTGAATTGAGAGAGACAGAGAGAGAGAGAGAGAGAGAGACTCCGGCAGTGTTTGGCAGTGGTCAGAAATGGGAAGTTGAGGTCTAACTATAAAGGCATTAATAAGATTTGGGTCAATGTCTGTAACTGAATAATCAACTACACTGTCTCCTAATCTGGAGCAGTAGGTGAATCTGCCTAAACTATCTCCTCTGGTTCTGCCATTAATGATGTATAGTCCTAAACCTTTACAGAGTTTTAACACTTGTTTTCCATCGGTGTTGACTAAACTATCATAGCTGTTTCTTGGTGTGATAATTAATGAAGAATGAAACGTGGTGTCGTTGGATATGTGATTATCTACAATATTCACATAATCAATTTCTCTTCCGATCCTGGCATTTAAGTCTCCACATATGAGAATATGTCCTCTTGACTGAAAGTGCAAGATGTCGGTCTGTAGCTTTAGAAAGCTTTGCTGGTTGTAATAGGGAGAGTCGTGAGGTGGAATATAGAGCACAGAGGTAGAGATTATGCTGTGATATGACTGATTTCACTTCAAGCCAAATAGATGAATTTTCAATTTTAATGATTTTTATCAAGTGCTTCAAATTGTCTTTGTGCCAAATAAGTATTCCACCTGAGTCACGGCCATATTTAATATTAGAATTTTTTAATGAAGGAACAACAATTTCTTTGTATCCTATTGGACAATGTAAAGCCTCATTACTGCGACACCACATTTCATGAAAGATACAAATGTCCATATTTTACACTGCTGAGTAAGTCTTGGTCTGCAGACTTGTTACCGAAAATAGAAGAGTGCAGACCCTGTATATTGCAACAACTGATTTTAAGAGACTTCATGAATAGGTTTGTCTGTAAAGTGTGTGCTCAATTCAATTCAATTCAATTCAAGTGTGCTTTATTGGCATGACAAAAACTATACATTTGTATTGCCAAAGCAATTGCAGCTGGGCTGCTTACAAATAGTGCATATATGTATTACAGTTTTTCTGGATTGCTAACACACAATTCATGAAACAATTCACCATTTTCTCACAACTATAAACACAATCTCAAAACTACACACCAACTTGTGCAAACTTCAGACTTTCAGGTGAAAATCAAATAGTTTAGTCAAAAACATATTCTCTTTTGTCAGACTCAAACTTTGGCCTCAGATGAGACACAAACCTGTCAAATACTCAGACTACGTTCCTGTCTAGAGAACACTAGTGAGATCAGTTCAAAACACTGTTACAAAAACCTCCTTTTGGGAAACAGGAATCCTTTTGCTAGTCAATGTCTGTTACAGTATAAAGCATAAATAAAGGGGTGCAGATACAGTAAAATTCAGCGATAAACTTTAAGAAAAGTTTACTTTCATTACACTACTGTTAAGTTTCTTAGTCTTCTGAGAAAAGACTTTCTCTGCCTCCCCAAGACAGTCAACTCTCAGTTCTGCACAAATACACGTAGAAGTACTTGGCTACAAATCAATTCAACAGTTATGAGTTTGAGGCTGCGTGCTACAGTATTTACAGTGAAAGTTCTCTCATCTGAAGTACTGCTACTATGTACTGTAATTGTAATGTGCAAGTATATGAGCCTGCAGACAGCATTCCTTATGCATTCCATGCAGAAGAACATGCTCAACTATAAAGCTTTATACAGTTTTTCTCGATTGCTAAGACACATTTCTTGAAAGCTGCTCTCCTTTTCTCTAAACTGTGAACACAAAACCCAATTTTCAAGCTACATTCACAAAACCTCAGACTCTTCTTGCAAAACCAAACTTTCACCTCAAAACAGTTCAATCTGTGCTCAAAACTGAACCATGTTTTCAAATCGTGCCCCGAGTCAATCAAAATTAAAAACATTACGGAACAGTCACTAAACACTACGTAGAAAAATAGAAAACACAATGCTCAGGACATGAAGCTGGAGAAATAAATGTTTATTGTTCACTGTAGGCTAAGTGCATGCTGCAAAACAAAAAAAAACCTGTGCATTTAGCACTTGTACAAAGAGACAAAACAGAAATCTTGTGCATTTACACGTAGCACTTGTAAAAACAAACAGAAATCTTATGCGTTTTGCCACTTGTGTACAGTAAGCCCATGTACAAATAAAGTACAAAAATATACAAATAAGTGCATTACTCAGCCACAGCATCATGTCTCCGTACTGGGTCAGGCCACAGGACTTCATCCACATCACAGGCCACATTTTGTCTGGCCAGGCAACGGGGGAAAAAACCCCTGGCATGCCGTTTCCAGGCTTGGCATGCCTCCACACCTATGTCACCACAGGCAAGTCCCATGGCTTGCAGGAGATTTACCCTGGTGTAAGGTTGGCGTTCATATACCTTCCACCGTCACGAGGAGAATAATTCCTCAATGGGGTTTAGGAAAGGGGAGTACGGTGGAAGGCAAAGATTGAGAAAACCTTGGTTCATATTGAACCACTCTCTAACCTGGAGGGCTCTGTGAAAACTCACATTGTCCCAAACAACAACATAGATGGGATGCTCATCCTGCTGCCCTAACAGAGCATCTCGCATGTGTTTGAGGAAATGGAGGAGCTGGTGAGTGTTGTAGGGCCCCAGGTTGGCATGATGGTGGACAACCCCATGATTGCTGATGGCAGCACATAATGTGACATTGCCACCACGCTGCCCAGGAACACCAACAATGGCCCGATGGCCAATCACATTACGGCCTCTCCTTCTCCTTTTGGTGAGATTAAACCCAGCTTCATCCATGTACATGTATTCATGGGGTCTTTGCATTGCATCCAGTTCAAAAACCCTCTGTAGAAATAGATATAGTTTTGTAAGTGATACGGAAAAAGTGATTTATCTTTGCTCTTTGACTCTGTCTGAGTTGCGATCAAAGGGCACTCTGTATAGCTGTTTTATGCGCAGTCTGTTGCGCTTGAGGACACGATCAACAGTAGAGAGGCTGACACTGTTGATACCCTCAAAATTTATATGGTCCTCAATCATCTTCTGCTGAATTTCACTCAGTTTAATGGCATTGTTCTCACGGACCATATCAACAATTAGGGTCTCTTGGTGTGGGGAGAACATACCTGTCCTCCCACCCCCATGTGGCAGTCTTTCAATTCTACAAAAAGAGAACACGGAGTTACAAAAATATACATGGAATACTAGGCCTACAAACAGTTAGACCAACCCTACAGTACAATACTACAGTACATTGGTACAGTGATGTACTGAAACATATTTACTTACAGTATACTGTGGTACAGTATATAGTATGTCATACAGTAATTGCGGTCAACATTTACATACTGTACTATAATGTCAAAAAAAGGTAATTACCTGTTCTCTTCTCTAAATCTTCGGATTATGGTGGACACAGTGAATCTACTGATGTTTGGTTGTACCCTTTGTCCAGCCTCCCTCATGCTCATACCATGGACAAGAACATGGTCAATCACAGTAGCTCTGATTTCATCAGATATTACTGTTCTTTGTCTTCGCTGACCACCTCGACCTTCTCTCACACAAACTCTTCCTCTCAGTTTTCTATCCATTGTAGGGCCTCACAAACCAGTGCTCTCTGACGTGGCTTACTGTATATGTTCCCTCACATCATTAGCCACAAGTGTGATCAATTTTGAGTTGTTGTGTTCAAGTGGTGACACCTGTGCTTTAATTGTGTTTGACTTTTGTCACCTGTGCTCACCATTATGCAGCACGGGTGCATCACAATGAAAATGTGTTGGCAAGTTGTGTCTAAACAGGTGAAAAGTGCTTATGGTTTTGCCAAAAGAGTGATTGATTCAATCAGTGGGTTCAGGCAACTGAGCATTTGGTTCAGACAATAGGGTTTAGTGTTTTAGCAATTGAGAAAAACTGTATTTCATCAGGAACAAATGACCTTTGACCTCATCCCCTTCATTTTTATTTTCCCCTCCAATTCCTCTTTGTCTCCCACTACCAGGATTCATTTTCCAAAACACATAATCACTTGTGTTCTTGTTCATAATCCTGAGATTATGGCCTGTGTGTCATCAGTTCTGCTACTGAATGTTCACACATGGATAAACATGTGCTGTTTGTGTTCATTTTTTGATGCTTGAGGTAGTTATATTGTGTGTTTGTGTTTTCTAAATGAGAACATGGTTAAATCTGTGCAAAATGATGGCATTTTTGTGTAGAGTTTTGCAGAAAACACTGAGCAAATTGGAACATGTGTGCAAACAGGTGCAATGTGTCAAACGTTTTGAGAAATTTGTCTTTGTTTTGAGAACTGTATGAATGGTTTGGAAAAATGGGCCAAATGAATCAGTTACAGTGTGTTAGCAATCCAGAAAAACTGTAACAATATACATAATTAGCTCATAAATTTATCAACAGACACGCTCATAAGAACAAAATATCTGTCTTCAAATAAGATTAAAGCACATCTTCAGTAACTCTGATCACAGCAGGTTTCATTCTGACTCACATTAATATTATTATCATAATAATATAATAAAAAAAAAAAAAAATCACACAACTTTGCAGTTTTTATTTTATTTATTTTATTGTTTTAGATGTCACTCAGTTTAAAGCCTCACGCCACTTTTTAATGAAACTCCATCATAATAATCAATCAGGACATCTTTATAAGAGAAAACTATAATCTAATGAAGGGTTTGCTCTTCTGACTCATTTAAAAACATCTCTTTCTAATCTTTCTCTTGTCTAATACAGCTGAATCTGAATCTCAGTCTCAGTAAACACATCTGTTCCTGTAAACAGACCGGTCCTTGTGTGAACTAAACAGCTTTCTGCATAAAGCTGAAACATATCAGACTGAACGTGAAAGAAGAAATGCAGACCTGTTTTCTAATCATAACTGTCAAAGAAACGTATTTCTACTTCAAAGGACAAGCTCCATTATTCCAGCTTTTCATCACCGACTAGAGAAGCACGTGTGACAGACACTTGACCATCCAGCGGTCAGAAATATGAATCATTATAAAGTTGTTGGTTCTTTTTGCAAATGACTGTTTCTCAAAATGTGTTTTTAAGCCATCTTGCAGTCTTGTGTTTTCATTAAATAATCAAAATATCAAATATCTAAAATAATACAAACATAATGGAACCAAATGCTGTAATAGGTTATAACATCTGTGAAGTAATATGCTGTGATGTGTTGGGCTGTGCTTCTACTTAAATGTGCTGGGATTGTTAGTTGAGCAACAAGATCACTGCATCTCGATTCTCACAAAGATCCGTGTCCTTCTGAGGTCATTCTTTAAAGCTAGTTTGGCACGGCTGGTCTACGCGAGAACGCAAGTCTGTTCTGTGCATTCTTAGACTTGAGAAACAAGGTATTGTTTGTCTTCATGTCACTGATAGGTTGGAGAGAAGGGCACATCTATACAGTGGACGTGGAGCTGGAGCTCTGCACATGTCCAGTTGAAAAACAATTATATGGAAGTCAGGGTCTACTGCAAGTGTACAGTAGCCTTTAACTTCCATAGTATTTTTTTCCACACTATGTAAGGTTGGAACAACAAACCCATTTAATCCCTATTTTTTTCTCAGATATGAAAATGTCAAAATGACATGTCATTAGTAACACCTTGAAATAATCTATAATATATATATATATATATATATATATATACAGTATATAATTGGAAAATTATTTTTTATGAAAAAGTGTGTTTTATGGTTGGTCACAATTGTGATAATGTGTATACTAAAATTAAATTATTTCTGCAGTCATCAAATTCCTTATATATCTCAGCCCAGTCATTAACACATTGTAAACTTTCATCACATTCTGTGGTTACTATTATACATAAAAACAGTATACAACACTGATACTAATGCCGAGTTCACACTGCACGATTTTAGCCCGATTTTTCACTCATCGACAGGTTTTGATAAATCGCCGACAAATGCCCTAAATCGGAGGCAAATCGGAGCTTATTCACGTGAGTGACAATCGCGCAGTGTGAATCATCAAAGACGCGATCAGAGGGAATATGAGACGCCTGTGAAATATTTGACATGCTAAATATCTGGAGCTGTCGGCAATTCACAATCATGCTGTGTGCAATGATTTCTGACTGAAAAATACATCGGCGATGACCTGCAGCCAATGAGAGAGCAAGATACAGGGCAGAGGGAAGTTCGGGGAGGAGTTATAGACCATATCAGTATTTTAATATGTACAATTATATCATACAGAAACAAGCACAACCATTTGCTTGACCAGCCGCAACATCAGCATAACAGTTACTGGGAAATTATTATTTACCTCCACCTCTTTGCAGAAAACACAATCTATGGAGTCAATTTAATGCCGCATATATATGCAAAAGAATAAAGTTTTGCAAAAGAAAAAAAAGTTTTGCAAAAGAAAAAAAAAAGTTTTGCAAACAGAAATAAAGAATCGCAAAAGTTAAAATATAATTCATTGCAAAAATCAATGAGAGTTGTAAAAGAAGCATATGAACTGTGATTCTATTTTATCTCTGCAACACATATTTTCCATGCTCACACCTACTAATTCATTTGCAACTCTCCATTTATTTTGCGTTTCAGTCAAGCGTGAGCTCGCGATACAGTTTTCCCTTTGCGCTTCACAATTCTGCGTGTTTCACTTCGTGGCACTGTTTAGACGTGGGGGGTGGAGTCAAGAAACTGGGGCGTGTTCAGCGGCCCTGGTCAGCCCCTCCCCACACACGTCATTAGCTGGAGAAGCAGATCGCAGCAGGTTGGAACGTCAGCATGGCAGAGCGGAGGACTGCGGGTGGATTCCAGGTGTGTGAAGTTGATTGTTTCCTTTTATTTCACTAACATAAAATGTGTGTTGTTTTGTTAACTACATACGATTACTATCAGTCGAGTGTTCACTTCATTTTGTGAGCTGATGAGGTTTTTGTCACAGAACGAGGCAGATAATATATTCTATATGGTATTAAAGGCTATGTCCATTAGCACTGGATTATAAATATACTTTATTATTTTGAAAATACCAGAGATGGCTTGAAGAACACAGCTAAACCATATATTGTCGCGTCATATGTTTATTGTTGTATTGTTGGATATTTATATAAATAGTCAGATCGCCAACAGATTCAATCACCCATGCAATCTTGTTCATAAATGACAGGATTCAGCTATATGTATATAAAGCCTTGAATCACACTATTGTTACATTCAAATCTGCCGCTGATCCAGAGAGCAGTTTACATAGCTACGTTATATGAAACATCTTTACAAAGTCTTTTGTATCGTTATTTCTATGTTACAAACATTCAAATAATCACAGAAGTAGTCCTACTGGAATTAAAGTTTATAGTTCGAATATAAACACTGTTAAGCGATCAAAATAGAATAAATTTTGAAAGTGACGATGCTTCAAATAAAGGTTGTATCAATTACACCTTAATGTCAGCAGGTGGAAACAAGTGACTTAAACTGAGATTCGTTCAAAAAATGTTGATTCATTCAGGAATTAAACAAGTGACGTCTTTATGAGCAAGTCATGAGGTTATGAGTCATTTGTTTAACTTTCTTTAATGGATTTGTTGAGTATTGTATTTTATAAATAGACTCCAGCAATTTTTTTGGTAGAAACTCTAGTAAATTGCATGTTATTTTGTTTAGTTGTGTTTTTTCAGAATTATGGTGGAAGAATAGTGATATCTGTTTTGATACAATATAGTTAATATAATTATGAAAAATAATACTACTTTCTAAAGAAATTTGTGAACTATATTTGCTTAAGAACATTTTTAGTTTTAGCATTTTGAGTTTGTTCAATACTCTGTTTGATATTTGGATAAGTAACAAACTATTTCTAAATCAGTAAATCTGCAAATATTGTCTTAAAGTCTGATGATGCAAATTGTAATTTGTGGCCCTTCGCATTTTATGTAGTTTAAATGCGGCCCGCTTGGCCTCTGAACTTGAGTACCCCTATCTTAACCTGGTCTTTTTCATATTCTATGTGTACTCAAAAATATCATGCAAAGTCTTATGAAATGTATACAAAACACTAAATAACTAATTGAAGAAATTGTTATTTTGTAGGTCAGTGGGCACAATGATGACACCAGGGTTGCATTGGGGCGTATGGTAATGGAGAGACTGCTCTCCAAACTGCAGTATGCAGTGAGTCGGCAGCCACTCGACTTGGATTACTTGCAGTTTATTTGCAGTCATGAACTTATTTTCATCACATCCATTCTTAATCAAATTACTTTGCCACATGAAGTCCTTAATGAACTATCCAACTTAAAAAACACAGTGGAGAGCCAAATTGAAAACAACAGTGCACCTATAACTGCCCTAGAAGTGCAATTTGGAGCGAAGGGACCTCCAAAGTTTCTTATTTCTAGAGAACATCTCCAGAATCTTATCAGCATGCAGCTATCTATTCCATGCATTGCTCAACTTCTAGGTGTGTCAATCAGGACCATTAATCGCCGCCTCAATTAATATGGTATTTCTATAAGAGATACATACACAAAGATAACCGATGAGGAGCTTGACAACCTTTGTCAGCTCAGTAAAGGCTGAAAGTCCTGATCTTGGCCACAGAATGATGAAAGGACGGTTGCAAGCACTGGGTCACCGTGTGCCATGGACAAGGGTGTGGGATTCCATGCATCGAGTGGACTCTGCTGGAATACTTTCAAGGATGACGCAGCTGAGATGTGTCGTCAGAAGAACTTATTCCGTCCAGGGCCCACTCCATCTTGTTCACATAGACACCAATCACAAGCTTATAAGGTCATATCGTATTCTATCATACATTTAGCCATTAATACACACACACACACACATTTTATTTATTTATATATATATATATATATATATATATATATATATATATGCGTGTGTGTGTGTGTGTGTGTGTGTGTGTGTGTGTGTGTATATGTATATAAACACACAATCTTTTACCAGATATGGCCTCGTGATATTTGGTGCCATTGATGGGTACTCCAGGAAGGTACGTATGTGTGTGTGTGTGTATGTGTGTGTGTATTTAATTGATGTAATACATAAATCAGGGGTGCAGAACTCAGTTCCTGGAGGGCCACAGCCCTACAGAGTTTAGCTTCAGCTCAAATCAAGTCATTTAGGCTTATTTGAAAACTGTTGGAGCAGGTTTGGAACTAAACTCTGCAGGGCTGTGACCCACTAGGACCTGATTTCTGCACCCCTGACATAAATATAACATTTGATCATTTACCTCAGATCATGTACCTTGGAGCTGCTACAGATAACAAAGCATCAACTGCCTTTGGATTTTTCCATCAGTCAGTGGAGAGACATGGATTTCCGTTAAGATAAAACAGTTTGTAGTTTCCAGCATTTTTTGTTTGAATAGATCAGTGCTTCTCAAACCTGTCCTACGGACCTCCCACCCCCCACTGCACAATTTGGATGTTTCCCTCATCAGACACACCCAATTCAGGTCTTGCAGTCTCTGTTAATGAGTTGAATCAGGTGTGTCTGATGGGAGGGAAGGTTTGTGAATCACTTAATTACAAAAATAGAATTTGTTTTTCCATCTTGTCTAAAAATAGTAAAAAATTAAATAAAATCAGACACACAAATAGAACATTATGAGGGTGACAGTTTTTCACCATACTTCCATATTTTTCTGAAAACAGTTTAAAAGCATACAAACATGGCAAACATTAAAGGGGCAATGATTTTTCTTATTAGACTGTTCTTTTCTAAAACAGCTTTGCTCTTTTTAATTAATTCTGCATTTAGAGTTTGAGGAGACCAAGGAGTAGAAAATGTGGAGATCGCTAGATGCATGTTTTGTGTGCGAGGCTGTGGAAGGGGAAGTTTCATGTCAGGAAAAAGCATGCATAACCAGCGGTAAGCATCAAGATTAATTAAATATTCATACCCTGAGCTAAACATATGAGCATTCTATTTGTAAGGATAACCGTGTACTCAACATTTATGCAATAAGGTGCTGTTAATCAAATAATTACACACTTTTGTCCGCATTTCTCAGTATTGAACGCCTTTGGCGCGACATATGGATGGCTGTAACCAACATCTTCTATGATGTTTTACACACTCTCGAGGAGGAAGGGTTACTAGATCCAGCCAACAGCCTCCACATGTTTTGTTGTCATTATGTGTTCCTGCCGCGCCTCCAGGCCAGCCTTGATTCCTTTACTTGTGGATGGAATAACCACCCTCTCCGCACAGAGGCCAATCGAAGCTCCGACCAAATGTGGGCAATCGGGCTGATTCAAACCCTGTCGATCCTCCAGAATCTGAAGTAATGACCATAACTTGACTGAATTTGTTCTGTGCCAGAACATGTATTTACATTTTCACCTAATGTATTGCAGCAATAAAATACACCATGTCCATAAACTATAACCAATTTTTCACAGAATCCTCAAGATGAAGACTCTGACTGGGACACGACCAGAATGAGGAACTGAATGCCCAGCTGTTGTTGACCCAACCTCACAATCTCAAAACTTTGGCAGGGACAAATATTTAGCGGCATTACATTTTGTGATCCTTCATTCTTAAATGATAGAGAAATGTTTACAATGTATTCCCAACATATTCAGAACAAAACCAGATATAGTACAAAATTGAACTTTTGATAAATTCTTAATAAAATAGTTCGTTTTGAAGGTTTTCTTTCTAAAGTAAACAGAACAGTAAGAATATTTAACAATTAATTGCAAGATTCTAAAATCACTGTATACAGAACAGAATCAGAATAAAAATAAAACAAATCAAATTTGATTAACAATACACTTTGCCTGTTTTCATTCTGGTGTTAGGGTTACAATAAGAACATGTAACAACATATAGCAGTATTCTATGCCCTGAACATGGACAGTTAAGGGCAGGGTGTCTCCGTCAGGGATATCATCTGCAAGCAAAAGAGCATGTCATCTCAACCTAAAGTGATTCTACAATATAGCTGACCATAAATATTTTCCATTAAATCACAAAAAAACCAAGTGGCAGTGTAAAAAGTTTGTATGACCGGTGTTAATGGCTAATGCTCACTGTGATGCCACATGAATTTCAGACAACATTTGTCTTTTCTTAAAGCATCTACACTAAATTAGAAACTTGAAGTTAATGTCATACCAGCACTTTCAGTTTCCTGAAGGAAATCCTGCAGGAAGTTAACAATAGCCGTCTCACGTGCTTCTCGCATCGTTCCCTTCTCTGAGAGCTGAGGCAGAATGCTCTGCATGATACAATCTGCATCAGCCTGCGGGGTGACAACCAATACGCATTTTCAGGTACTGAGAGAACAATTGCTAAAAATGCTTATCACTTGTATCTTATATCTCAATTTTTATGTGAAAAACAAAAATGTACATATTCAATAAGAATAAATCAAGAAAAAATGATAAAATTACTATGAATGATACCTCATTGTCATCGTCAGCCGCAGTGGGGATGAAGAAATGTTGGCACAATCCACAATGGTCTTGCAGGATGTCCACAAAATTGTACACTTGAAGACCTTTCCTGAGTTGCTTCAGCAAAGGGATCAGACGCAGGGTTGCATGCAGCACAATAGATCTGAAATACACATATTTTTAAGAAAAACTGTTATGATATACACTCATCACCCACAAAATGTAGTTTTTTGGGCTCCACTCTGAATAAATTCTAGAGACTGTTGTGTCATCATAAATCCATGTGTGGTCTGATACATTTTTTTCTTACCTTATTATAGCCTCTTTGTTGTCTGGTTTAATCAGACCAGTATAACCACAAGTAATGATATCATTGGTCCAAGCAGAAAGATCAGTCTCTTCTTCCACCTGATATGATGAAATGCATTCTTTCAGATATATTTACATGAATATACAGTATATAGCATAAATATACTTACAAATATATTTAAATACAAACGGGTGTTGTGCAGGCTAAGTAAGAAATTTATAAGTAATTTTTTTTTTACTACCTTTTGAATCAATTCAAAAAGTTCAGCATCATCCACATCATCTTTAGTGAGATTCGCTTCATCCAAATCTCCTGCTGAGAGATAATCAAAGCACCACTGTCTCAAGAAACAGGGGGCTGGTCCACCCTGAGCAAGACTCCTGCAGTCCTGAAAGAGAAAGCACAAACATACACAAAGATCAGTCCTGTTAAAACATAAATAACACGTAAATACAACAGGTAGAATAACTAAAACATTTTTAAAAATTGCTAACCTGAAATATCCCTTCTCCAGATCACTTAAGGAGTAAATAGGGCTCTTCCCACTCTGGTGTCCTTGATGCTCAAAGAGGCGTTTCTCAATCTCACCAATCAAATCTATAAATGCATGTACACATTTTGTAGGAACTACATATTAAGAAAAAACATTTTATTCACTTCAATACAGTTTAGAACCAATATCATTTCTAAATGAGCAATGTTCCCATAATGGATTTATAATGGAGCACAAACAGACACTAACTAACTACAAACAGAAAACAATGCGATGTTGATTCTTGATTGGTTATTGCATAGTTTGTTACAATCTTGAATTTGTGCAACCACTAAGGAAAAACACTTTATCATTGTTTAATTTTGACATTTGTTAAAGTTTGTTTATTTTCAGGCGGTTCCCTCGTTCTCCTCCTCCAGTTCTCACTTCCATAATGGGAAGTGTTACAGTGGTGCAACCTCACAGCCCAGTCACACTATCATCCTCATCACACAATCTTTATAGATTCCCAGTTTTCTAATACTCTATGCCTAAAGGCCACCTCCATGCCCACATCTTACCCTAACAACTGAGTGTAGCCAATGGTGAGAAGAAAGCAATTCTGGGATGTGGGTTTCTGCTGTTTTGGTAGAACAAGGGGGACAAACACAGGCAGGTGGGTTTAATGTTTTGATGTTTGTGTATTGTATAGTTATAATACGCACATTCATATTTTGGGAACCTATAAAATAAGTAAAAATAAATACAAGCTATTAACAGCTTGTGTTTTTTAGTTAAGTTATATGACAAGAATAATGTAAAATAAAAGGATTAGAGTTAGACCAAGAACAGAAAAATCAGTCAATGAAAAATAAATAAATAAATTATGATTCCTAACAAGTCCATAACTAATCCCAAAAATGAATGCAATTTCTAAAACTGTTTCAGGAATACAAAATTCATAATAGAGAAACTGACTTGCCTGTAAGAAATTCCTTTCTAATGGCACCTGCTTCCCCCCAAAATGTTACACGCAAAGTGTTGCCAGGGGTCCCTTTCTTTTGTCGTTGCCACTGTACCATAGCTCTTTGAAAGAAGTCTGTGCGAGACACGCAGATCTTGAAATCCTTGCTGTCATCTACCCTACTTGCCAACAACTTCAGTGCATCATCTGCACTGTGAAAAGACAAATAGATTAGTCAAATAGTACATTCTTAAGTGTGTTTACCTGTATTGATTAAAAATACTCTACCATTGGATTTCTGGGCTTTGGTTGTGGTGTTCAGGTGAGCCACATCTAGGACTGTTCGCATCAAATGACTGCAATACACTGAGAATTCATCCAAAGGTCATATTCTAGTTCTCACTACACTAAACTTGTTTTCACTCCGTAACCTCAGAAGAAATCGTTGGCAAAGAAATATTTTTAAAAAATCATAAAATATTACCTATCGCCACATATACTTGCATGAATGAGCAACTGTCTGTGTGTAAATATCTCTAAACAAATGGGACACTGTCCTTCATCCTACAACATCAAGAAAAGACAAATGATGAAATATGACATGGCAAGTGAACAGATTCATCAGGAAAAAACATGTTTATATGAGTATGTCTGTAATCCACATCCCAAGATCACATGCAAGTTACCTGGATTCAAAAATTTTATAAGCACAAATTAGCTTAATATTTTCTGGATATTACACCTTCACAGAAAATCAGCAAACCAATTTAAAAATAATTACACTAACTGCACTGGTACTTAAGCACATCTCTTATAATTTACAGCACAACTTTTGACAATACATATTCATATCAGCTCATAACTTGTGGTGGGTGCAGGAGAACAGGTTCCAGAGGAGTGGTGGGTGTAGGGCTAGAGGTAGGGTTTGGGGCGGCAGTGGTCTCAGTACTGGCTGTCACAGCAACTATTTTTACTTCAGCATCAGCATCAGTAATCTGAAATAACAAAACTGGGTATATGTGCAGCCTAATACCAAAGTTCACTGAAATGTAGACAGTTACAATTGTGCACTGTTGTTTAAATCAGAGGTCACCAGACACAGTCCTGGGGGCTGTTTCATAAAACAAGTGTATCAAATAAGACAGGCTTATTTCAGTTAGTCTGACTTATTGTCGCTTGATTTGGTTCAAAATAAGTCAGACTAACTGAAATAAGCCTGGACTATTTGGTAAACTTGTTTTATGAAACAGACCCCTGGAGGGCCGGTGTCCTGCAGAGTTTAGCTCCAACCCTGATTAAACACTCCTGAACTCTGCAGGACACCGGCCCTCCAGGATCAAGTTTGGTGACCCCTGGTTTAAATCTGTGGTTCCCAAACCTGTCCTGGAGGCCCCTCTGCCCTGCACCTTTTGTATGTCTCCCTTATCTAACACACCTGATTCAGCTCATCAGCTTGTTAGTAGAGACTGCAAGAACTAAATTGGGTGTGTCTGATTAGGGAGACCAACAAATGTGCAGAGCAGGGGGGCCTCCAGGACAGGTTTGGGAACCACTGGTATAAAGAACATACCTCATCATCATCAGCTGATTGTGTGTCACCACAGGACTTGACATGCATGTATAAAACTGGTAATGGCATGGTTGTTTGACATGTCCGACACTCCACCTTTGGCATCTTGGCAAACTCCTCCGCTGAGAATGGACGTGGATCAAGACACAACTCATCCTGAAGAGGGACCATGTAGAGTGCTGTTCTTCCACTGGATGTTGCCCATTTGATAAGGCTGCCAGTGTAGTCCTCTGAGTCTGGAGGGACAACAGCAAGCCTTCTCCTTCTGTTGCCACCTGCCAACACATCAAGCCATAGTGGGCCCTTACAGTATAATTAGGCTTTTATCTGTAGAAGCTAAAACAAATGATTAGTAATGACCAGTGCCGAGTTTAAACCATGCTGTAATATGACTTCCTTGTGCAATATACTATAAAATAATAACTTCTAACGGGGTAGGTATACATAGGAATGCTTTGGGATGCCAAGAGAATGTGCACTTGTAACCCTGTGTAACACCACTCAAATATGACTTGTACAATTTGCACTAAAACAGTTGTGTTTTAGCTCTTCACATGCTTGTGTCTGCTCTGATATTTTAATATAGTGCACCTGGTGCCTTATAAAGCAGCCACCCTCCAGCGACTGATCTCATTTTTGGAAATTCAGCTTCAAGTAGCTTGCATAACTACAGAAAACACGAAACAGAAAAAGGGTTTGCAAACATGAGCAAAAAATTTGAAACACAGAAATGGTAATGTAAATACATATGAAATATGATTATGAAATGTTGAATTGGGATTGTTTCAGACAATTAGTCTTTCCGTACTCAATTGTTAACCCTGGGCCGCTCATAAACAATGGAAATCAGGGTTTGCGCTGTATATTCACAAAACATACTACTGCTAGCTTGTCAATGACTGTGATTACAAAAATACAGATTGTGGTGATCACAAAATAGGTTAGTAACTGCATATCAGTGGAACAGCTTATCTGTGGAAATGCTGCATTTGACTTTTCTTTTCACTTTTCCCCAGATTATGAGTATATGCATGACTTTCCATAGACATAGGATTGTTCAAAGTACATAAGCAATTAAGAAAGCAGGCACTGAGCTTTACTTGACTGTTTAACAACTTGTTGGGGTTGGGTGACCTTACATCGACATGGCCACTAAGTTGTACAAATGTTTTGCAATACTAAGACTTGTACTTCAGAATGGTTCATGTTCGACGGAACTGTGATGGTACGTTTTCCCAGCCCTGCCTGGAGTAACTCCAGCTCATCGGAAGGAGAGGGGGAGGTTTCAGTGATTTTGTTTAAAAGACGAATATTAATTGTAAATGGCTTCCACGCTGTTGCTTTAGATTGTATTGGCGTGTTTACGGTTTTCTTTTTCTTCTTAAACATTCCAGGAAATGCTCCGTAAAACAATAAGAGTGTTAATAATGTTAAATGTGCAAAGAAAGAGACAGAACAGTTTAAACGTTAGGTGAGGGTGCTGATAACCTGGTCATATCTTGATCTATTCTTGGTGAACAAACAGCAGGAGGAGGCTGCTGCTGACCCTGAGCTGGCTGTATCTGACCCAGGCTTTTGGCTTTCTCGCGTTATTTCCTTATCACTTCTCGCGTGTGTTTTGGTGTGAAACGTAGTTTGCGGATCAGACAGAGTTGTCGGCGATTCTTATTGTAAAGTCATGCAATGTGAAAGCCCCTGTCGCCGATCCATCGAGCAGTGTGAACACAGCAGCGACTGAATGCTACCCCAGATAGTCACGCAGTGTGAAAACAACATGTGAACTCGGCATAAGATAAAAAACAATAGGCTAACTGTTATTATCCCACCATCACTATTGTTGGCATCAACATGTTTACTCATTCTATGACCGCACTCAACAAAACAGAATAATTGCTCAATTTTTAATTGCTAATTGCTTAATTTAAATGCTCAAGCTCTTTAAAGCAGGATGGATTCCGATTGGCTGTCAATGTCAATTTATTGTTCATCATCTGGAAAATGTATATATATATATTAGTAGTGATATTGCCCAATGAAAGATTGCTGTGGGATTTGGTGGGCTGCTGGATGAGCGTGAGATGTCCTGGTTGATGCACTAGTTGTTGAGGAGATTGAGGTTGACTTTAAGATCATGAAATGTTAGTGCCCATGTACAGTACATAGTGTGTATTTATATTGTGATTTGTCTTCATTGTGTTCTTTCTTTCTTTGTTAACGTGTTCACCTGTTATTGTAAATAGTGTTCACACTGTAAAAGTCGATTCTTCTTCCACCACAGAAGCTGAAGTGGTTGGCTGCCAGTCAGGTAACCCGTACAGACCCCGTGTTTTTGTTTAATGCTTCTTTTGTTAGTTTGGGGTTCAGAACCCAACAACGTTTTGCTCACTGCTGGGTGAAACAAGCTTTGAGTGACCATGAAGCAAGAAAAAAACAGATGCTGACTTTCAAAAACACCTCCAGATACAGAAGTGAAAGCAGCATGTATCAGAAAATTGAAGTATAAATTGCAAACATTTGAAAGTTCTCCAAATGCGTTCTATGAAATCAAATTCCTGGTATATGTGAGCACTCTAAAATTAGACCAGATTCCATCATATTCCTCATTTCTTCTGATGTGTTAGACTCTGGCTGTGTATTTAAAGCAGCTGTGATTCTGGTGTGTGTATAACACAAGAGCAGGTCACATCATGTTTGTTCCGGCTCTGCTCACCTGTATTGTGCTGAGAGCATTCAGTGCTCAGGCAAAAGTGCTCACAGGTTTTGATGAGTGTAAAGGGTTCTTTTACAAAGACACTGAACCGAGAGGAATAGGTCAGAATGGCAAACAGATTTGTCAGAATCTGGAACATGGAGGTTTTTATTATGCTACGCTGTACTCAGTTCATCACAGGATCCCCTTCTACAGCGCTTACACATTGGACCCTGAATGCTCAAGCACCGCTGGAAGGACAGAAAACTGGCACGTCGAGCCACAGGTAACTATGTGCTTCTCTCGCTGTCTAACAAAATAATTGCATTAGCACTTTACTCTCATTAGCAGGTAATTGAATTATTGGTCTCTTCATACTGTTTTGCCACTCTGCACGTTTACATGCACCCTCATAATGTGATTATAATGGGATTTTGGAAATAATGTGATTAAACTTTACCTCATGTAAACACAATTTTTCAGTCAAACTAATGTGATTAAGCTCATAATCATAGTAATTATACTCGCATTAAGGGGATAGGCCTTTATTAACCCCCGGAGCCGCGTGGAGCAGTTTTATGATGGATGGACTTTTTTGAGCTTCAAAATCTTGAGGGTGAGTAAATCATGGGCTAATTTTCATTTTTGGGTGAACAAACCCTTTAAACTATGTGGCGTACGTTGATTTTAATCGCAATAAAAAGTCGTGTAAACACACCCTAATCCAGTGGCGGTTTTAGACATGGGCGAACCGGGCAGCCGCCCGGGGGTGCGTTTCCCAAAAGCATCGTTAGCCAACTATGGTCGCAAGTTCCGTCGTTACCAGCATAGTTCAACGATTCGGTGTTTCCCGAAACCATAGTTCAAACGAACGTTCGCAATCAGCGTCACAAACTTACGTGGTTGGAACCGCAGCTGGCGACCTGTGGTTAGAAGCATAGTTTCTTGTTAATAAGATATATGGGCTTAAATAAATATGCTCTTGGGCACAACAAGCAAGCTAACATGCAGCACTATCTGTATCTTCCATTCTATCTAAATATAAAATGCATTTTAATTATGTATTTTTGTAAGTGCCATTTTTGAGAAGTGCGCATGTGCATAAATGGAACACCGGAGTGTGACGTAAGAGGGAACTCGCGACGAATCAAACATCAAATAAAGCAAAATGACAGGTAACAAAAATAGTAAATTAGTCAGTAGGTGCCATGTTCAATACAGCAGCATCTTAGAGATCTCTAATCAGTTAAATAGCATAAGTTATTCCTCCAACACATGCGTGTGATGTCATTAACAATGGTCCTATGTTGTTGAACTAATGTGGTTCAAACGACGGAGATGCGACCGTGTTCGGGAATTAGTCATGACTAGTTAGTTCGTTTCCAAAACAATGCATCGTACTTATGTTGGCGTTTTCTTCACTCGCTCGCTGACTGAATACCTCTTTCTGACTGAATAGCTGTTTTTTCTATCTCAATTTCCAAGATTTTCTCTATGCTAGAATGTATTTCTGACCAAAACAGATTTAAGACTGGACAAGACCAGAAAACATGTTACATTAACTTTCAATGTTAAATTCACATTAAATATAAAGTCAGTCGTATAAAAAATGTTATGGCATGACACCCATAAACAGACAGGTTTTTATGCATAGTTAATAGATTACATTATTAGGTTACTTTGATCATAATTTATAAAGGTGAGAATCAAGATATTTCATGATATAGTTAATGCGTTTGGGAATGTTTAGAATATAAAGGAAAAAATAAATAAAACATAAGTGTTGTTGCCTGCTGTGTGTCACATGACGACCCCAACTCGTGCCCCCTCAAAAATAATGAGTGCATGACGCCCCTGGTCAGTCACACCTTGACTTTCTTCCAAATAACGCACATTTCATTCATAATATTAAAACATAGGCCTATAATTTGCACGTTTTTGTTTTTTTCTGAATTGTGTGAAATGGCTAATAAAAATAGGTAATACAAAACGATTATGTGGAGGTGAATTGGTTTAGTCTTGACTTCTGGTCGTGAGTGACAGTGTTGGGGGATGGGAAATCTGTTGATCAGAGGGGGTCTCGCCCGGAGAGTAATTCAATGTAGAACCGCCACTGTCCTAATCAGATTATTACTGGTCTGATCAAAATGCGCATGTGCTCGGATGTACATGAATGCCGTCTGTTGTTTCACACAACTTCATGAATGAACTCTGTGACATTATTCTGAAGTTTTCCCTTCACTCCAAATCACTAAACTGTCAACACATCTTCATCCAGAGACAGCGCAAAGAAAGCCGTGAGTGTCTGCAAATGTTCAACATGGTGCCAAATAATATGCAATGCATCTATAGAAATATGTTTTGCATTTGATGTAAATAAAAACATGGCCTGTAACCTGCCCACTGCATCTGAGTTCATCATTTGTAAAACACACTTCTATTATTGGAAATAATCGCATTATTGGTGCATATGTAAACATAGCAATTTTAAATAATATATAAAATACATTAGATGGACAGTACTTCATGGAACACAGTATATACAGGTTTATAATGATATATTATAAATATTCCTATACATATAGGAATACAGTAATTATATTCATAAACATGAATCTCAGCTAAAAAAAAAAAATTAGTAGCTAGAAAGAACAGAACAGAAAAGCAAAGCAAATGTCTTAAAGTGGTAAAACATCAAACTAACCATCTAACATAATATTTCTTCTGTAGATTTCCCAACCTGAATCCCAAACTGATTACATGGTCCGAGAGAAGGACTCTGATGGAAAGATGATTAAGAGATATCAAGCCATCAGCAGTGACTATAGAGACACCAGATATGATCGCGGACCCCTGAACCCCAGCAGCTTTCACTGCGAAGAAGGCTCTACGGCAGCGTTCACGCTGACCAATGCTGCACCTATAGATGCAGGCTTTAACCGTATCCACTGGAAGAACTTGGAGAGCATGCTGAGAAGCTTCTTAAGAAGCAGGATTGACAGTGATGGTGGTTTTGCAACAGTCTACATCGTCACAGGGACGGTACCCGATGCGAGTCTACGGATACCACAGAGGGAAATCCCTGAAGAGTCTGAAAGGGTGACGGTGCCCTCTCACATCTGGACGGCCGTCTGCTATAAACACCGCAGTGATGACACAAAGTCTTTCTCCTTCGGCTATGTGGGAGAAAACCAGCCTGAAGGTGGCATACGCCTGATGAGAGTCACAGACCTGAACCATGAGCTCAGCAGACTCTACAGTAATCAGTCAATTAACATTTTTGTTGGTGATTGTTTTGGTGACAGTGATAAATTAAATGAGGTTCAGGGTATGTTTGACAAATTAATGAATCTGCCAGTGAACCAAGGAGACCAAATGACCACAGATGTGCAGAACGTGTCTCGCCGGCTGAAAAGGGCTGTCAGAAGCTACCAGCACTCACACCTCACAGTTGAAGGGTACTGGTGCAGGCTTGATCACCCATGTGACACACACGGTGAGGACTACTACTGGTGCTGGATCGGTTACGGGATCTTTTTCGACAACTGGGACTACTGCAGCCCTCCACTGTTGGGAACTAGAGCTAAAAACGGGCTGTACTGCCGCAGCAACCATGCCTGTTCCACATATGGTTCAGGATACAAGTGGTGCTACACAGATGATGGCGATGAAGACATGTGCTGTGTTTCTGATGACTGCTTCTCAGCTGTGAATGACAAGAGATGCATGTCTAATCACCGCTGTGGCTACCATGGCTATAGTTACCTGTGGTGTTACACGGATGATGAAGACAACTGGGATTACTGTTGCAAACACTGTGATCATTAGGGTTACGGTGTTTATTACAATTAATACCAAAGCATTACTTTGATAAGTTCTGTACATGGAGCACTTACTAACCTAGAAACAAATAAAATACAATAATTTTAACAAATTCTAACAAAATTAAGATTTTCCTTAATAAGGATTCCTTATAGCAACCTTATATTTGTTGTGTTTTACTTTTTTAAATTCATTCATTTGAATCATTTATCATTTAATTATTCCATTTAATCAGTTAAAATAATAAACATTAAAGTCATTTATAAAGTCATTTCATTTATTCACTTTTTGATTAGTCACTTGTATTGTTTTATTTTGTTATTTTTTTCCATTGTTGTAATCTTATGGTTGTGTGGTTTCAAGCGATATTTGTCTTTATGAGGAGGAGATAAAAGAAGGTCTACGATTCAAGCTCACATGCAGAACAATGTTGTGAAGCAGTAATTTTCCATTGCTATTGCTTGTGGTATAATAACACTTGTTGGATTTGTGCTGGTCAGACAAAATCTGAGCATTGGAACATACACAACTATGATTATTCAATAAAGTCTGCTTACACATGTAACGTATTGTCTGCTTCATATATACTCGTAGCCGGAGGACGTCCTCGTACAAGTCGTAAATTAAATGATGTTCCAGGAAGGCCTTATACGGCCTTGTTCAGACTGTCAGTCCAGATCTGATTTTTGTGAATATCCAGTTGGAATCTAATCATATATAGCAAGTGTGAACTGTAAAAAATCATATGAAATCTGTTTAAAGCTACATTCATATGGTTTGAAAATCCATTCAAATTGCATTTCTGGAAACCCATTTTAGTCTGACTGCTCAGTTCAGATTTTGAGCAGCTTTTCTGCTTGTGTGACTTTCTCACGTTAAATGTAAACATGTCAGATGTTACTTATAGAGAACATGCTGAATGTCTTCACAGAAACAAGGTCGTGTGGTTGTGTACTGCAAATCAAGCAGAACATGTCAATGTACTGCTGCTCTACACACGTTTGAGCTTTGAGACCGGAGGAGATGGAATAAATCTGTGCTTTCCAGCTTCCTGCATTTCTGCAGAGTTGCATCACTCCCATAGGCTTCCATAGAATGCAGAAGTCAAGCCATGGATCCAAACAAACGATACTTCCAGCATTAAATGCCATTCATTTCAGTGCACCTGAATGAAATTACTGCATCTTTTGAGATTTTAGCGCATTAGTTGACCTCTCAGGAATCTAGCCAGTAGTGGTGTTTTATGAAGCGTGTTTTAGTTAATGTTTATAGTTAGATACTCGTAGACTCTAATTTGCAGTTATAATGTAACCAACACTTCAACAGCTACCATAACAATGGCCGTGAACTCCAGCGGCAGATAGAACTGTTGACACTTCACAACCATAAACTCCACCAGCGATGAACAGTGTTTTGATACTAACGCAGCATTGTCCCAAGTAGCCAAAATGATCCGGCCCGATAACGGCCCAAATCCGGCAAACTGGAAGAAATAACTCGGCCCGGATGCGGTTGCCTTACTCTTGTGAATTACGGGAGTGAATGACGCGCCAGAATCGGCATCGGGCCGCAATCACGCCAGCATAGATTATACAATTAGCCGGTACTGGCCCGAGTCTGGATACCAAATGGAAATGTATATGAAATACAAACCAATATTAATTTAATTAATAACAACAAAATTTACCAAAACAATATTAGCTTGTTTGCTATATAGCCTACATGGATAAGAACTGTTTGTGTAATTCATTGGTTCTCTAAAAAATCCAAAAAAAAGTATTATTTAAAGATTTCCTCCAGTTTTTATTTACAGTTGTTTCCACAAATATCACACACACACACATGTGCAGTTCCCCCTTCAATACCCCCCCCCAATAAGAATGACACCATAAATGTAAAAAATATGAGAATTTATTATTGAAATCAACAAATGCATAAAAAACACTTTAGAACCTCTAAGAACTCCCAGGACCTCAGGTTTATCCTAAAAGAGGACAGAAAAAAGGAAAGAGAGATAAAGAGGGGATACATATAGACACAGTTAGTCAGATCTCAGTGAACTCAATGGTAAATGGTACATTTGGAGCATACCTTAAGAAGAATTTCTTTGTTTTAGGACCTGCTCTCTTCTTCCATGCCATCTGTTTATAAACTTCTCAGTTTCTCCATCCAGCACACTGCAGTATTTGCAGAAAAATAATAGATAAATATATATGTGTGTGTGTGTGTGTGTGTGTGTCAGTATCAGTGTGGTATATGTGGCACAAGTTTCCCTATTTAAACATGAAGCTTAGCATAAAGACCAGGTAGGAAGAATGTCAAGAAAAAAAATATATACTGTATGTTATGTGGTCAAAGAGTCATTTCAGAAATTCAGACTACTTTTTCACTTTTTGCAGACATTGTGTTGTAGATTTAATTTAAAACTAATACAGTTTTACAGTTTAAAAATGACAAAAAAAGAAAAAGGTCTATAAAAGTTTGGGCACCCTGCATGGTCACTACTACTTGACCACTTAATAAATAACTGCTGCATGACATGTGTGACCCTGGAGCACAAAACCAGTCTTAAGTCGCTGGGGTATATTTGCAGCAATAGCCAAAAATACACTGTATGGGTCAAAATTATCTATTTTTCTTTTATGCCAAAAATCATTAGTATATTAAGTAAAGATCATGTTCCATGAAGATATTTTGTACATTTCCTACCATAAATATATTAAAAGTTAATTTTTGATTAGTAATATGCATTGCTAAGAGCTTCATTTAGGTAGTGATTTTCTCAATATTTAGATTTTTTGCGTCCTCAGATTTCAGATTTTCAAATTTGTATCTCAGCCAAATATTGTCCAATCCTAACAAACCATACATCAATGGAAAGCTTTCAGATGATGTATAAATCTCAATTTAGAAAAATTGACCCTTATGACTGGTTTTGTAGTCCAGGGTCACATATATTTAATGAACCTAAATTAAAAAAAAAAAAATGTAGAAAATGTTTGATGGTCAGCTTAAAAAATATATATACTTACAAAGCCAAAGACTTGTGACTGTGCTGTGGAGGCTTTGGGGTGCAGCAGCTACTGACACAGAAACAAAAGGGAGAAAGTCAGGGCTGCCCGTGAATGGAACCTCATTCCAATTCACATTAGGAATTTTAAAACTTACACCTCATTTAAATTAAACTTAAGGAAGTGGGTAATAGGTTGTCAGGGCTGTCAACATTACATTTGACATGAATTCTGGCTGCTACCCTGTCTTTGTGTTTAGTTGGGTGAAACCTTTGTTGTTGTATTTTATTGTTATTAACCTTTATGTACTATTTTTTTATTTTTTAGGTGTGACATAATAAGATCTGTCCAGGGACAGCAGATGTAAAATAGCCCTTCGGCTAATTTTTGGCGCACTGTACATTTATTTATGTATTATTAGTGTGTATTGTCCCTGTTAAATAAACCTGAAATAAATAAATAAATAAATAAAGAGAAAAAGCATCACTCAATATCAGATAATGCATATGTCTGTACAAACTGAACAAATCCAAGATGCAGGATGACTGCTAGACTGATCACTTACATCAATCGGATGACAATCTGAAAAAAGAAAGAAAAAGACTAAATATTTGAATATGACTTTTATTTCTTCCCTGGGTGTATACACATGCATACATGTTTTACTTTTATAGTAATTATTTGTTATTAAAAAGCAGAATTACTATTATTTTTACTATTATTACTCATAAGGATAGGCTACATTGGCTTGTGTGAGTCTTCTGTCTCTCGCTCGCTCTACCACACACGCTGAGAGAGAGAGAGAGAGAGAGAGCGTTCAGTGTGCGTCAGTGTCGCGCGCTCTCACTGCTCTCACAACACTGCTTAAATGTGAAAATATTATTAATAATAATTGTAAAATTAATGTATAGGCTATATTGTTTTTTAACTAACGTTACCTTGACCGACACGAATGTGAAACGAAAGGAGGTTTTCTCAATTCTAGCAGATCTGCGCAAATGACGTCACACAGATATAACGGCATTAACGGTAATTAACGGAGCTGAAGAGCGGGCCGTACAAAATAAAGACTGAAAGCCTCGTTTATGTGAGCAGTAGGCTTATGGTACATTTAAATGACAGATCCGTCGATTTTATACTTGTGTACACAAAACATACTTTACCTCGTGAAAGCTCTCCGTCAGGCGACGTCCATCAGAGTCCGGCTGTGCGCGTCACGTGACGACCGCAGCTTATATAGGCTGTGTCTCATTTAGAAGGCTGCGTCCTCCTTGATTCGGTCCCACAGTCAAAGGAACCTCCACAGCTTTTGGCAGTAGCACACCGGAAAACAGATAGAAGCAACTGCCAGTATCCCGGTCCAATTTAACCCATCAAACAAGTGCACCCAATAACCAGTCACAGCACAATAAACACTCAAAACCTCGTTTCACAACACTAACACAAAAGAAAATTATTGGCTAGTCCACTGGCAATTAGTTATCACAGTCTCTACTAGTTAAAGGTCAATTGATATAGAATAAGCACAGAGTCATTATCCACCAATCTCTCTTCAATAACCCAGTTGATGGAGTCGTACTCACAATAGGACCGGGTAGCAGTTCCGCTACCCAGTCTAGACGAATTCGAGCAGTGTAAACGTGACTCCTCTGCGTCGTCGTCTGCTCACTGCAACCCGATCCACTCACACTTCTAACACGGTTGTAGAGGGATTCCTCTGTATCGCCTTCCATACACTCCTTTGAGTTGTTTTTTCTGCGTTCTCTTAACCACGCGTTCTTCTTACACCTTCTCACATGCCACGGCTACGCACCACGACACTGTAACCAACGCGTGCTGGATCGTCATCATGTAGAACCCGCTGTCTCAGTCTCAGCAGCGTGCTCTTAAAGGGCAACAATCTCCACCCATTCATATTCCAGCCTATCACACTGGGATCCAAATTAGTCTGTCACAAAGGGTTCGTCAGCACGAGCAACCATAATACATCAACACTAATCAATAACAAAATAAAAACATACCTACACACATATCAAAATGCCTCCTTATACCAACACCACTTCCTTATTTTAATCCCATTACAAATGCAGCCTCCTTACTGTTTTTCACTGACACAAGCTTTGTGCGTGCGCTTGAACACTTATAGGCTATGTAGGCAATTAAAGGCTCGTTATTATGATTTAAATGGTTCCCAGCAAGTAATTTTGCATTTAAAAGACGTCTATTAGCCATCCAAACATAGCCCTGACATCTAGGCTAAAACCAGACTGAATTTGGGCTGTTAGTGAAAACTGAATAGACGTCTAACCATAGCCCAAGAATAGACTAGACATCAGTTAGACCGCTATTGAATAACTACATGTATACGTCTAATAGACAGTGAATATGGGTCTAGGCTAAAACCAGACTGAATTTGGGCTGTCAGTGAAAATTTAATGGACGTATAACCATAGCCCAAGAATAGACTCCATCCATCCAAACAAATTAATTAACAACTTGCACAATTTATGACAATGCAAAAATGATAAAAATATAAAAAATAAATGACTAAATAAAATATTACAAACACAATACACTTAAATATAAAGATTATGATAAAAAAATAAAAAAAATAGTATTTTAGTATTCACGCTGGAAGGTCTCCCTCCTCTTTAGCCCGGAGGACACGGTGTCCGTGATTTCCAACAAGAATGTCAAATTTGGACTCGTCTGACCATAGCACACTTTAGAATCATGCCGATGAGGGATGCAGTGTCGTCTGAGGGCCTGAAGACCACGGGCATCCAACAAAGGTCTTCAGCCTTGTCCCTTACACACAGAGATTTCTCCAGTTTCTCTGAATCTTTTGATGATGTTATGCACTGTAGATGATGAGATTTGCAAAGCCTTTGCAATTTGACGCTGAGGAACATTGTTTTTAAAGTATTCCACAATCTTTTTACGCAGTCTTTCACAGATTGAAGAGCCTCTGCCCATTTACTTCTGAGAGTCTCTAAGCCTCTCTAACGCATCCCTTTTATAGCTAATCATGCTACAGACCTGATGTCAATTAATGTAATTAGTTGCTAGATGTTCTCCCAGCTGAATCTTTTCAAAATGTCTTGCTTTTTCAGCCCTTTGTTGCCCCCGTGCCAACTTTTTTGAGACCTGTAGCAGGCATCAAATTTGAAATGAGCTCATTTAGTGGATAAAAGTGTAAAATTTCTCATTTTAAATATTTGTTATGTTCTCTATGTTCTATTGTGAATAAAATATTGGCTCATCTGATTTGAAAGTCTTTTAGTTTTCATTTTATTCAAATTTAAAAATGTCCCAACATTTGGGTTGTAACAATATACAATATTTTTTTCTTCTTTTTTTTTTTTTTTAATTAATACTTTTATTCAGCAAGAATGTGTTAAATTTATTTAAAAAAGTGATAACAAAACTTATGTTGTTAGATTTCTAATTTATAAAATAAATGCTGTTTTTTACAACTTTTCATTCGTCAAAGAATCCTGAAAAAAGTATCAAAGGTTCCAAAAAATATTAAGCAACAGTATTTTATTGACAAAATATTTGTATTTGTCTTGTTTTTTCTTTCTTTCTTTCTTTTTTAATTAGAATTTTAATTTTTCTAAATTAAATTTGCATGCGCAAGAGAAGCTTTGTAAAGGTGTAAATCGCGCTTCAAGCATAAGAAAAAATGATTTGCAGCATTTTACTGTTACTCATAAGTGTAATTCATGTATTGTGAAACGTAGAACCAATCTGTATGTAAAAAAACGAAGTGTTGCAAATGTCTAAATGACTTGTTGTGCATGTGGACGAAAGGTTCCTGAAATAGTCTGATATGTACAGCTCCGTCTTTGTTTTCTCTGCACTTACAGTTTTGGCACGATTCTCTCACTCACTGAGTTTTGCAAGTGTGAAGGGGAGGGCGGGTCCAACTTCTTCTTGTAGCCAATCAAATGAGGCTCTCGCTGACCTGATTGGTTCAATAAACACATCACACACCAAAACATCAATCTTCATTTAGTTCAGGATCGTTCTCGCTGCCAGGATGGTACTTTTCAAGTTCACATACATTAAAAATAAATAAATAAATAACAACTTAATTAAAACATGATACTTTATAAGTTGTGTACCAGGCTAGACTTCAATGTGTTCATACTGAATTGCGAGGTGTTAACATTATTGGATTGGTTTGGCTTTACATTTAATTTTTATTTTTTTTTAAATAGTGTAAAAAGTGCTGTGACAAGTCTAAAGATACATTGTGTGTGAATTTACACACATTAACATAAGCATCTTTAATGACCCCTTGTGTTTAATAAAAACAAACAAATAAACAAACTAATATTAAATAAATAACATATTAATTAGTGAAGTGAAAGTATGATTTAATAAAAACTGTGAATGATAAATGGCCTGATTAGCTAAGTCATAAAACACTTCTTATTTAGTGGTACAGTACTGCATGATTTGCGGATTTATATTTAATAGTTTATACTTTGCATAAACATTTGCAATTCATTTTTAAAAGGTGTGATAACGACCCGAGCAGCCACAAGGAGCTTCACAAACACCGGAGCGAAGCTGGCATCCAAAAAAAGATGTTTATTTATGCAAATAGGTTTAAGAGCTTGAACCACAGATTGATATAAAAACAGTCTAAACTGCTTTGTGCTGAGAACAGTACTGACTCCCTCCAGTTCACTGAGGCTTCACAGCACAAGCACATTCACAAGCTCTTCATCCGTCCAGTGACGGACATCTTAAATACACGGGCCGTTTCTCAAACGGAAGGCTGCATCCTCCAGAGGTCGCATTTGTAGGCTGCATACGTCATAAAGAAGAGCTTATTTTAGAATATTAACAGTTATAAATTTGACCATTATTCTTAGTTAAGCCTAAATTGTTGTAATATGCTCAAGACTCGCGAATGTAATGCTCGGTTAACTGAACTAAACCAGGCTTGATGACGTATGCAGCCTACAAATGCGACCTCCGGAGGATGCAGCCTTCCGTCACAGTTTCTCTCACACATAGGAACATACCATTTTCTATAAAATAAACTCTTGACTTACTATATGATTTATACATGAGATTTAGAAACAAGAGTCTAAATAAATAAATACAAATAATAATGCAAATAAAATAGACGGATAGATCAAAACATATTTGCATACATATTTGCAATGCACACACTAAAATGAGCACTTTCTCTGGAGTACCCTTATTGTGACGCCCACTCGGCTGGATCAGAAACACATTCAAGCAAAACCAACTCGAACACAGTAAAGCAGTGATCGAAGACAAATAAGGTCTCTGCCACAAAAGATAACATTACATTCTTCAGGACTTGATGCTTACATGTCTTTTTAGGAGCTCTGGTGCTTCTTAATAATTAGGAACACCTTCTGATCAATGACAGAAATTAACCTTCCCTAACGAGGCAATATTTGACTCATTAACCCTCAAGCATCCTTCGTGTAGCAGCCCTTGATTGGTCGTTTGGGCACGAAGGTCTCAGGTGTGATCCCATTCGTTTTTTTGATTTTTTAAAATAAATGTCATATGACTGACTTTGATAAAATAGAAACTATCAATTTATGCAAAAAATAATAAATAAATAAAAATAAAAAATCATTCCAGTAAGTTCAGACAGCCAAAACTTAAAATTTGGTGACTTTGGTGACATCTGCTGACATAATTGTTTCATTAATGTATGCATTAATTAATTCCTTGACTGAAAATTGAGAAGTATTCACCTTGGCTGCATTTGTCTAGTGTGTATTCATGCATAGCTATGGCATATGACAAAACTAATTACATTTTGCTTGTTTTACTAAAATTATATATATAATTAATTAATTATTGGTCAGCATTTATCATTACTATTGTAAGTGTTGGGGTGGGCTAGCAATGCATTCTGGGGTAATCTTATTTTTTTAAGTAGTAATACTTACATTTTTCGAGTATAATATCAGCATTCTTCTCCAAAGTCGAGATCTTCCAGCAGCTGATCGACGTCTCCTTTGTGCAGATGTTGCAAACGCTGCAGAAACTGTACTAGGTAGGGTTGTGGAGTCACTGATGCTGTGAGGTGTTAGTGCACCTGTCCCTCTCATCTTCTTCTTATTATTATTACTGCAGACCTGATAATTACATTTAAGCTCAGGGAACGATGGTTGTATCTTTAACAATGAACAATCATAATAGAAAACATAAATATAATGGGTTTGCGTAGTATGAGAATATACACACAGCAAAAAAGGCACAATTACAAGGGAAATATCTTTGAATAATATTCATATAATCATAATGCATCAAAACAATTCATTTGTTGTTATAAGCCTGAGGGATGAAACAAAACAAAAAAAGTTAAATTCAAAAAGAAAAGATGAAAACAGGAGATTTAAGCTGGTTTTGCTTGTGGGTGAAAAATCTTGAACAGAAAATAAAGAAATTAACAACATATTCAAAAGAGAACAATAAAAAATAACTATAAAAACTTAAATCAACCCAAAATGTTTCGGTTATACTACAATCACAATAAAAGGGCAGCTGTTTCTTCAAGACCACAAAATGAGCAAATTTCACCAACATCAAAATATTTACAGATAGATGAATTAAACCTGTCGCTCAAATCTTTTAAGTTGTTGTTGGTCTTGTAACGTCGTGAATCACATGATAACGTCAACATGGCGGATGAAGTCCGGATCGCATTCATACTTTGGCTGTAGAGTACCTACTCTTTTAGCGCTCGATAAGTAAGTACTTATTGAAATGAAGTACCTACTCAGTGAGTATGCGATTTCGGACGCAGCCTCTAAGAATTCAACGGCCCATTGTCAATTATTCCTTACTTAAAACATTTCTGGATTTGAGTGTTTCTACAAACTAAAGCTGTCCCAAAGTGGAGTGTACGCACTTCAGAGTGCATGGACTTGGAAGGCCACGCCTCCGAAGTGCACGAAGGACCCTTGGAAGTTCATGAGACGCTCCGCCTTCACAGGATTTCCAGATTGCACCACCAGGGGTTCCTGATTAACACTCCTGTAGCAACGGTGCAAGAGGAGCGCTGTCATCCTGCCAGGACAGGTGGAGCCAGAATTGATTCACCCACGGTTTGCTACATCCGGATTACAACTTTAAATGTAGGTATTGGGTTGGAACTTACTTGAATCATGTAATGACACATATGAAAAACACAAAACACACACACACACACACACACACACACACACACACACACACACACACACAGCTGTTCAAATGCTGACTGATATCTTACAAAGGTGCGATTTTATGTAGTTTGTTGTCTTGACCATGGTGAACATATTTAGACAAGTTTGAAACACTGATTTTTAGGCAGCTAAGCATAAAATTAAACTGAATAAATAAATTAATCAAAAAAATTAAAAAATATGGCATTGTACAGCTCAATGTGCAGCAGCAGCTGTGACAGCTGAACAACAGTGCTCTGTGTGACCGGTCCGACTCCTTCAGATCCAGCCTTTGATATGGGTTGCAGCTGTAGCAACAATTTGTTAATATTCTGACAATAAATGTTGTTAGTTTCAATTTCAAAATAATCAGTGGTGGACTGTAAGGAAGTACATTCGTTAGGTATTCTCGTACAAATGTGAAGTACTAAGGTTTTTTGGGGTTTTTTCATCACAGGACAGCAACACTACAAAAATATGGTCTTTTACAACGTGACATTGTGTACTACAGGTGCATCTCAATGAATTAGAATGTCGTGGAAAAGTTCATTTATTTCAGTAATTCAACTCAAATTGTGAAACTCTTGTATTAAATAAATTCAATGCACACAGACTGAAGTAGTTTAAGTCTTTAGTTATTTTAATTGTGATGATTTTGGCTCACATTTAACAAAAACCCACCAATTCACTCTCAACAAATTAGAATACTTCATAAGACCAATAAAAAAAAAAATTTTAGTGAATTGTTGGCCTTCTGGGAAGTATGTTCATTTACTGTATATGTACTCAATACTTGGTAGGGGCTCCTTTTGCTTTAATTACTGCCTCAGTTTGGCGTGGCATGGAGGTGATCAGTTTGTGGCACTGCTGAGGTGGTATGGAAGCCCAGGTTTCTTTGACAGTGGCCTTCAGCTCATCTGCATTTTTCTGGTCTCTTGTTTCTCATTTTCCTCTTGACAATACCCCATAGATTCTCTATGGGGTTCAGGTCTGGTGAGTTTGCTGGCCAGTCAAGCACACCAACATCATGGTCATTTAACCAACTTTTGGTGCTTTTGGCAGTGTGGGCAGGTGCCAAATCCTGCTGGAAAATGAAATCACCCTCTTTAAAAAGCTGGTCAGCAGAAGGAAGCATGAAGTGCTCCAAAATGTCTTGGTAAACGGGTGCAGTGACTTTGGTTTTCAAAAAACACAATGGACCAACACCAGCAGATGACATTGCACCCCAAATCATCACAGACTGTGGAAACTTAACACTGGACTTCAAGCAACTTGGGCTATGAGCTTCTCCACCCTTCCTCCAGACTCTAGGACCTTGGTTTCCAAATGAAATACAAAACTTGCTCTCATCTGAAAAGAGGACTTTGGACCACTGGGCAACAGTCCAGTTCTTCTTCTCCTTAGCCCAGGTAAGACACCTCTGACGTTGTCTGTGGTTCAGGAGTGGCTTAACAAGAGGAATACAACAACTGTAGTCAAATTCCTCGACACGTCTGTGTGTGGAGGCTCTTGATGCCTTGACCCCAGCCTCAGTCCATTCATTGTGAAGTTCACCCAAATTCTTGAATGGATTTTGCTTGACAATCCTCATAAGGCTGCGGTTCTCTCGGTTGGTTGTGCATCTTTTTCTTCCACACTTTTTGCTTCCGCTCAACTTTCTGTTAACATGCTTGGATACAGCACTCTGTGAACAGCCAGCTTCTTTGGCAATGAATGTTTGTGGCTTTCCCTCCTTGTGAAGGGTGTCAATGATTGTCTTCTGGACAACTGTTAGATCAGCAGTCTTCCCCATGATTGTGTAGCCTAGTGAACCAAACTGAGAGACCATTTTGAAGGCTCAGGAAACCTTTGCAGATGTTTTGAGTTGATTAGCTGGTTGGCATGTCACCATATTCTAATTTGTTGAGAGTGAATTGGTGGGTTTTTGTTAAATGTGACCCAAAATCATCACAATTAAAAGAACCAAAGACTTAAACTACTTCAGTCTGAGTCCATTGAATTTATTTAATACATGAGTTTCACAATTTGAGTTGAATTACTGAAATAAATGAACTTTTCCACGACATTCTAATTTATTGAGATGCACCTGTATCTAGAAATATGAGATAATGTGCTTGTTAATGTTAACTAATGAACTTAAACATTACCAAATGATTAACAGGGCTGCGTTTCCCGAAACCTTCTTAACACTATGTCGTTCTTAAGTTATACCTTAAGCTGTATCTTATCATTAATATGTTTCCCGAAACGTTCTTATTTAAGTATAATTTCTGTAAGTCATACTTTTGTTAGGCTGGTCTGGACCACTCTTAGCTATACCTCATCATTGTTGACAGTTCACAGTTCTTTACATCTCAGTCTATACGAATGAAATTCTGAAGTTGTATATCCAGTGGTCAGTTAAGCTGCAATTATTTAAAAAATACAAATAAAGAAAAATAAATAATAAAAAAAGAGACAAATTTGACGGAGCAACCCCCTAAGCCCCGAAATTCAGCTGCTGGCGGCTCTCCTCTTTCTCTCTCTTTTTTCTCCGCCATAGTAGCTGTTGATTATATGTTTCCCGTGTTGTGCTTTTATTGTGTAGGTCATCCAATAACAGAAATTAGTGATTTACAACAACATGTGATGCGGCTGCTGGGCAATCAACCCTCATTGTGGAGTAAATGAAGACACTATGGAAAATATATTATGATAATATAAATGACCCATTCAAAGGCCAGTGAAGGCATACTGCCAGTTAGTGATAGATACGTTTGGGCATTAGGTTGGGTGTTCACGCACTCATTTCAAAATTATATAAAATATCCAGGGTTGGATTTAGTTTGCAATTTGTTTTTTTTTTTTTTTTTTGAAGATCCCATGAGTTCTGATAAATGCAATTGAATCTTTTCTGAAGTGCTGCTTGTTGGAAAGCACTCTTACCAGAATGTTGTTCTGTTGGACTTGTGTAGGCCCAAGGTGTTTTTTTGCTGCTGTTGTTGTTGTTTTGTTTTTCTCTCTCTTCTGATGAAAGCTGTTAAATTATTAAGTAGTTTTTCCCCTTGTATTTTATGTGGTGACCACTGAGAGGTGCTCTGGGCATGTATTTTTCTTTCTTGGTTTTCGTCCCTTATGAGATGTAGACCTATGTTGAAAAGCGAAAGTAAAAGTATCACCCAAGTTCACTGCATTCTAACAACAAAGAGTTATGTGTCTTTATTTAAAATCAAGACTTCTTTTATAAAGAACATCCCTTTCTCACATAACGCACTGAAGCAGCCCGTGCATAGAATGAATAACCGATTCTTGAGCCATCGATATCAACCAATTCAGCAGGTGGTAACGGCACACGTAAGAAGGTTTATCTTAAGCAGCCTCCTAAGGTATAGTTCGGGGAACACGCCTAGAACAGATACATCTTTAGTTAAGGCATACCTTTAGTCTTCGTAGCGCGCTAAGAGACTGCGTTATCGGGAAACGCAGCCCAGAAAAATTATTTAATGTAAATTTAAATGCTTACAAATGGCATTAAACTTTCAATTCATATGAACATGCATTTATTTTATTTTTTTAAATCTTCGAATGATTTTGACAGATGGTTTACAATGATTAAAAGCTTCATTAATAAATCATTAACAAACATTATATAATGGTTAACGGATCATTAGTTAATGTTTACAAATGTCATTAAACTTTCAATGCGTTTTAAAAATCTACAAATGATTTTAACAGAAATGACACAATATTTACAAGCTTATTTGTTAGTGTACCTATGAATGCTTACAAATCAAGTGCAGCGATAGTTTAGTCAGGCCACACAGGCATAGTGCTGCAGGTCAGCTGATGCGGTCAGCTGACAAATCGCTCCAACCACTATCAATCTTCTATTAGACCGGGGATATATACGTGGCATTACAGCTCGCTAAGTATGCTCAAACTGCTCACAACCCTCCCTCCCTCCCATTTATACGTTTCAAGCATATTATTGTGCACCTTCTGGCTGTCGTCTTCTCTTTGTTTCAGATTACTAAGGCTTTTAAAGAGGTGGTTGACTGTTTTCTAGGCTTGATTGTGTTTATGGGGTGCAGTCTAACATGCGTTAATGCTTCGTTTGTTAGAAAATGCATTTCTTTTCACTAGTAACAGGATTAAGAACTGCTGTTTTAAAACATATGAATTTGAAACTTGTGAATCCATTAGAATCATTAGAAGACCGAATCACGATTCATATACGAATAGATTTTTTCGTGCACACCTAGTTTTCTCTTCCTCTTGTCTAAAGCAGCAGAGCATGGCTCCGCCCCCTTTGTTGCATGTTTGTTGGGGGTTTATCTGGGTTCGTGACGTATCGGACCCGGGAAGTAACTCGTTGTAGTCCCTTACCAGTTGTTTTTGTAGGAAAATGACCGGAATTCTCCCTATTTTCACATCTTTACAAATCATTTATTAATCATTTATTCATGTTTTTGCAGTACCCAATCTAAAGTTGAGACTATTCATCATTTGTATATGTTTATAAACATTTATTATTTTTTTTAGTATCGTTATTGTCACTGGACTTTTAGTTAGTTTAACAATGTTTGTGTAAAGGGTGGTTAGTTAAGTTTAGCTTACACACAACACACATTCTGTTTGTATCACCTCAACACTTATATTAGTATATTATTATGTACTATTGTGTATACTAAAAACATACTGTACACTGTGTGTATACTGTAAACAGAATATTCCTTGAGTCATACATCAACGGGGATTGAATCGCGTTCCCTTATAGTAATCAGATTGTCCTCATCTTGTTTAGACACTGTCTGCCCCTCGTCTTCCAGCCCGTATCACCCCTTCTGCCCCTCGGCTGTCTGATGCTCTCTGTGAACATCGTTCTAAGCTCAGGGCTGCTGAAAGGGTGTGATGCAAATCACAAAATCCTACTGACCTTAATGCGTATCAGTCACTCCTCTCTGCATCTCTTTTATGTATTGTACATTTTCATATCTTATATACAGCAACTGTAATCCTAAATGAATCTCTGTCCAACAGACTAGATCTTCCATCAGGATGTTACGAATGCAGCAGGACTGGTCTTCGTATCGAGTGCTCCCGTTATGTTCGGCTGAAGTATCACATTTGTGACTGGAAATGTGTAGGTGTTTTTCCAGAAATGGAGCATTTTACACCGTGTGGCCCCTTGATGGATATTGTAGTCATCTCCGGAGAACTGAAGGCAGTCTATCTACCCCACTTTCTGTGTTTAGGTATTTTTTCCCAAATTTTGTACACATTTTAATGGGGTCATGGATTCATTGTTTTTACGGTGTTGCCTAATGTCTTTTGAGTGCACAAGTGATCTCACTGCAACTCAGTTTCTGTACTTATCATAATTAAGAGTGCAAACACAATGTGAATAAGAGATTCATTAAGGAGTGTAGACAGTGCGCTGTGTGATTGACAGCTCTGGCGGTTATAAAGGGAGTGTTTTTGCATGCTTTCTATATATAATTTGAACAAAATATAAATAAATTATTTCCATTCTACAAAGAGTAAACAAAGCAGCAAACAAATAAAAACAAAACAACATTGATCTGTGTCTATACAGGCGGTTTTGTGCTGATGTATTCATCTCTATCACATATTAAAAACCTGGAAGTGAGTTTGTAAACTTACATTGAGTTTATATAGTAGTCTACAATGGCCAGATAATGTTACATTTTAATTCATGAACCCTTTAAAATAAAAAATGTACTCAGTACTATGCTTGTTTCTTTTGCATCTGATCATCATCAGCTAATTTAATACGTTACAGGTGGACCTCCCATTCAAGATGAAGTGAGGGTTCTTCATGTTGAAGACTGTGGACTTTCATTGGAGAAATGCACGTTAACTAGATTCCACGGCAAACTTCTGCACCACTCCTTCTCCCCGAAAGGTCTTCTTTTGAGGAGTGGCTTCTCTGTGAATTATCACTGCGAAACATTGATCTATGAAACTCAGAAAACATACCTGACACTTCATGTGTACTTGATTCCAAGTGAGAAAAATATGATAGAGGTAAGTGATATTGAAATGAACAGTGCTTCTCAAGTGTCTGTGCTTTATGGAAGGGGAAAATGTGTGACCTTTCTTTTCTGTAGGCTGTTGAAAACACTGAGATTAAAAGCAGGACAAGACTCATCTCAAAGCCAGGGACTTGGTATTCACTGAGGACGCTGGATGAAAATAAGGAATCTAAGGAAGAGTGCAATTCTGAAGTTCAACCCAAAGTAGTTACAAATATTTTAAAATATTACAAAAATGTGGCTTATTTTCCTTAACAGTGTTTCCCAAATTGCAGCTACAATGTATTTTCAGGTGGTCCCAAACTTTTCCATTCCACGACCCACCTTGACAAGTATAATCTATTTCGAGACCCACCAAAACATTTGAAAAAAAAAAAAAAAACTGACATTACTATAAGCTTATTCTTAATTAAAAGTTTAATATGGCAGAAATTAATAAAAATAACCATTTTATTTTATAGTACAACGGTAAAATTTCACTACTAATATTTACGTTTTAATTTCTTCATTTACAGACATTGAGTCTGTGAAATATGTCCATACTGAAACACGCTCACTTCTGCACGGCTATACTGTAATTTGTTAAACTCATTCAGCGCAGAAAATGCATTCGTGATCCTTCTGTGTGTGTAGAGCAGAGCGGAGAACAACCCATCACTTTTAGTTTTATTTTTTAGCAAAGCAAAAGAAGCATAGAAGAACTATCTATAACAGTTCGGAGATTAAAATAATTGTGAAATAATTGTAAAAATAATAAACAGATGTGTCTCATTTTAAGGTTTCACCCTCTGATGGTCACATTTGTTAGCTGCATTTGTTATTAAGGCTTCCTCTTTTCAGAAAAAAAAAAAACATGCATAAATGCAACATACAAAGGTAAAAGTGACACACACCAATTTGCCTGACCACGTGAGTATACACAGCGCACTACAGTATTGAAATCTGTTCAATCTTTAAACCTGTAAATCTAAGTCCATAAACCCTCCTACCCCACTGCAAAAACCCCAAACCAGCACTCTGACCCTCAACAAACCATTCTAACCCTTTCCTTTCTCTTCATAAGCAGTTAGAGCTCAAGTACAAGCCCATATAACCAGACTTCTTTGAAGTATTCATTGCTACTCCAAAGGTCTTTCACCTTCAGCTGATGCCACAACATCTCAATGAAGTTGTATGGGATGCCAAAATACGTCAAGGTACTATTCAGACGTTTTTTTATGAGCTTCATTGTTATGGGGAAAGAACCATATGTGCAAAGTAGTAGGTTCTCACACATATGTTCTGCTATTTAAATAATTCACATATATATTTTTTGGGGGTATGTGCAGTGTTTCATTATGCATTATAATGTTTTATAGTTTTTAAAGTTTTTTTTGTTTGTTTTTTGTTATTTTTTAAAATATGTAATGTAGTTTGGCTGTGTGCTTGAGTACATTGCCTTTTATTTGGTAAAATTTGTAAAAAATAAAAATTAAAAACACATTTGAGAGAACTTAAATTGAGCTTCTGACTATACTAGTTCACTATTATACTGTACTGTGTTATATGTCTCAAGCTCAAGCAGCAAGTCTAGGGTTCACCCAAAAATTAAATTTACCCCCGGTTTCACAGACAAGGCTTAAGACTAGTCCCAGACTAAAATGTAAGTCTGATCTGTTTCAACTGAAATAAACTTGCACTGACTGATCTTAAAACACATCAGCGCCTTTGTTTTGTCTCAAGATGCACACCAGTAATGTTTTTTTCTAAGGCATGTTAATAAAATTTACTTAAATGTCCTAATTGAACTATGGTCTAACCCTGGTTTAGTCTAAGCCCTGTCTGTGAAACCGGGCCATAATGTAATCTCAATTTCTGTCCATTAAAACTCCTTGCAACTCTTCTTTAACTCACTCTTCTGTTGGAGCACCAAACAAGCAGCAGAAGTTGCTACTAATAGGTTTGATGGCATTGTTCAATGCTATAATGAATCAGCTCCATAGCAGATTGCAAGTGATCAAGGATTTAGGACACATGTGGAGTCATAACGTGCTTATACAGCTCATGTGCATCGGCTGGTCTGGTCAGGTTTCTGTGGGAAATATGGCTCTTTCGTTTAGAAGGTGGGACTATTCCTCCATATTGTGTGTTGCAGTTTCTCCCATTCATAAGTACAGGAGAGAACCGTCTTTGTATTTATATAGTCTTTGTTTTAAATAAAACACTTCCTAAAAAAGATGAAATATTTTTATTTACCTGCATACCATGTGATCATTAATCAACATCAAAGAAACCGTGAACATGCAAATGTGATACTTAATTATTGAAATATTTATTTTAAAATCTCACTACTTAAAGCAAGTATATTTGGTGAATAAGGTTTAGATGTTTTTTGATGGCCTCTCAGATTGTATGTGTGAGCACACTTGGCAATAAAGCTCTTTCTGATTCTGATTCTGATTCTGATCACAAAAAGTGTTGGAATGCCTGCATTACATGTAACTAAGAAATAACGTGAATATGTGCATTTTAATTAGTTATAATTAATAATACATGGTTAAAAAACCTACAGAGTAATAATTCAAATAAAAATGAATGTGTTCATCAGTAGTTGATGCCATCTTGAAACCCTTCTTAAACCTGAAATGATTTTTTCAGTGTTTTTCAGTCTTCAGTGTCCAGTGTTCAAATGCTGTCGCCACCTGACTAATGACTGATCTTTGTGTGAATGTCCACAAAACTGGACTATATATAATATAATCGGTAGGCTGTTTTAGAAAGGGAAATTTAAAAGAGAAATTAGGGAGAATCAATGAATGATGAATTATGTATTGCTATTGTGTGAATAATATGTAATCATGTAATCCATAAAAAGTAACTGTAGTCTGATTACGGGTATTTTCAAATGTAACTTACTACTTAATTTTTGGAATCTGATTAGTAATCCAGATTACATGTAATCAGTTACCCAGCTCTGGTGTGCACTTAACTTCGGGACACAGCTACATTCTGCCTCTTGTTCACCGTCGTCATTCAGTTCTGTCTAATACGGATAGAAGTCTATCTAATAATCAGAGAGAACTGTTAAACAAAGGAATTAAAATTTATTCTAGAAAGTATTATAATGATTGCTTTAATATTACTAATATTATTGCTTTAATACAAATACGCATTTATATAATTTAACCCCTTAGCTGTCAAAGACTGGCGACGGCCCCAGATTAATGATGTTTCACAGCAGGTTAAACTTCACACTCTTACTTGATCTGGACAAACTGTGCATCAGTAGAAAGATTAAAGTCTCTAGCTTCAACATTTGACCACTGTTTTGATAAAACATTGTTGCAGTGACAGTAATTTCTGTCCGGAGTGCAAAACAATAAATCTGTATGTGTCATTTTTGGAATAGAAATTCACGACGCATTCATATTCAGTCACTAAACAGCGTCAATAAGGGCTTATAGTCCAAAGAGGCATATACACGGAGAAATATAGATACATTTACTCATGTTTACTTCATATTTCTTCAGACAGAATCATAATTTCTATTCATTTTCCACCGATTTCATTAGCATTAGCACTCCCCAGCGATGTATCTGTGTGTTTACTCCTCTGTGCTCGCGCTATGACTCACACAGAAAGACGATTTGTTGTGAAAAACGTCAATCTTATTCTGCATCACATCCCACCCCTTCATCCTGTGATGCGTTTCCTGTGCTCTTCCTCCTGCACGTCTGACCATAACAAAACACAAACACTTTTACACACAAACAACAAAGATAATAAACATATGATTACAATATGATACGGTTTCTATGTGATTTTCATGAGATTTTGGATATTTTGATAACCATAATGAATATGCTCATATGAAATGCTAATTTGTGCATAAAATGGCATCTACCATCAATTAATCAATCTTGGTCCATCTTTATACCCCCAACTTGAGTACCACATAACTTATTCTGTACATTAACTAATAGGTACATACACCAGTACTTGCATAGTAAGTATATGGAAATATGACTGTAAACTAAAGTGCACCATTTTACATAAACACTACACAGTAATTACCAGTTCTTCAAACGTTGTGGAGAGCAATTCAGCATTACCAGTCCTACACAAGCAACTGAAAAACAGTCTTCTTTTATTAGGTAAGGTTAGGACTTACCAAGCGTACCGTATATACCAAGTACAGTATGTGTCTTGTTTGTTACCACATAATATCACATTTTTCCGAAGGTGCTACACATTTACAATGTAATTGTTTTATTAGTAATGTGTTTTATTAGTTACCATATACAGGATGCTGTAAGGACCTGCCTGTTTGTACCCACTTGTCCGTAAGTACTAAGTAACTAAGTTAAGTACAGCTGTGTATCTTATTTGTTACCATGTACATACACTTCAGGTAAGTACCTTGTTACCACTCATTTGCCTGTGCGACTCAGTCGCTCTGTGCTGCCATGCATTTCACCGTGTGTTTTTTTTTTTTTTTTTTTTTACAGTGCTGAAAAGGACTTTCATCAGGATTATATCAAACTTAAGTCATTTTTTTCAGGTTGATTGAATTCAGTTATAATCAGCAACCTTAAATCATTTATTTCATTTAAACAAAACCAGTTATTGTAGATGTTACCACATGAAGTACATTTTCTAAGTTGAACTGACTAAACATTATTTTTTTCAGTGTATGCAGAAGAGAGGTCTGTCATTGTTGATGAGCCTGATAGATGACACAAGGATTCTTCTTCATGCCAGCGTTTCACTTCATTTGTTTCAGTGCATGCTTGGCTCAGATTGCCTGAGTGCATTCTCAACATCCCGATAATGAAGTACTGTAGTACTGTAGGTGTACAAGCATTTAATGATGGAGCCAGTCTAATGGGTTTTGTTAAGTAGCTGCTGCTCCATCTGTTATTATCTAAACATACTTCAAAACTTTGCACATGCTCAGAAGTGGTGAACCTTTACATCTGATACAGGTTTTAAAATGAAGTGATTCGATCAGCAATACAGCGCATACACTCCTGATCGCAGAGAGCACCGAGTGAGCAAACGGCATCTGTAGAAAGAGAGATGGCTAGTATTCCACCTGAGCTGGGACCCGTGCTACTATTAGTTTTTCCTGCAAAGATACGTCAGGACTCACATTACTGATATTGTTCAGCTCGATATGTGAATAGCATTGGTTTTGTTGTTTGACAGAACTAAGAGATGCTTTAGATCAGGGGTCTCAAACTCAATTTACCTGGGGGCCGCTGGAGGTAGAGTCTGGGTGAGGCTGGGCCGCATTAAGTATGCTTTGGGGGGGGGGGCATACAATTCATTGTATGCCCCTTTTTTTAATAGTTTTACTAGTAGTAGCCTATTACGTTCTGCCCAATGTCTTCAAGTAAAACCGAACTTTTATTTTGACGGGTTGCCGTGAATACCTTTACATTTCTGTGTATATGATATGAGGATAGTTTTTCTCAAATGAAACGCTCGAGTGCTCATGAAGTGACTCTCAGAGCAGTTCTGGAGATGTTCTTGTATTTATGTCCTCATTTAGTGAGACGACAGACGTTAATATCACCGCAAGCGTCGCGCGCTTCTGTATGAGTAGTGAACAAACCCGTGCGTCTGCGCCATACATTAACACAGAGACACACAGAAGTCATATTTAAATAGACGTTTTGCGGCTTAATATTTACAAATAGGAGTGGGAGTGTGCTCACTTGTGTGTGTGTGCGTGCGTGCGAACCGGGGCGGAACTCCGCCGTGTGCGCGATACGGAGAGCACGACCATGTAACGTACGGCTGCATTTACACTGCAGGTCTTGATGACCAATTCCGATTTTGTGACTATATCCGATTTTTTGGACGACGTGCTTACATTTCTTTAAAATGTGACCCGTATCCGATGTGTGCCTTTTACACTGCACTTGGTGAAACAAGCCAAAAATAGCATATATGACATCACAAATCAATTTGAATGGTACATTAAGTTTAATTTATTGACATGGAATTCATATAGAAATGTTTTTAATGCAATAGTTACATCTACATCAAAATAATTATATATCCTAGTACAAATTCTTCAGGACAGTGATGTACGCAGCTCCGAGTGGAATAATACTCAGGTGGTAGATATTAAGCATGTCACATCGTCTGTGTTTTTTTAGTAATTAAAACTAAATGCGTTCATCAGTGATTGTATATCAAAGGCAGGGACATGTTTGTGTGCATTTAATTTCGTGGTTTCAGTGGAACGAACGGGACTGAAGCGCTCGTCTGAGCACGAGCCGTCGAAACTGACAACAACTGCATATTTCAGCGTCAGATCATCTTTTATTTAACACAGACGAACGAAATTAATACTCTGCTACTCAACTAGAGATGTTTCATTTTTTTACAGGTATGTCTGTACCGCGAAATGTTTCAAAAACCTCACTTTTCAATGACGTAGGAGTCGCGTTTACAGGGGAATATCCGATCTGACCGCTTACACGGCAGGCGCAAGTGCACGGACCCGATTCAAATCTGATTTATTTCCACATATGAATGAGGCCTGAAACCGATCGGAGAATATCGGAATCCATGTGATTTTTTCCTGCTTACACGGTCGTGGGCCATATCCGATCTGTGCCACATGGGAGGAAAAAATCGGAATTGGGTCACTTGAACCATACAGTGTAAATGCGGCCTACGTAGAGACAGAAATGGCACGCCGTCGTGTAAATAAGATAAATAACATAACAAGGCTAATTAGTTTGTTTAATAAATAATGGTAGGGGAAACACTGTAAGTGATAAAAAATTAAAAATAAAAGCGCGGCAAGACTCAGCAAAAAGGTGCGTTTGAGAACAACTTGCGGGCCGCACCAACACTAAACTTTGATGTCAAGTAGGGGGGCCACAAAATATCATCCCGCGGGCCTCAATTGGCCCCCGGGCCGCGAGTTTGAGACCCCTGCTTTAGATGTAGTAACAGAGCAGTTTTGAGTGTCATTGGTTTTCTGAAGCTGCTGATGCTTGCATATACCTGTACTCATGTCGTTTCTACATTTGTTTGCTCATTTGCATTATTTGCCTTAGCTATGATAAAGACATCCATGTCATGCCTGTGTTGCATAGCATGTTTGTTATTTTGAGGGCAGCCGGAGCAATAAAGAGACGTGTTTTTGTAGTGTTTGTTTGGGTATCAATTTCAAATATCACGAGCACTTCTCATAAATCACTTACTTTCAGTTTCTAGCCTCTTAGGGCACCATGATAAGTCTCTGTACACATATGTATTGAGTAAACTCAGATGTCCCTCACCTGGATTGCTTAATTATTAGTAATTCCTGTTGTTGAAGCATAGCCAAACATCCTGATCAAGCTGCTATGGGAAATGATTCTCATATTTCTGTGTGGTTCAAAACCTGACTCTCTTTTACAAAACACAAACAAAGATATGTTGAGAAATGTCTATGACACGAGAGTGAATAAATAATAAAATACTTTTCATTTTTTGGGTGAACGATCCCTTAAAGCAGCACTGGTAGACATCATTTATCCTTTGAATGTGTTCAGAGTTTGGTAGATGAACACTTCTGAAAGCCAAAAGTGAACAAAAGGTACGGCACCAGCTATATCACCACCCTGGATTTACACGCTTAGATCTGCATTCTGAGCAGTTTAGAGATATTCAGCTTCAGAGTTTTTGCATTCCATTGGACTTTATAGATACTGTAGAACCTTCTTGTTTTCAAACACGTGTACACAGCATGAAGAAAAAACATCACATTGTAAATAAGACACATAATAAGAATATGTGAATAACTCAGTTTTGACACAGATGTCAGATTGCACATTCTACTTTTAAGTTATTATCTACGAGCAACTTTCATCAGTTTCATATATTATAAGGATGAGATTGATATAATTTCATAAGCTCTTCTTAAGGATGTTGTCAGTACTGTAGGAGTCTCTTTTTCCTGGAGACTGCTGTTATGACCTTTATGATTCTGTAACAGAAAAACATATTTAGCAGTTTAAGAAGATATTTAAGATAAAATGTAAGTTAATGCAGACTGTAACAATGCACTAAATGATGCTGAATAGTGTTGAACACACCTCTCTGCTTCAGCTCCACGTGCACAGAGACGAGCAAATACATGCGTGTGTGACAAGGCCATCTGAAACTGTGAGAGACAGAGTTAGTCAGACAGACAGAGAGAGAAGCCGATAGATGAGAGGTACAGAGAGTTTGTCATCTTCCTGCTATTAAAAGGTAAATGAAATCTTCTTTGCAGTGTTGTTCACCTCTTCCTCGTGCCAGTCAAAGCAGGTTGTCCTGAAATGCTCAGCTACAGTCTTGAACGCATGTAAATCCATCTGAGAATAATCTTCATCCAAATCACCCCCGTGTTCAAAGCCAGGAAAGTGCTGACTGATAGCTTTAACTGTTCCTTCAATTCTAGCTTTAGTCTGGAAGATAATGATTCATGTATTATTCTGATGAATAAATAATCCTGTTACCAAAACATCATTTAATTCAACATTATAGGATGCAAGCTGCACAATTTGATGGCATAACTGTATTTTCAATCACTATCACGGCATGAGCAGAAATGTACATTAAATGAGACATTTATAGTTTGTTATACCACGGGGCTGTGGAATGCTTTGTTCTGATTGGCTGACGAATGCATTATTTTTCAGTAAACGCACACCTATGAAGTAGTTCCAGATCTGTCGACCGAATTACAGTCCCATATCACTGCGCCAAGTTTAACTGAATAAGGTTATACTGTAACCTACTGTCCACCACAGAATACAGATCAAATTCCACTGTCTGAGAATAAATAATTATTCATATTTGTGGTCAGCATGAAACTTTCAGCAGCAATGTAGCGACAGCTGTAATGGACTGTTCAGATGACAAACTAAAGTTTATATCAAAGGTAACGCCATGAAACAATCAGCGGGTTAATGATAAAACACTTAGAAACACAAAAATAACAAAAAACAACAGATTAAATTTGTTTAATGATTGGCTTAAAGTCAAAAGTACGTCTGTGGAAGAGATAAATGGGCTTTAAATACACAGCAGCAAGCTTTCTATGGCACTGTGAGAACCGCAGCTGGTTTTCTCTGCTTATGCTTTTCTTATATGACAGGGCTGTTGAATTTCTAGCGATTATCGCCGATTTGATTGCACAGATACTATTTAAACTAAACTGAACTAGACAAAGACATCTCTGAATTCAATAATGAAATGCCTTTAACTGAAAATTGAGTGTTTAATCTTATCATTATACTGACACTCTATCCTCCAATCTGATACTGTTAAGTGCTTTGACACAATCTGTATTGTAAAAGCGCTATATAAATAAAGGTGACTTGACTTGACTTGACTTGAATATGAAGAACACAAATATAGATACTTGGCTTTTCTGTCTCAGTGAAGCAAACATATGCTTGTGTGTTGTCTCTCTCTCTCTCTACAGGCTCAAACAATGGCTTGAGATGAGATTGAGATGAAATTAGTCCTACAGACACGAGCGTTTCAGGACAAATACCTTACAAATGTCTTGAGATAAAACATCTGAACAACGTCTTAATTGACGACGGTCTGTTGAATTCTTGGCCGCAGTGTCACCTCGGTGTGTGCATTATTCTCCAAGAATTCAACGGCCCTTCGTCAATTATTCCTTACTTAAAACATTTCTGGATTTGAGTGTTTCAGCAAACACACAGTAACTCAGCTGTGGGACTATAGACGCTTTCATCGGACGCACGCGCCGGGCCCAAAATTAACTTCCGATCTGTGTTTGTTTATCGCTCTGGCTAGTGGCTATTCATTTAACAATTTATATTATATTTCATTTATATTCATATTTTAATTCATGTTAATTGTAATAAGTAAACAATTTGTTGAACGGGTCTAGTAGTGTAACTTTGTCGCAATTAAGTTTAGCCGAGTAACGGTTCGTATCTTCTGCTGGTGGCCCAAAATAATACTGTCTGGACTTAGTTTTAACTGGCTAGCTAATGTAATTTACTGGTTATTGATTTTGCTTGTTATCAGAAATAATCTCTACTCTACAGGGACTCTGTTGTTCTTGATTCTTTGCAGAAGTCTGCCGGATGTTAAGTTTGTGTTAAGTTAATGTTTGTTTATGTTGTTGTCGACTGCAGGAAATCTTCTAGGTGACCTTCCAAAACTTTAGTTAGTTATCAATGAAGGGTTTTTAAGGATATTTGTCATCCAGTAACACACAGCTATTGTAGAACATCTGCGCTTGACATGCTGGTTACATATATGATTAACTGTATTACATAGACATCAAACCTGATGAAGAGCTGCATGTTTTCTGATCAGATGTTGTCTTTTGTCTTCATCAGTTTCTGTTTTAATTCGGTGCTCCAAGATTTTGAATGGTACTTCATGGTTAGAGGTCAAATGAGTTAATGCAAGCCCCTCGGCTCTTGTCTCGTCCTGAACTCTTTGAGGGGTGTTATTCACAAACACACTCATCAGATGCTCACCCACTGTCTAAAGAAAAGTCAAAACAAGAAACAAGAAAATACAACACTGATGGAATCCAAAGATGAATGTCTTCCTGTTAAACCTTGTATTGTTGACAATTACAAGAAAGTGAATCTAGTGTTTTATTTATTAATGTATGCTGTGTGAAGTGTTTTTACCATGTCCCCAAAACGGCAGGAGTGAGATCTCCTCATCTTTTCCTGAAGATAACTAAACTGATCCCGGAATGTTTTCTTATTAAGGTCATTCTGAGAAATACAAACATTTTTATTTATAGTCTTATTTGTTATAATTCTATTTTTGACTCAAATCAAATCACACTAAGACAAACCACTTGAATGTAGTGCATCCAAAGAGCTGAGAATTTATCAGAGAGAAAGGTCTTCCTCACAGGGTCAAGAAAACAGGCATAACTGCTCTCATCTGCTCTCGCTGCAGTCACTGCGTACACTAGGAAACACAGTGTGTATGTATATATATTATATATCATTTCATTATAGTTTAATATAATCCCCCTTCGTACCATGAACATTGTCGGGGAGTGTGGCGAGCATCGATCCGGAAAAACAGGATTCCATGTATATCACCATCTGCACCACATAAAAAAAATAATAATAAAAAGAGTTGACGACGTATTGAGAGTACGATAAATATAATGAATAAAAGCTTAAAAGTTCATTTGGAAGGAATCTATATTTTTCCACCTCTGGTGTTCTGGGACAAGAGCCTATATATATACAGGTGCATCTCAATGAATTAGAATGTTGTGGAAAAGTTCATTTATTTCAGTAATTCAACTCAAATTGTGAAACTCGTGTATTAAATAAATCCAATGCACACAGACTGAAGTAGTTTAAGTCTTTAGTTATTTTAATTGTGATGATTTTGGCTCACATTTAACAAAAACCCACCAATTCACTCTCAACAAATTAGAATACTTCATAAGACCAATAAAAAAATTAAAAAAACATTTTTAGTGAATTGTTGGCCTTCTGGAAAGTATGTTCATTTACTGTATATGTGCTCAGTACTTGGTAGGGGCTCCTTTTGCTTTAATTACTGCCTCAGTTCGGCGTGGCATGGAGGTGATCAGTTTGTGGCACTGCTGAGGTGGTATGGAAGCCCAGGTTTCTTTGACAGTGGCCTTCAGCTCATCTGCATTTTTTGGTCTCTTGTTTCTCATTTTCCTCTTGACAATACCCCAGATATTCTCTATGGGGTTCAGGTCTGGTGAGTTTGCTGGCCAGTCAAGCACACCAACACCATGGTCATTGAACCAACTTTTGGTGCTTTTGGCAGTGTGGGCAGGTGCCAAATCCTGCTGGAAAATGAAATCAGCATCTTTAAAAAGCTGGTCAGCAGAAGGAAGCATGAAGTGCTCCAAAATTTCTTGGTAAACGGGTGCAGTGACTGGTTTTCAAAAAAAACAATGGACCAACACCAGCAGATGACATTGCACCCCAAATCATCACAGACTGTGGAAACTTAACACTGGACTTCAAGAAACTTGGGCTATGAGCTTCTCCACCCTTCCTCCAGACTCTAGGACCTTGGTTTCCAAATGAAATACAAAACTTGCTCTCATCTGAAAAGAGGACTTTGGACCACAGGGCAACAGTCCAGTTCTTCTTCTCCTGCTTAGCTCAGGTAAGACTCTGACGTTGTCTGTGGTTCAGGAGTGGCTTAACAAGAGGAATACAACAACTGTAGTCAAATTCCTCGACACGTCTGTGTGTGGTGGCTCTTGATGCCTTGACCCCAGCCTCAGTCCATTCCTTGTGAAGTTCACTCAAATTCTTGAATGGATTTTGCTTGACAATCCTCATAAGGCTGTGGTTCTCTCGGTTGGTTGTGCATCTTTTTCTTCCACACTTTTTGCTTCCGCTCAACTTTCTGTTAACATGCTTGGATACAGCACTCTGTGAACAGCCAGCTTCTTTGGCAATGAATGTTTGTGGCTTACCCTCCTTGTGAAGGGTGTCAATGATTGTCTTCTGGACAACTGTCAGATCAGCAGTCTTCCCCATGATTGTGTAGCCTAGTGAACCAAACTGAGAGACCATTTTGAAGGCTCAGGAAACCTCTGCAGGTGTTTTGAGTTGATTAGCTGATCGGCATGTCACCATATTCTAATTTGTTGAGAGTGAATTGGTGGGTTTTTGTTAAATGTGAGCCAAAATCATCACAATTAAAAGAACCAAAGATTTAAACTACTTCAGTCTATGTGCATTGAATTCATTTAATACACAAGTTTCACAATTTGAGTTGAATTACTGAAATAAATGAACTTTTCCACAACATTCTAATTTATTGAGATGCACCTGTATATGGACTATTTTCTAATTGGTTTATATACAGTAAATGTTTGTATTTACCTTTGAGAACTTGTTATTTCTTGCCATTTCCTTGATTGTTTCAATGAGATCATGGGCATAAAGCTGCAGGAGAAGGACTGAATTAGATCACCACAATATAAGCGGTTAAATACTGGACAATGTTTTATTTAAAGGCACAATATGTAAGTTTTCGCCGCTAGAGGGTGCATATTCAAAGCAAACAAAGAAACAAAGGCATAGTTTGATGACGCCGTGATTGAGTGTGAAATCATGAGTTGTTGTCTCTGTCCTCACAGCCGATGCAGTCCGACAGGACTTGGGCAGAAATCATGTTCATTGATGAGCTAATGTATTAAAGATTTATTAATGTCATAGAATGAAGCAGGGTGGGGCTGAAAGTCGTGGAAGCGAAACAAGGACGCTGGAGCAATTGTTAATGAAGGAGAGCACGATACACGGCTCGTAAGCAGCTGAGCTTTTATTATGCCACAGTCAACCGTTTCCACTTCTTCCAGTTATGCACATGTGAGGTAAAACAGTGCTGTTTTATCATACTAGATACATTTAAGTGTGTGTTATAAAGCTACATTGTTTCCCACAGACTAACACTATTTGTGGCAGCATATATATGCAAATCAATTATCTGGCAGCAGGAGGCGCTGTTGGAGAGATCGAAGTTTCAACGGTAACGCTGTACACAAACAGTGCTCCGCTCACAAAAGCTGCTTTATCAGACATTACATGCAAGATGAAATGAAAATTTTCTGAAGACAGTTGGTTTCTTTCAGAAATACAGTGATATAAAAACACCCGCACCGGGTTTTGATTTTGAAATATGAAGTGCTCATGTTTATTCAACGAAGTCAAAGCCTTTTGGAAAATCTATTTGTGGCAGTCAGTTTTGATATTGTGGCCGCCACAAATAAGTCAATGTATAGGAAACACTGTGCTACTCTGTGTGTTAGTCACCTGTCTAAAATGCATAACATGTTAAGTGTCTTGGGGGTTTCCAAGTTTTTTACAAAATAAAACCAGAAAATCGAGGATGTATGACATCATTGGCAAGCGACGCAAGGACACGGTCCGTTACACTATTTAAAATCGCTTATTTCTCTGGATTTAAACATTCTTCGAAACATTTGGGATAATGTAAGGGATAATACACAAGATACTACACAAGTCAGCAAAATATATAACACCGCTCTAGTGGTTTTTGGATATTTTAATAAAAAAATCTTACATATTGTGGCTTTAAGTACTTTTATATTTACACTTTAGACTTAGTAAATTTGCAAGCCGATCATAAAAATACTGGCAAATAATGATAAGTTACTGGTATATACATTATATGAATGATTCCAATTATTTTATTATAATTATTATTATTGTGTGACTACAGATGTGTACAGTATATTGAGGTTTACTGGCTCGAAATCATAATACCGATATATTTTTAACACTAGAGGGAACTAAACTTACAGTGCCGTTAGGAAAACTAAACGTGCTTGGACCTCCATGATCTGACAGATAGATGAATATTGTGTCATATCCTCCACTGTGTGACACAAAAAAGATAACATTTAAATATTTCATTATCATTTAAAATTAAGCAATATCATTATCTTCCGATCCTTATCCTTATTAGTATCAGAACTGTAATTGACTAATAAGACAAACCTTGCAATGACTTTTGGATTTGTCTTTTTCACGGCACTGCTGTCTCCTTTGAGAGCAGCCAGGAAGTTTCCAGGTGTTACATCCTGTAAGACAGTCAGAATTGTGCTCAGATACGGATGAAAATATCTGTTTCGTGTTTGACAAAAGAACATTACCTCTCCAGTGTAGTCTTTCAGAACCCCTGGGTACACATTCGGTCCGTTTGGTTTATTGATTATGTTTCCAGGATAAGGGTTTCTGGAAAGGAAGATCCATCATATGCGTAATAACACACTGGATATATAATTAAGGATGATTTTAATGGTACAGCATGACAGGAAAGATCTATGTGAACGCTGTGTTAAATCTGATGTAAATGTACATCAGCCATGTGCCACATGACTTTCAAAATCTGCAGGAAGTGTCTTACTTTTTATTATAAGCAATGTCATCATACATCATCACCACAATCTGCTCGTCAGGAATCCCATTCTGATGTACTATCTGATAGGCGTGACACACATCTGCCTGAAATGGAGATATTTCTTTACAGACTGTAGCATCGTGCAACAGCATCCTTAGATGGTGGAGCAAGGTGCTAGAAACACTGTCAGATCAATGGCTTGATTCACAGAGAAGGCACATACTCACAAGAAAAATACACAGAGTGTCAAAAAATACTGTCACTGTAGGCCACATACCTGGTGCCTGTAATTGTCCCATGTGTTTGAACCAGCCACAAGCATTACCCACTGTTTTCCATTTGCTCCACCCATCTCAAGAGCAAAGTCTAATTCAGTTAGAAAATAGAAATATACAGTATATTAGAAAATACTGTGTTATTGTAATGCACCAATTGTAATAACAGTTTAAATGGTAATATTAATATTCATGTAATGCAAAGTACACATTTCTTAAAAAAATACCCAAACTCAATCTACTTTACTCCTGATGCACAATGATCCTGGTATCTGGGAGGAGGGAATCATTACAGTGTTTTACAATCACCTCATTTCATCTTTACCCTGCAGGGGGTTTCCATGCCATGCAAAAGGAAAGTTCTAGCCAAAAGAAAGTGAAACTAGACAAGTCAAAAGCACAGACAGAATGTTCTGACGGGGGTCTAGGGATGTGTCCCTACCAATATCCAGCCATTACCAAACTGTCCCTAGTAATAATTTTGATCAAATAATTAAATATATGTATTTGTTTTTGTCATTTCAGACCCATCTGAAACGTCATACCATTGATATTATACCTAGCAAGTTAAAGTAAATTCATTAGAAAACTGCGCGCTCTCGGGGACACGTATTTAATACATGTGAGGAATATAGTCACACACCGGACGAGAAGCACAGCGCTCACAGTACAACTCACAGGGATCGCACCCAATTCAAGACAGCAGTCCAAAACAGCTCCTATAAAAGCACACTTCAGGAATGAACAAAGTGGCATCGATGAGTTTGAAGTACGGTGTTTGTTTGATAAAACAGAGCAAACGGAAAGAGAAAGCGCGATCTATTATTAGCTCCCTATATAAAGATATGGACAGAAAGACAAACGTTGTGCGGAAAGATACACAATCTTTCAGCCTAGGATAAAGTCATGAACATCAACTATAATTTGGGACAAATATAATGTGATTGTTTTGGGTTTTTTGGTAAACTATGTAAATGGCACTCTGTGGTGCAGCAGGATTTGGAACAGCATCCCGCGGTTTATCTGTCAGTCAGATGCGCGCGAGTTTCGTTACTACAGCAACAGCAGAGTATTCCTTCAGAATCATCCTGGGTGGGGTTTATGTCCCCCCCAATCTCGAAAGCAAACCTACGACCTTGGTTAGAAGACATCTGATCAAAAAAAATAAATAAATAAAAAAGTCCCCCGTGTTGCTGTAACAACATGCTGGGCTGTTTCAAGCTGTGGTTTGGTCAAATTTGGACAAACTCAATTGTTGGGTTAAATTAATTCTAGGTTCATTTAAAACATTAAATATTAGTGCTTAAGTAATATTCATACTTAGGCTAATATTTATATAGGGTACGGTTTTATTTAATCCATGCCAAAAGCTCATATTTCTTTAGCTTATTTCCTCATCTCCACGATAAAACATCTTGATGGATCTTCATGAAACTGTTGTTTTTTGTTTGTTTGTTTTTTCGTGGACGTGTCCTGTAGTTTGTTGCACTGCGGTCCCAGGACGCATCTACTTTTTACATGCGTACAGATAACAGATCATCTACAGTCTGCTGAAGCACTACCAAACACACCACAAAAAGATCGACTGAGCATCAGGGTCGTAGATCTGCTTCCCTGAATATACACTCTTAAAAATGCTGCGTTGTTCTTAACCCACAGATGGGTAAAATATGGACAGAGCTAACTGCTGGATAAATTAAACTATTCTGGATTATTACCCAACAGTGTGTTGAAACAACCCAACATTTTTTGGACTGTAAATCTTCAATGAATTTAAACACAACGAAATGAGTGCGAACATAATAAAGAAAGCACCCCAGCCAACAGGAAAGATAGAGAAACTCTTACCGGTTGTTTTGGCACCCCTCCTTTTCGTCTAGGCAGAGATATCTTAGGACAAGCCCCAAACTGTTAGAGATGATGATAGAATGAAGACACAGGCTATTATTCACTAAAATAGTGTTCAGGACAAAGTAAAGTGAAACTATGCAGACAAGAATAACGTGCGAGATAAAAGAAAGTGAAACCATTCAAAGCGTGCTGAGCGACCAGTTTTTAAGCGCATTAAAATGGTCACAGATAAAGCTGATTCTATATCGATACTTCAAATGTGGTGAAAACTAGTTTGAAGTCACTTTTAGTCTGGAAAGTGGTGTCACGTGATTTTCATCAAGAGTGCGCAACATCAGGACCAATGAATCCACAGCACAGCGATGTACAGCTAAGCTTTATTTACAACATGCTGATGTCATCGTGAATGCAGATAATGACAAGAGCTACAAAAAGATCATGGGGAGATAGAGAGAGAGAGAGAGAGCTTCTGAACATATATGTTTGTGGGTACATTTGTGTGCGTCTTCTTATGTCTGCGTCCGCGCGAGATGTGCTTGATTCGTGATGCATCTTCCTTTACAAGTAGACTGACGTTATTTAACGTGCAAACATGTTACACTGTTCAGACTAAGTTTTAAACAAACTAACTATACTAACTGTCTCTCTGTGCATAATGTTATATAAACGTGTTATTACAGCTACATAAGCCCCCGATCTAATGATGAATGTACAGCGATTAGCGTGTGCTGTGGTGACAAAATATAGAAATTATGTAGGCTTAATGCATTTTATATTCCTTATGTAATCTTAAAAAACATCAGTTCTGTGTTTTGAGTTTAATAGCTATATTTTGTTCCAATTCACTTTAAGTTATGTGTTTGAGTTTATAATAATAATTATAAACTTCTAACAACTAAATTCCATCTCTTTATAGTTCCAGAGTATTAAGGGAAAAGATCAAGAAGAGCTCTTTCAAGACCGCCAGGTAAGTTATTCAATTATTGATCAAAGGGATACACAAAATGTTACAAAATGTTTCATTTCCATTATCAGTCACAGTGATTCAGCTGATCAACCAATGCACTTTAAAACACACTGTATGTTTATTTTGTTAGGCAGTACATTTTAGGGATAGTTCAGGCAACAAATGACAATTCTGTCCTCATTTACTCAATGCCATGTTGTTCCAAACCCATAAGATTTTGGTTTCAATACACATATACAGTATATTATTTTACGGTGCTAAATTTCTTACACCTTCTACCTTATTTTATTTATTCTTAGGTTAGGTAAAGTAAGTCAAATCTTCATACTTACAAAACAGGTCACAGAAGACTTCTCCGTGGTCTGTTCTTAGCTATAAATCAACGCCAGGGAGGCAGACTTGTGTTATATAAATACAAGTCAGTTTATTATTACAGTTAGTAAGTAAGCAGTACAAATATTCTACAACTACTGTTTATAAGTATTAACTAAAGTATAAATATGAAAAAGTTCTTTGCTCAAGGCAATATCAGCGATGGTTCTGGTGCCGGAGAGCTCTTCAGATGGTCTCGAAGCAGCATCTGATCTCATCATCACACTTCAGTCTCTTATAGACAGCAGGTGGATCCCAATGTCTTGTGACATCTTACTGGAAATCCCCTCAGAAGATGTTTATAAAAGCCTTGCATCTTCTCCTTGATTCTCTGCTCCGCTGTCTTCTTCTCTTCATCTGAAACACACCAGCTGAGGTACTGTCCACCTTCTTTCCTCAACGCTCTTGCTAATACATGCTTCATCTCTAGCTATACTCTTGCTAATACATGTTATAAACATTTTCTCAATAAAGGCTTAAAACAATAACGTGTGGTTTCTTTCTTAATAAACTACTTTCTCAAAAAGCAAATACAATATCATACAGTATGTGGTGTATTTCTTAATAAACCACTTTCTTATTACAATGAATATAATAAGCAGTATTACTATATGTAGTAATGTACTATATGTAGCAGTTACATAATTGCCCATATGAGGCTTTTCCAGGAAATAAACAAAATAATACACTATTAGACATATTACTAAATACATAAAACAATGAGGCAGGGTAATTGTATTCTTATGTATTTTACACAACAATATATATATATATATATATACGTATACCCGTATTGACCCGAATATAAGACAACCCTGATTATAAGACGACCCCCCTTTTGTAGTCTTGTAAAGAAAGACTTTTTGAAAATCAAATCTTGTGTTTTACTGAGAAATTTTTAATTCTATTTTTTTTCTTAAATGATTTTCATATTGCATATTTTTCCTATTTAAATTTTTGTTTTGAAAATATGGTAAATACTGGTAAAATGTACCAACAATCACATTTAAAAATATACACTTTTTGATATACCATAAAAATAACAGGTAGGCTATCCATCTCATAGTAGTCTACCAAAATGTTATTAACAGTAGAAGTGAAATCTTACTGTAGTCTTCAAATCTGGGTACTGTCTTATGTTTTAAAATCACTTACAGAGGAAGTTTGTTCCCATCAGACTAACATGACAGTCACAACTCATGCCGCTGTAAGCTTTTCTTTCTCTTTTGTTTTCACTCGCGATCTTTACAACACACACACATTACATCACTTATCTCATGGCACACTCGTTATATGTGTATTTAGCGCCACCTATTGTTGTGGGTGTATTATTGACATGTCAAAGTCTAGACCCCGAATATAAGACGACCGCGTTTTTTTCAGATGCATTTCCAAGAAAAAAAACATCATCTTATATTCGGGTCAATACAGTATATATATTTGTGTATTGAAACCAAAATCTTATGGGTTTGGAACAACATGGCATTGAGTAAATGAGGACAGAATTGTCATTTTTGGCCTGAACTATCCCTAAAATGTACTGCCTAACAAAATAAACATATAGTGTGTGTTTTAAACTGCATTGGTTGATCAGCTGAATCACACACTGGAAAAAATGTTTAGTCGGTTCAACTTATAAATTGTACGTCAACTGGTAACATCTACAATAACTGGTTTTGTTGAAATGAAATAAATGATTTAAGATTACTGATTATAACTGAATTCAACCAACCTGAAAAAACAAGTTTTACTGAAGCATAACTGTTAGTAGATGTAACCTGATTTCTCCAGTTAGGTAAAATTACTTAAGTTTCATATCTTTTTTTTATTATTATTATAAATTATCAAAATCATTTTCCACACTGTAAAAAAATAAATAAATAAAATAAAAAAAGGCAAAATGCATGGCAGCACAGAGTGCTAAATATTTACCATGAATAGAAATAACATTCCTGAATTATCATTGTGAAACATTCTCTGTAAAATATAAATCACTTGCAGTTAACCATTACACTGAAAAAATATATACTTTGGCGCAACCTAAAAATGACTGTAATTTGTTACAGGTCAATTTATTAGTTTTCCTCAAACTATGCTTTTGATTTGGTTGACATTTTAAAATTTAATTTGATGACAATCAAAATAGTTATTCTGCCCAAGAAAAAAAATAAAAAAATAAATAAAAATGAAATACATTCACACAATGTTTAAATATATATTTTTTTTATTATTATTATAGAGACCAGGAATCTTTTTTTTTTATTTAAATTTTATTTTTTAAATTTAACTTAAATGTTTATTTTGGAAAAAAAAAAAACTTTTTCTATAACATCCAAGCATATTTTTTTTTTTACTTTGGACAAAACTAAATAAAAATGCTGTAATTTTGTTACAAGCAATTTTATTAAGTTTCCTCAAGTGAAATTTCTGATTTAGTACAAACTATATTTTTAATAATACCTTAATCAGTTTATTTTCTTTAGTCACAACTCACAAGACAAAACTTTACTTGATGTAGGTCAATATATATATATATATATATATATAAATGTTTTGCTTTGTCACAACTTAACTTTTACATTACATTTAGGCATTTAGCAGATGCTTTTTTTTTCACCAAAGCGACTTATAAATGAGGATAATAGAAACAATTAAAACCAACAAAAGAGCAATGATATGTAAGTGCTGTGATAAGTCTCAGTTATGTATGTGTGTGTTTATATGTGAATAAAAGCCAAAATTAAATATGTTCATCATAAAGCAATCTTATCTCTTCACAAGAAAACAAAAACAAAAAAACACTCAATTCATCTGGAATACTTTTAAAGGTGCCATAGAGTGGAAAACTGTATTTAACAAATGATTTACAGATCCTGAACACCACTGACAAGCATCTGATCTTGTAAAATGTGTGGCAAGTACTGCCGCTCCATAGTATAAACAGAGTATGTGCCATTGCAAATCTCAAAAGTGAAAGTGAAACTAAAAAGCGATCGTGCATTTGAAAGCAGTTTCAGTGCCCCGCATATTAATAGTGGCTCCCTGATGCCTACATTTTATATACAATATAATTACCCCACGATATAATTGTAGTATTAGTATTAAATAGTAGTATTAAATAGTATTGAAATATATATTTTGTTTCTGTGTTTCCTTCCTGCTGTGAGCTACTGAAATGAGCCGCACTGTGAAACAGCCAATCAGAGCAGTGCTCCACATTATTATTCATGACCCCTCCAAATAAGGTAATAACAGACCATTTCATTCTAGGGACAAATCCTAGGGTTGTAAATGGACATGTAAAACCGTTTCTGGAGATGTTTTGCCCTTACCTAAGCCACATACCTTCTATGTAGATATCAGAGAACAATTTAAAACATTGTATCAATGCATTCTATGGCACCTTTAAAACACCTTTACGACCTTTGAGGATATTCTAAGCTTTGGTTAACTGAACCCTCAATGGGTGAACAAACTCTCAGGTTTCATTAAAATATCTTAATTTGTGTTTCACAGATGAACCAAAGTCTTATGGGTTTGGAACAACATGAGGGTGAGTAAATGACAGAATTTTTATTGAAGTCTCTGTTTCCATCTGTAGAAACAAACAAACAAACAGAAAAAAAAAGAAGTAATTTTTAACCGGGGAGCAGTTGGAGGTTTGGTGTCTTACTCAAGGGCACCTCAGTCGTGGTATTGAGAGCACTGGACATTCACTCCCCCCACCTACAATCCCTGCTGGCCCGAGGCTGACCACTTGCTGACCACTTGCAGAGTCAAGTCAAGTCACTGTTATTTATATAGTGGTTTTTACAATGCAGATTGTGTCAAAGCAGCTTTACAGTATTAAAAAAGTGGAAATGGTGTGCCATTCTCCTCTGGCCGAACGAGACCAGCAGTTCTATTCTAGGTTGAAACAAAATCAGATTGAGCAGAGGATCTGGTTCCCGAGGTCTTGTCCTGATGGCCGTGTAGATGATGAGGTCTTCACTGGGGATCTTTCTCTGGGGCTCATCTAGATCTCCTGATCTCCGCTGATGTTCAGGGCTGTAGAGGTCATCTCTAGGTGCTGATCCACCATCTGATCTGGATACGGACTGGATCGGGTGGCTAGCTATCAAACTGCCATCATTCATGAACCCAACATAAACTGGTATTGGGCCTGAAGCGTTAATATTAAACTACTTCTTTTTTATTTTTATTTTTTTTTAGAAAGGTAGAACAAATCTTTACACAAACGTTCTACAACTTCTAAATCAGAGACACAAAGACTTTACAGACTGAAACAAAGGAAGCATTGTGCTGTTGGTAGAGGCCTCAGTGTCTGAAGTGACAGTACTAAAGTGACTGAAATAAAGAACTAGATAAAGGACTTCTGGCTGTTGAGCAGTCTGACAGCTTGAAGACAAAAGCTGTCCTTCAGTCTGGTTGTCCACATGGAACGCAAGTGTCTTGAAAGACAGTGAGCAACTCCGTTTGTTTGTCCGAGGGAGCAACAGTAACTAAGGGGGGCGGGGCTTACCGATAGGTCAATTGGGTCACTAGTTACCTTAAACTAATTCAGCTAAAATCAGAATGAGAGTAAGAAAAGAGAGAAACAAGCAGCCTTACATATTTGATTGAATTTATTTATTTGAATGATGTGAGAATGAGGACCTATTTCATTCCAAGATAGACCAAAAAAGATAACGGCACCAAGATAATCCAATGGATAATCCATAACAGATAATCCCCCACAGAAAATGGTTAAAATACATAATAGTTTAAAGGACTAATACACTGATTTAAAAAGACAAAACTCCTTATTGATGATCCTTATACACTTTATTGATAATAAGGCAAGGAGATGGGCCCAGAATATGAATGCACTGCGCTAAATTACATGTTAAGTGCCAAATGCAGAATAATATACTGTGTCCTCTCTGCATTTGCAGTATTTCCAGTTCAAGTCTTTAGCCACTCTGTGTATACTGATAAAGAAGTCTGGGAAGAGAACAAATATCTTCTTTTCTTTAAAGTCTGTTCTGTTAAAACAAACAAACAAACAAACAAACAAAATAAATAGAGTGTATTACCTGCCTAAAAATGTATCTTGACAAATTCAGCTTCTTGCTATGAGTCTCTGAATTTCATTTTATTGTTTACTTCCTCTAAGTAAATATTTGAATTGCAATTCTGCATCATGTTTGCTCTCTCAATTCAAATTCAGTTCAAATTCTAGAACTGAACTGGAATCTCAATACAATGGCGCAAAGCCCTCTTAAACAGATCAGTTTGACACTCATAAAAAGACAAATGACAGAAATAAAGATATAACTGGGATCTGGATGAATATTTTGTCTCACTTACGTATGCACTAGTTTGTTGCGCAAAAAACGCAGCAGGCCAAGAACATCCCCCAGAATCTTTTTGTTAACATCTGGCCATATATTTGAAAGCTGCAAATAAAACATACAATGTTAAAAACAAACAGATATTTCTCAGCTCATACTTACACTTTCATTCACTTACCTCTGATTGCCAATCAAAAAAACGTTTTCCTTTGTGACCTCCTCCGCAGTGTTGAAGAGCTTCCAAAGGTCATTTAAATCCTCACCCACTGTAGCAATAATGTCATTTCTCCTGAAGGACAAAACATGAGCGCGTTAAAGAACACATAAATCACATTTTGTTGTGTTAACTACACAAATGTAATTTAAAATAAATGTAATTTAAGCAAAATACATGTATATTATGGTAGATATATATAAGTAACCTACTTCTTCTCATTCTCAATTTTAAGTACATCGAAGGCCTCGTCAATGGTCAGTGTTGCTGTTGGCTCTCTTCCCTCTGTGTGCTCCTTATCTTTTATGTACAGGTCATGAAATTTTGCTAAAGTCTCGTATTTCTGAATTTCAGGCCTATCACCCAGCTTTCTAAGGACTGTATCTTGCCTGAAGGAAATAGAAATATTCAGTCTCTGAGCAGGTTCATTCAGCAATAGGTGTACATTCAGAAAGTGCCTTTCAAACCCAGCATACACCATATGCATGTTTCTATGAGGTACGATGCAGTGTTTTGAGATTTAAAGTGATAGTTCAACAAAAATAAAATTCTGTCATCATTTACTCACCCTCATTTTATTTCAAATCATTATGGCTTTCTTAATTTCTGTCTAGAACACAGAAAATGTGAATATTCTGGCCACACCTGTCAATACATTGAAACTAAAGGAGGGCTGTCCAGCTCTAAAATGACAAAATGGCATCATAAAAGCGGTCCTTATGACTGAATTGTAATATTTGGGTGAACTATTACTTTACGATTCTCAGACTCACAGCTCAAGATAGATGCCAACCTAAAATCTAGTAACAAGATCCTGGCAGTGATTCAGAGGAGAGTCAAGAGTAAACAGAATAAACTATTTCAAGCATGCAAGATGTAAAGAAAGTTTGCATTAGATGGATCTCATAGAAGTACTGTAGGTGGCAAACATCATGAATATTCTTTCACGCAGATGAAACAAATACATTGTTTATACACTAATACACTAGATAAACTAACTTTAAGTTTACATTGATAAAACCGGCAAAAACTCTGAGCTTCTATAAAAAATATTTTAAAAATGAATTATTCACCTGTCATCATCCCAGAAGTAAGGGTGATCTAGGACCTCATCAATGGTCAGTCTTTCTGCCAGTTCTTTTTTGATCATCCTATCTACGAGATCCTTTGCTACTATATACTGCAAATCTTCAAGAAAGTACTGCCCTGTCTTGATGTTCTCCTCACGATCCTTCACGTCCCCAAAAGGATGTTTCCCGCCAGAGAGGATGTAGTACACCAACATCCCAGCAACCTGTAATAAACAGACAAAGAGCTTATAAAGAATCAACTGTGTGATTAGAATCACATTTTATCAGTAATACTTCATAAACAAATGACATTTCTGTCATTAATTATCTTCATACACTTTATTTTATTAAAAACACAAATTATGATTTTTAAAAAATATTATTCTGGTAACTCGTTTACAAATAATATAAACAATCAATCAGTCAATCAATGTAAAATAGAAGTTTCATATTTGTATAATCTTTCAGTATTTCTGCACTACCATTCAAGCGTTTGGGGTCAGTAATTTATTTTTTAAGAAATTAATTATTTTATTTAGCAGGGAGGAATTTAATCGAGTAAGTTCAGTAAGGATGCTGAAAATTCAGCTTTACTATTATATTACTATTACGATTGTTGTTATTAATTTAAGATTTTCGGATTATAGCAACACTGTAAAAAATTGCTGTAAAATTTACAGTCACTTACTGGCAATTTTGGTTGCCAGTAAGACTGCAAATTTACAAAAGTTATGTAAATCAATAATTACAATTGTACAGTAAAAATACAGCAAACTCTTGCATGCTGTAAAATTGTTGATGGTGTAAACAGTTGGTTAACTTATTTAATTTGAGTCCACTGAGAAGGAATATTTCTTAATATAAAACTGCAAACACTTAATTTGTAATAGTAAAGTTACTAAAAACATGACTTTAACTCAAATCGTTGCAGTTTATCATCAGCTATAGCACACATGTATGTGCTAAAACAGTGGTTCTCAACCGGTGGGGCGCGAGTAGGCTACAGGATGGGAGGGGAAAAAAACTAAAACAAAAAAAAATTTGCTAATTTTTTTTAGCAATAAAATACTGTCATAAACAGTTATAGTTTTGTATATACAGTCGTGGCCAAAAGTTTTGAGAATTACATAAATATTAGTTTTCACAAAGTTTGCTGCTAAACTGCTTTTAGATATTTGTTTCAGTTGTTTCTGTGATGTACTGAAATATAATTACAAGCACTTCATACGTTTCAAAGGCTTTTATCGACAATTACATGACATTTATACAAAGAGTCAGTATTTGCAGTGTTGGCCGTTCTTATTCAGGACCTCTGCAATTCGACTGGGCATGCTCTCAATCAACTTCTGGGCCAAATCCTGACTGATAGCAACCCATTCTTTCATAATCACTTCTTGGAGTTTGTCAGAATTAGTGGGTTTTTGTTTGTCCACCCGCCTCTTGAGGATTGACCACAAGTTCTCAATGGGATTAAGATCTGGGGAGTTTCCAGGCCATGGACCCAAAATTTCAACGTTCTGGTCCCCGAGCCACTTAGTTATCACTTTTGCCTTATGGCACGGTGCTCCATCGTGCTGGAAAATGCATTGTTCTTCACCAAACTGTTGTTGGATTGTTGGAAGAAGTTGCTGTTGGAGGGTGTTTTGGTACCATTCTTTATTCATGGCTGTGTTTTTGGGCAGAATTGTGAGTGAGCCCACTCCCTTTGATGAGAAGCAACCCCACACATGAATGGTCTCAGGATGCTTTACTGTTGGCATGACACAGGACTGATGGTAGCGCTCACCTTTTCTTCTCCTGACAAGCCTTTTTCCAGATGCCCCAAACAATCGGAAAGGGGCTTCATCGGAGAATATGATTTTGCCCCAGTCCTCAGCAGTCCATTCACGATACTTTCTGCAGAAGATCAATCTGTCCCTGATGTTTTTCCTGGAGAGAAGTGGCTTCTTTGCTGCCCTTCTTGACACCAGGCCATCATCCAAAAGTCCTCACCTCACTGTGCACGCAGATGCACTCACACCTGCCTGCTGCCATTCCTGAGCAAGCTCTGCACTGCAGGCGCCTCGATCCCGCAGCTGAATCAACTTTAGAAGACAAAAGTTTTGAGAATGACACAAAAACATTCTCCAAGAGCAACTTCTCCCAACCATCCAAGAACAGTTTAATGATGAACAATGCCTTTTCCAACATGAAGGAGCACCTTGCCATAAGGCAAAAGTGATAACTAAGTGACTCGGGGAACAAAACATCAAAAATTTTGGTCCATGGCCAGGAAATTCCCCAGACCTTAATCCCATTGAGAATTTGTGGTCAATCCTCAAGAGGAGGGTGGACAAACAAAAACCTACAAATTCTGACAAACTCCAAGCATTGATTATCCAAGAATGGGCTGCCATCAGTCAGGATGTGGCCCAGAAGTTGATTGACAGCATGCCAGGGCGGAGTGCAGAGGTCTTGAAAAAGAAGGATCAACACTGCAAACATTGAGTCTTTGCATAAACCTAATGTAATTGTCAATAAAAGCCTTTGACACTTATGAAATACAAATAATTATACTTTAGTATACCATAGTAACATCTGTCAAAAAGATCTAAAAACACTGAAGCAGCAGACTTTGTGAAAATGTATATTTGTGTCATTCTCAAAACTTTTGGCCACGACTGTACATAACTCCTGAATAAAAATGAAAATGTGTTTGGACTGATTTAAAAAAAAGAGTTTTGAACAAATTTGATTGATTTGTCGATAGTGAGCGCAAATGCAGGTGATAAGTGGTTTTATTAAGCGAGTCATTGAGTCGTTCATTCAAACAATTCGTTCAAACGGCCGATTCATCAAGAATGAGACAGATGTTTGTGCATGGGTCATTGAATCTTTGACTCAACCGATTCGTTCAAAACACTGAATCATTCAAAACACGATTGAGTGTTGCTGTGAGATATTTGTTTGGATTCATCGGATCTATTTTCGCTGCTAAAATAGACCAAAACAGTCATTATTTCGTCTAAAATGTAAGTGACTTAATATTATTAACTTGTTTGTTGAACTGTCCTCAAGATGGCGCCGCGGATGGCAGCCATGGTTTGTCGCTGCTTGGTACTTTACTAGAAACTAACTCGCTCCCTGGCAAATAAATCAGACGAACTACGACTCCTCACCCTCACAAACAAGGACTTTTTAAACTCCACTGCGCTTTGCTTCACGGAAACCTGGCTGAACGGAGCCATCCTGGACAGCGCGCTTCATCTAACGGGCTTCCAGCTGTTCAGAGCAGACCGTGTCACCGAGTCCTCGGCGAAAACGAGAGGCAGTGGATTATGTTTTTATATCAATGAAGGCTGGTGTACAGACATGACAGTTTTAAAGATGATGTGCTGCCCAAATTTGGAAGCTCTCATTATTAACTTTAAGCCTTTTTATTCACCGCGGGAGTTTTCCTCGTTTATTCTGGTGAGTGTGTATATTCTCCTGACGCGCGCGTGAGCGCGGCACTAGAACTGCTGGCCGATCAAATCACACACACAGAGCAGCGTTATCCGGACTCTTTCATTATCATTCTCTGTGATTTTAATAAAGCTAATCTCACCCGTGAACTGCCTAAGTATAGACAGCACATCACATGCCCCACCAGAGACAGAAATATACTGGACCACTGCTACACTGTCTTAAAGGATGCATATCACTCTGTTCCCTGTGCAGCGCTGGGACTCTCTGATCACTGTTTGGTTCATCTCCTACCAGCCTACAGGCAGAAACTCAAATCTGCTAAGCCTGTAGTAAAAACTGTAAAGAGATGGACTGCTGAAGCAGAGCAGGATTTACAGGCCTGCTTCGAACTTACTGATTGGAGTGTTTTTGAGGCTGCAGCTACTGATCTGGACGAGCTTACTGACACCGTGACGTCCTTTATCAGTTTCTGTGAGGACATGTGTGTACCCACCAGGACTTATTTAACATTTAACAATGACAAACCTTGGTTCAGTGCAAAACTCAAACAGCTTCGCCAGGCCAAAGAGGACGCCTACAGGAGTGGGGACAAAGCCTTGTACAAACAGGCCAAATACACACTGAATAGGGAGATAAGAGTGGCAAAATTAAACTACTCTGGAAAGCTAAAAAAACAGCTTTCAAGCAATGATTCTACATCAGTGTGGAAAGGCCTGAAAGCCATCACCAGCTACAAGAGCCCATCCCCCAGCACTGAGGCCAATCAACAACTGGCTGAAGACCTGAACGAGTTCTACTGCAGGTTTGAAAAGACTGGTCTGACACCCCACACCCGCTCCGACCGTCTCACAGCACAGCCATTCACACCCTCACCCTCCCTCCCCTACTGTTTCTCAGCCTGTACTCAAGATCTGTGAAGATGATGTATGCAAAGTCTTCAGAAAGCAGAAGATAAGGAAAGCCAAAGGCCCAGACGGTGTCTCTCCAGCCTGCCTCAAAGCCAGTGCTGTCCAGCTATCATCCATCTTCACACTGATCTTCAACAGATCACTAGAGCTGTGTGTAGTGCCCTCCTGCTTCAAATGTTCCACCATCATCCCTGTACCCAAGAAACCAAAAATCACAGGACTTAATGACTACAGACCTGTTGCTTCTGTGGTCATGAAGTCATTTGAGAGACTGGTGTTGGCCCACCTGAAGGACATTACTGGACCCTTGCTGGACCCCCTACAGTTTGCTTACCGAGCAAACAGATCTGTGGATGATGCAGTTAATATGGGACTGCACTACATCCTGCAACATCTGGACAAACCAGGGACTTATGCAAGGATCTTGTTTGTGGACTTCAGCTCCGCTTTCAACACCATCATCCCGGACACCCTTCAGAACAAACTGACTCAGCTCTCTGTACCCACCTCCATCTGTCAGTGGATCACCAGCTTCCTGACAGACCGGCAGCAGCTTGTGAGGCTGGGAAAACACACATCCAGCACCCGCACCATCAGCACTGGAGCTCCTCAGGGCTGCGTTCTCTCCCCACTGCTATTCTCCCTCTACACAAATGAATTGTAGACATGTCCAACGATATCAGAGAGCAACTGATAGAGTTTGTAAAAAAGAGTCCTTACTACGTGCTGCAGCTGGACGAATCCACTGATATTGCTGGGCAGGCACAGCTCCTCACCTATGTCAGGTATCTGCGGGACAAGGTGATTGAGGAGGATGTCCTGTTTTGCCGGCCTCTTCAGTCGCACACTACAGGAGAAGCCATTTTCAATGTCCTTGATATTTTTATCCGTGAAAATGGTTTGGCTTGGGACCGATGCGTTGGCCTATGCATTGATGGTGCGCAGGCAATGACGGGGCGTGAGCGTGGCCTAGCTGCTCGCGTTCAGCAAGTAGCTCCACTTGTGAAATGGACACATTGCATGGTCCATTGCGAAGCACTAGCTGCTAAAGAAATGCCGGTTCTTTTTGACTCCGTGCTGAACCAATCCGTGAAAATGATAAATCTCATCAAATCACGGCCGCTAAACTCTCGCTTGTTTGGGGTCCTCTGCCAGGAGATGGGGTCAGGGCACGAACAGCTGCTTCTGCACACTGAAGTTCGCTGGCTCTCCAGGGGGCGGGTGTTACAGCGGTTGTATGAGCTGCGAGAGGAGGCGAAGTGGTTTTTGACAGAAATCAAATCAGATCTGGCGAAGCATATGGATGACACTATGTGGCTTGCGTCTCTGTCCTATTTGGTCGATATATTTGACCGCTTGAACGGCCTCAACCTGTCTTTGCAAGGCCGCGAAACTCATATTTTGCTCCTTGCAGACAAAGTGCATGCCTTCACACAAAAACTAGAGCTCTGGCATGGCCGCATCAGTCGAGGGAACTGCGACATGTTCCCCAGCCTTGCAGACTTTATCACTGATGCAGGCACGTCACACGATTTCTCCTCCCTATTTCAATCAGCGCCTGAGCACCTGTCAGCAATGAGAAAACAATTTGCGACGTACTTTAAAGAGGATTATCACTCGTTTGCATGGGTTCGAGATCCGTTTGTGTGCACAGCAAACGAGCTATCAGTTGATATGCAGGAACAGCTTATTGAGCTGAAGAGTGACAGTAGACTGAAGGAACTCTTTAGCTCCTGCCCTCTTTCATCATTCTGGGCAGTACTGATGCAGGAATATCCTGAATTCTGTGACGTCGCCTTGAAGATTCTCCTTCCTTTCGCGTCCACATATTTGTGTGAGGCAGGATTCTCAAAAATGACTGCACTCAAAATGAAATACCGCAATCGTGCACAAATCGAGGATGATTTGAGGCTATGTTTATCAAACATTGAGCCAAGAATTGAGGATCTTTGAAAGGCAAAGCAGGCTCAGGTCTCACATTAACATCACCTACCTGCAAGCTTCTGTAAAAAATGCAGATGATGCCTACTATTAGGCCTAGTAATAATAACAATAATAAAGCATAAATTAATATCAGCCGTCTGGTGCCAATTCCCAATTATAGCAATAGCCTAGTAATGATAATAGGCCTATACTGATGATAATAATAATAATAATAACAACAACAACAATAAAGCATGTAACCTCATATAATTATATAGCAATAGCCTAGTAATGATGATAGGCCTACTACTACTCATAATAATAATAATAATAATAATATTAATGTCTGCAATGAACCAGCTTTGGGGGGGCCCAGCTTGCAAAAGGTTGAGAACCCCTGTGTTAAAACACTTAACGAAGAGATCATCACTGTATCAGCAACTCTACAGTTACTGTCTTTAAATAAAGCAGCAGAACATCAGTGTTATTGGCTCATCATTGACTGAAGCACAGGCTCTACTCTCCACCACAAAACTACATTAAACTAACAGATCTCTCTTGTGCAAAATAATACAGTTCAGTTAAATATTTACTCTCCTTATAGATAACACCTGCTGTTAACAAGCAGAATCACTGAATGAAAGAGAAACAAGAACTACAACTGACTTCAGCCACAGCCTTAGATGAACTCAACTGAAATACAAGACATCATTAAATCTCTCAAGATCTGATTAAACAACTCCACAAACAGCATTACCAGCTTCACACATTACAATTTGACTTTATTTCTGTCATATGTCTATAAAAATTATTTGAGAATTAACAAAAGTTTAGTTGTTTTATTGAAAGCGTTTAGTTTGACCTCACCATTGTGGCGGTCAGGGTTTGCTTTAGTTGGGCTCTTGACCATCAAATTTTCATCTTAGTTTTTTTCTGTGCTTTTATTTTTGCTTTTTTTGTGTTGAGTTTTAGTAGCATGTTTTGTGATGTTCAGAGTTGATCTGTTTATTTATTTTGTTGATTGTCACCGTTGTTGAGATTCATACGCCGATTCTTGTCTGTGTGTGTCTAAATGTTTCCGTTGTACTAAAGGTTTTGTGCATAAGATGTTATTAAAATTTGCCAGTAGCAGTTTGCCATCTTATCCAGGGTCATATAGCGATCGTAAACACCAAATTAACCAAAAAAAATCCACACCATGTCTTTAAAGATCAGCCTCTGAATGAGATCAGTGAATCAGGCCACTAGATAATGATTATGTCATTATCAATAAACAATCAAAATCACACAGTCACAAAATTTCCTGGCTTTTCTTGCTATAACAAATGTGCTTTACAAACACAGTTACAACAGACAGAAAAAAGCTAAAATTATAAATCAAGGGTCAAGAGTCCAACTAAAGCAAACCCTGACCGCCACAATGGTGAGGTCAAACTAAACGCTTTCAATAAAACAAATAAACTTCTGTTAATTCTCAAATAATTTTTAAAGTAATTCATTCAGTTTGTTTATTCTGAATTTACTGTCTCCTGTACATTCAAAAGTTTTGTGGTCAGTAATATTTTTTTTTCAGCAAGGATGAATTAAATTGATCAAAGTTAGGAAAATTAGGACTCTTATATTCTTCTACATCTAACAACAAAATACCTGCATTGCTTACAAGACATTGTTGTCGCTACAGCTGCTTAAGCGCGGAGAAAATGACAGACTTTCGTACAACTGGCTGAGGGTGGAAATATGCTAATATGGGACAGTACATCAGAGGTTGTGGGAGGGGCCTGAGCAATATGACATCATACTGGCTTGATAACTGTTTAGGTTTTTGGGAGATTAAAATAAGGATTTGTTGAGCACTACTGTAAGGTTGTGTAACCCTGTCTGCTATACATGTTTCAAAATGATTAACAGTTGAAAACATTGAAATTTCAAAAAGTTATCAAAAAGTAATCAAATTTAATCAGTTACATTACTTTAATAAAGTAATTGAAAAGTTACACTACTTATTACATTTTAAGTAGGGTAACTTGTAATCTGTAACCTATTACATTTTCAAAGTAACCATCCCAACACTGGCTATAGCTGATAATAAACTGCAACGATTTAAGTTAAAGTCATGTTTTTAGTAACTTCACTATTACAAATTAAGTGTTTGCAGTTTTATATTAAGAAATACACACCATCCCAACAATTTTACAGCATGCAAGAGTTTGCTGTATTTTTACAGTACAAATGTAATTGTAAATTTACAAAAGTTCTGTAAATCAATAGTCTTACTGGCAACCAAAATTGCCAGTAAGTTTCTGTAAATTTTACAGCAATTTTTTACAGTGAACTTAAAATATTAGAGTTTAAAGCTAGATGATCTTTGCAGCTAATGCATGATATCTTACAAACCTGGATGTCTGAGCTCTTCTTGTAACCTCTGTGTTGATTCAGGATCTCGGTTGCTTCCCAGCCACGAGTACCAGCTCTAGCAGTATGCAGTGTGCTTCTGCCGTCCTCCAGTGTACGACTCAAGCCGAAGTCGGCCAGCCTTGCATTTTTTCCTGAATCTGTTGAGAGAATAGTGCAGAGTTTTTAAGTCACCTTAAATACAAAGTATAACATTACTTTGATAAATCTCTTGTAAAGCCACAAAAGCCGTAAATAAAACCTGTAATACCTATCAAAATATTTCCAGGCTTTATATCGCGATGTATCACTCCAGCACGGTGAAGAACTTGAAGGCCATGAAGAATCTCCTCCACTACTTTCCTCAAAGCAGTGTCTTTGTCTTTTTGTTCTTCCTGACGAATAATTTCCATGTAATCCTCCAGATCATATTCACAAAGCTGTAGTGCAAGATAGTAAAAGTCTTCATCCTCTGCGAAGTCCACATACCTGACGATGTTCTTGCTCTCAAGATTTAAATCCTGTAGATGCTTTAGTTCATTTTCAAAGTATTTGCTTTCCTGTTGGTCCTTGATTATTTGTTTAATGGCCACCTCAGTGCCATCTTCCTTCAGACCAAGATATACTGTGCCACTTCCTCCAGAGCCAATCTTGTACTTAGAGAAATAGATATTTCCAACTTTTTTCCTGGAGGAATCTTCCTGGAGTTCCTCTAATTTACTTCTGTATTTTACTGAGGATCGGTTCCACCTGATGATATCAGTACCGTGTCCTGCAGTGCTGTAGTTGATGGTCACTGGGCCTGTGATGGTGTTTCCAGCGAGTACAGGAGCATTTACAGCCACTCCCATCTGAGCAAGATCATCACTGACTCCAGTGTGACCACCGCTGCTCATCTGAGCTGGAATACAAACACAGAGATTCAGTACATTTAATTCACTAAATTTGTCATGTCTCTTATTGAATAAAACATTCAAATCACATCATCCAGGTATATGTACTTGTTTCAATGTGTAATTTGTAAACTCAGTACAGAGATCAGGGCTTCAGGAACAGCTGTAATGAAGCATCATAGACGTGAGGTTATCTGACGGAGAGACGCAAAGCAGTTTAAAGCAGAGTCCTGCACGTGTCCCGTTTGGTAAACCTTCACCAGCAGTAGCTGCTTAACAGACCACCGACTCGTTATCAAGTCAAAGTTTGCTCGTTGTGTTCATGGCCATCTGCTTGCCTTGTAGTACATTAAATTAATAAACTATATATAAAATTTGATCTTTTAATAGCACTATTTTAATACATTAATCCATAAGTGTTTGTGGTTTTCTGCGGGAGGTTTAAAAGCGCTTAACGAGACACTTTGCGCATTGCGTTCATATTCTGCTGTTCTGTAGCCACGGATTTGCGGATCTTGTCTTTTTTTTTGTCCTACAGATGACTTGCAGGAGGACCCTGTACGTTATTTTACTAAATTAGTTTTAATCGTTTAACCACCACAGCGTCTCGTACAATTCCTATCGACTGCAAGTGACAGCGCAGGTAGCAGAGAGTGCAAGTGAGGATTGCAAGTGACATTGTAATTTACTTTATTTTGTATAGTCTTCACTGCCTGCCTACACTGTAAAAAATGATTCACTATATTTACTCAATAAAATTGAGTAATCCACTATATTTACTCAATAAAATTGAGGTAACAATTTGCACTTAATTTTTTTGAGTAGATTCTATCCTATATATTGAGTAAAGAGTACCTAAATTTTACAGCTATGACAAACTAAAAGAAATTAAGTAATGTCTACCTAATATTTTTCATTAAATTACATAACTAATTACTTATAAAAATTGAGTAACATTAACTCTATTGTTAGTAGGCAACAGTTCATCGCTGTAAAACCCAACAAGTTAGGGTAACAAACCATTTGAGTAAACCGATTGCCTTAAAACATTAAAGTTTTTAAAACTAACAATTATGAGTGCTCTGAACTTATTTCAGTCAGACATCTACAGAACATCTTATTGAGAATTAACTAAGGTTTAGATGTTGATTTATTGTTTCAATTGAAGTAACCTTGTTAGAGATCAGTGTCTGCTTTAGTTGGGTTCTTGACCCTTGACTTCTGTGTTAGATGGTTTTTTTTTTCTCTGGTTGTTGTAACCATGTGTTTCTCAAACATATTTGTTACAGATCAAAACCCAGAGGAAATGATCGGTTGTTGGTTGTCATATGTTTATAATGACAATCATCTGTAAGTGAACTGATCTCATTGAAAGTGAGCACAGACTCGTTGTGTGTCTAATCTCTGGTTAAGTGAATGTTGCATTGCTTACAGTAAAAGTGTTTCTGTGACAGTCAGTTAACAAAGGAGTTTCTAAACAGTTTGTCCACAAAAAGTTTCAATCTATGGCAGTAACTGGACTCACACAGACATCAAGAATCAGCTTGTGAACCTCAACAATGGTGACCATTAAAAGAAAAGAAAAATCATGCTGGGTACTAGCATAGTACAAAACTCATCCATGGCTCCCAGCATGCATTGCAGCATGATTTTTATTTTCTTTTAATGGTCACCATTGTTGAGGTTCATAAGCTGATTCTTGATGTCTGTGTGAGTCCAGTTGCTGCCATAGATTGAAACTTTTTGTGGACAAACTGTTTAGAAACTCCTTTGTTAACTGACTGTAACAAACACTTTTACTGTAATCAGTGCAACATTCATTTAACCAGAGATTAGACACACAACGAGTCTGCGCTTACTCTCAATGAGATCAGTTCACTTACAGATGATTGTCATTATAAACATATGACAACCAACTACCGATCATTTCCTCTGGGTTTCGAGCTGTAACGAATATGTTCGAGGAACACATGGTTACAACAACCAAAGAAAAAAAAAAAACCCATCTAACACAGAAGTCAAGGGTCAAGAACCCAACTAAAGCAGACACTGATCTCTAACATGGTTACTTCAATTGAAACAATAAATCAACATCTAAACCTTAGTTAATTCTCAATAAGATGTTCTGTAGATGTCTGACTGAAATAAGTTCAGAGCACTCATAATTGTTAGTTTTAAAAACTTAAATGGTTTAAGGCAATCGGTTTACTCAAACGGTTTGTTACCCTAACTTGTTGGGTTTTACAGCGATGAACTGTTGCCTACTAACAATAGAGTTAATGTTACTCAATTTTTATAAGTAATTAGTTATGTAATTTAATGAAAAATATTAGGTAGACATTACTTAAATTCTTTTAGTTTGTCATAGCTGTAAAATTTAGGTACTCTTTACTCAATATATAGGATAGAATCTACTCAAAAAAATTAAGTGCAAATTGTTACCTCAATTTTATTGAGTAAATATAGTGAATCATTTTTTTACAGTGTACTGTTGTAAAATGTTGAGAGATTTGATTAAAAATAAATAAATAAAATAATAAAGTCTGAGTCTGAGAACAAGTGCATGCCTGCGTCCCAATGTGCATACTATCCATTCTAAATTCTGTGTGATATTAGTAATTTTCAATACTATTTAGGGCAGATAGGGTGGATAGTATGCACATTGGGACACAGGGAATGTCTGCAGCAGACCCTTCTCAGTGAATCTGCTACATCAGTTCTGATACTGAATGATTCTCAGTGAATCTGCTGTTGTAGGGAAGCTTTGGGACAAACTACTTCATTATAATCGGATCTTTATTGAACTGCACCGTTTAACCTCTTAACTGTCACTGTCCACCCTGTGGGACGCCTACCTTTACTTCACTATTTTACAATTAAATCCTAATCTAATCATGACAAACTATATATCGTTGGAAAGGTCTAAGACTCCTAAATAGGTATTTTACCACTTTTTCTGTTAAAAAATTATGTAGGAAAAGTAATAGATTAATTTATGACCAGAGGTGTCAAATCCAGGGTCAGAAAGTAAAAGTCCTGCCATGTGTTTATTCCACCCATGAACTCAGCAGCTGATTTCACCAGAGGAGGAACCAACTCATTCCTTTCAAGTCACAAACGAGTCTCGAGTCAAATCCCAAGTCCTCAACGAGTTGAGGTAATTAAGAGATAATTGAGAGACTAATTAAATGTTGATTGTGCATTAGTGATGAACACCTGCTGTTATTGAGAATTACAGAGGATCAGATGTTGATGTTTTATTGGTTAAAATGATGCCACCATCATGGAGATCAGTGTTTGCTTTAGTTGGGCTCTTGACCCTTTTAGTAACTGAGAATGGATTGCTTTTAAGCAATTGCAATATTGCTTCACAACAAACATTTGCACATTGCTGAATTAAAAGCTTGAGGAAGCAGATGAGCTTTTGGCTTTTATGTCACTTGAATGAACATCATGAAGGTGTCTCTCTTTGGTTTATTTACTGACGTTCAGCTGTTACAAAACTGCAGGAATTTACTATTAAACATATATATATATATACATATATATATACACAGTATATTGGATGCAAACAGGTAAGCACCTGATGATTACCTCATCATATGAAAACAACTAACAGTTGCTCACTGCACAGCACTGATCTCTCCGCTTTACAACAGCACATGCATTGCTACAGAGAGATCTAACACAGGAGTCAAGGGTCAAGAGCCCAACTAAAGCAAACACTGATCTACATGATGGTGGTATCATTTTAACCAATAAAACATCAACATCTGATCCTCTGTGATTCACAGTAACAGCAGGTGTTCATCACTAATGCACAATCATCATTTAATTAGTCTCTCAATTATCTCTTAATTACCTCAACTCGTTGAGGTCTTGGGATTTGACTCGAGACTCGTTTGTGACTTGAAAGGAATGAGTTGGTTCCTCCTCTGGTGAAATCAGCTGCTGAGTTCATGGGTGGAATAAACACATGGCAGGACTTTTACTTTCTGACCCTGGATTTGACACCTCTGTTTATGACAAGAGTGCACCTGAAAAAAATCTACATCATGACATGAATTCTGACCTTTGTCACAGAAAGTCTTCTTAGTTGCCTTTTTCTCTATCACGAATTAGAAATCATAAGAAATTATTTATCAGTAGAAAACTTAAAATTTCAAAATTCATCCTTTGAAACCCATTTTAAAATCAGACATTGCATTACCATGTAAATGGTACATTAAAATCATGTTACAAAATATTTTCATTCATGAATTATAAAAAATTAAGTTTGGATAGTGCACTATAATGTCTCTGTTCAAAACGGTGAGTGACAGTTAAGGGGTTAAACAGTCCTGTCAATCATCTTGTCACAGTTAACAGCCTCCACATTTATTTTTAATTTCTTAACATACTGTACAGAAATGAAGAGGCATGTTGGTCTGACACTGGTGGGTTTTTCACGTCGAGAACTTTCTTTCACAATATTGTTGCAGATTAAATATAATGTGCAAAACATTATTTATATACAGTATATATATATTAATCACACAAAACCCTTAATCTAAACCTCTCTTAACCATCGTCCTGCATCTATGCCATGTTTGTAGTTTTTAACACTTTATTCATGTTTGTAGTTCTAAACAAATAGAACTGGGACTCAGCTGAGAGTTCAAAAGACAAAGAAAAGTCATGAGGAAATCCTCTGGGGGCTGTGGCGGTGCTGTGAAAGAGGACAGTGTAAGTCAAACACTGCTAAACAGTTACACGTTACAGTCACAGTGAGATACCTTGCTTGTGTTTGTTCTCCAGTCGTTCAGCCAGATGATTCTGGTTCATCTTCCTCAGGATGCCGACTGTGATCTTCACTGCTTCTTCTGGTCTAAAACACGCCATCAGCTTATCCACTGTTGTTAACCTATCTGCGTCCTCCATTTCAGACTTAGATATACGCTCATGATCGTTCACTAAGTGCCACTGAAACAGCTTCAGATCAGCATTTAACAGCTTCTCCAGTGATCTCAGAAGCAGACCTTCAACACCCATCGTCCTTCACCGATTCACAGCTGCAGGACAAGAAGAAAAGATCTGAAAGAGAGTTGTGTGTAAATCTGAAAAAACTGAAGGATTAAACCAATGCTTTGAGTTTCGTCTGTACTGAAGTACACAATGTCTCAATGCCATCTGATCTAGTCTAGAATGAATGGCTGCAAAATACTTTAAATTGGTATATGTCAGTATTTTATTTATATAATAATTTTCGAAAACTAATGAAACCAGTTTTTCAAAGTGATGAGAGTGAAACCCCGGGAGAATCTGTGTGTCCTCTAAAGACCCACACAGTTTGTTCACACTGATCTATAATAGAGATAAAGCAGTGTTTTTATCATCCGAAACGTGCTGCGACTCATATTCCAAAGTGACTCATGATGTAATTAACGTAAACAAGCAAAACACATCTGTATTGGTGCAGAATGAGAGGTATAGCCGAGCACATTTCACACAGGCTGCGAGCTTCACTTTCACTTTAACAAGTCGTGTATGTGTCATGCTCAACTTATCGTTCCATAAAACCTTAATATATTTCACAATACTTCAGCATGTTATTATTAAGTGAGGGTCATTTTTCAGGATTTTTTAGCCAAGCAAAGTCTCTGAGAACCTGACAGCTTGTTCTTCTGGAGACTCCGGGAAGGTTGCAGTTCTGGAAAATGGTGGCGCTGGAGACTAAATGTTTCCTGATGGTTTCTCACCTAATTCTTCACATTAATTCTTCATTCTTTTGCAGTGAACGTGTATTTTCTTCTCCACCTGTTTTCTTCTGACGCCACTGGCGCAATGAGCATTTCACTGTCCAATGGTCATGTCTTAACTTAGCAGTTTCTGTATTGCATTAGTTTTGAATATTTCTCATGGGGATTTAATATTTTTTGACTTTTCAGTCTGAGTTAAATCTCTTTTTTGGCTCATTTTATCTGTAAAAGAAAACCTGCTTAACACCTGAATATAAGCAAAGTCAAAGTCACCTTTATTTATATAGCGCTTTTAACAATACAGATTGTGTCAAAGCACCTTAACAATATCAGAATAGGAGAATAGTGTCAATAATGTAAAATGATAAGATTAAACACTCAATTTTCAGTTAAAGGCATTTCATTATTGAATTCAGTGATGGCATCGTCCAGCTCAGTTTAGTTTAAATAGTATCTGTGCAATCAAATCAATGATACCGCAGGAAAATAAGGAGTTATTCAATTCCACACTGTAAAGAATTGCTGTAAAATTTACAGTAACTTACTGGCAATTTTGGTTGCCAGTAAGACTGTAAATTTACAAGAGTACTGTAAATCAATAATTACAATTGTACTGTAAAAATACAGCAAACTCTTGCATGCTGTAAAATTGTTATGATGGTGTGTAAACATTTGGCAAACTCGTTTCATTTGATTCTATTAAGTAGGAACATTTCTTAATATAAAACTAGTAATAAAGTTACTAAAAACACAACTTTAACTCAAATCGTTGCAGTTTATCATCAGCTATAGCACACATGCATGAGGTAAAGCACTTAACAAAGAGATCATCACTGTATCAGCAACTCTACAGTTACTGTCTTTAAATAAAGCAGCAGAACATCAGTGTTTGTGGCTCATCATTGACTGAACTATATGACCCTGAATGAGATGACAAACTGCTACTGAAAAATTGTAAAAATGTCTTATGCACAAAACTTTTAGTACTACTGCAGCAATTAGACACACACAGACATCAAGAATCAGTGTATGAATCTCAACAACGGTGACAATCAAAAGCTTAATGTGCAATTCATGCTGGGTACCAGCACAGTACAAAACTCACCCATGATTCCCAGCATGCATTGCGGCATGAATAAATTATGCCGCTGAATTGTCCACTTATTGTCTTTAATTCTTACTATGTGCTTTTATTTTTTATTTTTTTTGTGTTGAGTTTTAGTAGCATGTTTTGTGATGTTCAGAGTTGATCTGTTTATTTATTTTGTTGATTGTCACCGTTGTTGAGATTCATATGCTGATTCTTGATGTCTATGTGTGTCTAATTGCTGCCGTAGTACTTTTTCAGTAGCAGTTTGTTGTCTCATTCAAGGTCATATAGCGATTGTAAACAACACAAAAAAGACATCCACACCATGTCTTTAAAGATCAGCCTCTGAATGAGATCAGTGAATCAAGCCACTAGATAATGATTATATCACTATCAATAGTCAATCAAAAGCACGTAATCACACATTTTCTTGGCTTTTCATGCTATAACAAATATGCCCCACAAACACAGTTACAACAGCCAGAAAAAAGCTAAGATGAAAATTTGATGGTCAAGAGCCCAACTAAAGCAAACCCTGACCGCCACAATGGTGAGGTCAAACTAAACGCTTTCAATAAAACAAATAAACTTCTGTTAATTCTCAAATAATTTTTATAGCCATATGACAGAAATAAAGTCAAATTGTAATGTGTGAAGCTGGTAATGCTGTTTGTGGAGTTGTTTAATCAGATCTTGAGAGATTTAATGATGTCTTGTATTTCAGTTGAGTTCATCTAAGGCTGTGGCTGAAGTCAGTTGTAGTTCTTGTTTCTCTTTCATTCAGTGATTCTGCTTGTTAACAACAGGTGTTATCTATAAGGAGAGTAAATATTTAACTGAACTGTATTATTTTGCACAAGAGAGATCTGTTAGTTTAATTTAGTTTTGTGGGTCATCATTGTGGTGGAGAGTAGAGCCTGTGCTTCAGTCAATGATGAGACACAAACACTGATGTTCTGCTGCTTTATTTAAAGACAGTAACTGTAGAGTTGCTGATACAGTGATGATCTCTTTGTTAAGTGCTTTACCACATGCATGTGTGCTGTAGCTGATGATAAACTGCAACGATTTGAGTTAAAGTCATGTTTTTAGTAACTTTATTGTTACAAATTAAGTGTTTGCAGTTTTATATTAAGAAATGTTCCTTCTTAGTATACCACTGTAAAAAATGATTCACTATATTTACTCAATAAAATTGAGGTAACAATTTGCACTTAATTTTTTTGAGTAGATTCTATCCTATATATTGAGTAAAGAGTACCTAAATTTTACAGCTATGACAAACTAAAAGAAATTAAGTAATGTCTACCTAATATTTTTCATTAAATTACATAACTAATTACTTATAAAAATTGAGTAACATTAACTCTATTGTTAGTAGGCAACAGTTCATCGCTGTAAAACCCAACAAGTTAGGGTAACAAACCGTTTGAGTAAACCGATTGCCTTAAAACATTAAAGTTTTTAAAACTAACAATTATGAGTGCTCTGAACTTATTTCAGTCAGACATCTACAGAAGATCTTATTGAGAATTAACTAAGGTTTAGATGTTGATTTATTGTTTCAATTGAAGTAACCATGTTAGAGATCAGTGTCTGCTTTAGTTGGGCTCTTGACCCTTGACTTCTGTGTTAGATGGTTTTTTTTTTCTCTGGTTGTTGTAACCATGTGTTCCTCGAGCATATTTGTTACAGATCAAAACCCAGAGGAAATGATCGGTAGTTGGTTGTCATATGTTTATAATGACAATCATCTGTAAGTGAACTGATCTCATTGAAAGTGAGCACAGACTCATTGTGTGTCTAATCTCTGGTTAAGTGAATGTTGCATTGCTTATAGTAAAAGTGTTTCTGTGACAGTCAGTTAACAAAGGAGTTTCTAAACAGTTTGTCCACAAAAAGTTTCAATCTATGGCAGTAACTCACACAGACATCAAGAATCAGCTTGTGAACCTCAACAATGGTGACCATTAAAAGAAAAGAAAAATCATGCTGGGTACTAGCATAGTACAAAACTCATCCATGGCTCCCAGCATGCATTGCAGCATGATTTTTATTTTCTTTTAATGGTCACCATTGTTGAGGTTCATAAGCTGATTCTTGATGTCTGTGTGAGTCCAGTTGCTGCCATAGATTGAAACTTTTTGTGGACAAACTGTTTAGAAACTCCTTTGTTAACTGACTGTAACAAACACTTTTACTGTAATCAGTGCAACATTCATTTAACCAGAGATTAGACACACAACAAGTCTGTGCTCACTTTCAATGAGATCAGTTCACTTACAGATGATTGTCATTATAAACATATGACAACCAACTACCGATCATTTCCTCTGGGTTTCGAGCTGTAACAAATATGTTCGAGGAACACATGGTTACAACAACCAAAGAAAAAAAAAAAACCCATCTAACACAGAAATCAAGGGTCAAGAACCCAACTAAAGCAGACACTGATCTCTAACATGGTTACTTCAATTGAAACAATAAATCAACATCTAAACCTTAGTTAATTCTCAATAAGATGTTCTGTAGATGTCTGACTGAAATAAGTTCAGAGCACTCATAATTGTTAGTTTTAAAAACTTAAATGGTTTAAGGCAATCGGTTTACTCAAACGGTTTGTTACCCTAACTTGTTGGGTTTTACAGCGATGAACTGTTGCCTACTAACAATAGAGTTAATGTTACTCAATTTTTATAAGTAATTAGTTATGTAATTTAATGAAAAATATTAGGTAGACATTACTTAAATTCTTTTAGTTTGTCATAGCTGTAAAATTTAGGTACTCTTTACTCAATATATAGGATAGAATCTACTCAAAAAAATTAAGTGCAAATTGTTACCTCAATTTTATTGAGTAAATATAGTGAATCATTTTTTACAGTGTATAATCAAATGAAATAAGTTTACCAAATGTTTACACACCATCACAACAATTTTACAGCATGCAAGAGTTTGCTGTATTTTTACAGTACTCTTGTAAATTTACAGTCTTACTGGCAACCAAAATTGCCAGTAAGTTACTGTAAATTTTACAGCAATTTTTTACAGTGCAGCCTTCATTAACAATATCACTTATAAATGATTAAATACAAAATTAACAGTAGTTATTAAGATTGATGTGGTTTGGAATTGGTAAAATGTGCTTGAAAAAAATATCTTTAGAATATCAATGTGCCTAATAATTGTGCACGTGCTGTAGCGTGGAAACACATGAACACTGAGCAGTGTGGGGACTTTGCTGTGAACTATTACATAAATCTGACCTGTTTCATTCACGTATGACTGATGCATATGAATCACATTAAGTTTATTGATTTGTTTATGTTAAAACTATGTAATCTAAATGTATGAAAAATTTGTATGTAATTGAAATACATAAAGTATCAATTTAGACCGAAACATTTTTTGATTGCATATTTTTGCTAAATAGACATCATAGTCATTATCAAAATAAAACACAGTTAAAGAAACAAATTAAAATTAAAGTTGCACTGCTCAATTGAAATAGTCCGTACAGTCTGTGTTGTTCAGTGTGACCAGCGCCTCACTGCTGATATAACCAATGTGTGAAGCATGATGTTTTACGTCGATGAGAGTGAAGAACAAAGCCTATAGTTTACATAATAAATAACATTTTAGCATCCAGACACGTTGAAAATATGGAAACATTTGGATTCATGCAGAATGAGAGAGGTAGGCTTCAGTTTCGCTTTTAAATTAATTTGTTTTGGCTTGACGTTTATATTTAGCATAAATACTGTTAATTTTAGAGGATTTGTTGTGGAGAGAAGGGAACTAAAATAGCCTAATTGTGTTGGTGATGTTTGTAAACATTTTGCCATATTTTTTTTTTTTTTGGTAACACTTTAGAATAGGGAACACTTATTGACTATTAACTACGACTTTTCCCTCAATAATTTCCTAATTTGCTGCTTATTAAAAGTTAGTAAGGTAGTTGTTAAGTTTAGGTATTGGGTAGGATTAGGGATGTAGAATAAGGCCTTGTAGAATAAGGCATTAATATGTGCTTAATTACTACTAATATATGGCTAATATTCTATTAATATGCATGCTAATAAGCAACTAGTTAAGAGACCTTAAAATAAAGTGTTACCTTTTTTTTTTTATTATTATTGCAAATTGTACATAACAAGACAGGGAACATCCAACAACATAAGGCACATTCACCATAAATAATAAAAATAATCAACATAAATAATCATTATTATACTCACAACAAAAATAACAACAATGAGGGAAGAGAGAAAGAAAAGAGAGAAAAAAAAACAAGGAGCATGAATCAATAGGAGTACAAAAAACACATCAAATAAAAATACAGTAAAATAATAAATATTTTGAGATAGAGAGGCCAAGAGTTTCTGACTTTCTATTTAGTTTTTTTAAGGCTCTGAAACATTTTCACAAACTCACAAAGGAATATATTAAAAGGACGGCTAACATTTTTTTCCATTTGCTTGTATGAATATGATATTTACCTAACAATAAAACAAAGTTCACAACATCCAAAAAAAGATAATTTAAATCACACTTAAAAAAGATGATATCTTGCAAAACAAATGGAGGAATTGTTTCCATTTTTACTGATAACCAGCTATGAATATCAAACCAGAATTTGGAAGTAACCTCACAGTAAAAGAATAGGTGATCAAGTGTTTCAGGAAAAGAAGAACAAAAACCACACGGGTCCACCTCATAATTAAATCGATTCTGTATAAAATCACTAACAGGATAAATCTTAAACATAATTAACCTTCGGAGCAACTGGATATGTAAGATAAAAGATAAAAGCTTTATCCCTTAACATCCCCCAGAAAATAGCACTGGTAACCCCAGTGATAATACATTTCAACTCTTTATAAATAAGTGTGTTTATATATGTCATATTTTATAAAGCAGGAAGAGAAACTACAGACCTAGATAATGGATTAGAAAAACTGCTTTGGATTATTCTTAACAAACCAGTGGGTATAGCTGTAACGGAGCCAACGAGACGTGAGACGTGCAGATCCATGTGCAAAGCTTTTATTATACAGTGACGTGGTCAAAACACAGGCAGAGTCAAACAACGGCAAACAGGTATGGCACGGGCAAGACACAGAGTAATCCTAAAACAAGCGTGGGTCGACGATTGGCGAACAGTATCCAACAGCGTAAGGCAGAGAGATAATCCAGGTACACGAGCAATAGTTCAGGCGAGACATAAACAGAGTCCGAACAGTGAGACAGGGGTAAATACAGGGAACACAGACTAGAAAACAACAAACAGGTTCTGTATCACAGCTAACACTAGAGGAGTGATAAACACAGGACAATACTCAGCGATCTGTGAACGTAAGTCCATGGTTTATGTAGTGTGTGTGATCGTGTGATAGTTCTCAGGTGTGAGTGTGTGATTGGTGACAGCTGTGTGATGATGACAGTTGTGTGCTCAGTGCAGTGGATGATGGGAAATGCAGTCCAGTGTAATGGGCAACAGTCTGTGTGGTGCGAGAGTCAATATGAAGGAAGGGCGACCTCTGATGGTGAGTGGACGGAAGACCATGAACCGGATTCCTGACAATAGCATTGCATACTTAGCCTTTTATTGTAATTCTAACTCCATATTTATTACTAAAATCATTATGAGATAAGAAAAACCCACTTGCATCTAATAAATCATGAATAAAAATAGTGCCTTTACTATACCTATCACCTTTAAACAAAGACTTCCTGTTAATAACTACAGCCCTATTGTTCCAAAGAGTGGAGTTGTGAGGGGACAAGTTATGGGTAAATATCATTTTCCAAAAAAGCAATACTTGTTTATGAAAATTAGAAACCTTCAAAGGAATTTTAGAAACATCAAGATCACATCTTAAGACAAATTCAAGACCACCAATATTTTTGAAAAAATGATTAGGAATATGGTACCATACTGAGTAAGGCTTTGCGAAGCACTCTTTAAGCCATTTTATTCTGAATGTACCAAGAAGAGATTCAGAATCAATGGCTTTCAAACCTCCTTGTTCATACTCTTTAACCAAATGGAATTTATGTAAATAATGTGTTTTATTCTTCCATATAAATTTAAATAATATTGAATTCACAGATTGAACTACATTTGGGGCAGTATATGGAGCATAAGATAAATAAATAAGTTTGAATATTCCCTCAGTTTTTGACAAGAGGATTCTGCCCAATATAAAAAGGTCTCTGGATAACCAGTAGTTTAAGAGTTTTTCCATACCTTCTATATTTGGATAAAAATTTGAATGTTCTCTACTGACAGAATTCTTAATAATTTTAGCCCCCCAAGTACGGAACTTCCTCTTATACTGGAATCCCCTCTATTTCTTTCAAAACACAATTATGGATAGCCATTAATTCATACTTTTTTTAATTTAGGGTCAGTCCGGAAGCCTTAGAAAAGATTAGACATTTTTTCAATGACTAATGGAAGCATCTCTTTATTTTTAAGAAATAATAAGAGTATTGTCTGCAAAGTGGCTTATAGTAAAAGTTCTACCAAAAATATCAATACCTATATTATCCTCAAGATTTTTTATAAATATAGACATGAGTTTGACTGCTAAAAAAGCAATGGTGAAATAGAGCATCTTTGGCGGATTCCACGTTTAATGTGAATTCTGGATGATGAACCTAGATTAAGGGATACACTACTGTAAATATCATTATAAAACATGGATATTATTCTACAAAAGATGGGACCAAAACCAAAGATTTCTAGAGATTTAAATAGAAAGGCATGCTCAAGGGTGTCAAAGGCCTTGAAAAAAATCCAGAAATAGAAGTAAACTCGACTGAGGAAATCGTTAAATCTTGATTTATATAAATCACTATAGAAGGAATATAATCATTGATCTGTTTTCTCTTCACTTATGTGGTTTTCAATACTAAGTTTATTAATAGTCTTTAAAGCTTGTTTGTGTTTTTCTAAATGAAAGAAATAAGAAGAATCCTCAATCCATCTAGCTCTAGATCGTAAGAATGCTCCTTTAGCCTTTTCTGTGTACAAGCACATTTAGCCTTATTTACAGGTATTTTAGCCTACATTATTTCTGAATGTAATGATAAGCCTACTCATTCAGGCTGTTTTTTCCTCTCAAAAAAGCTTATACAAGTAGCAAGTTTTTTTATTTTTTATTTTTTTTTTTATCCATGCTGCAAACATTTTCAAATATCTTGAAAAAATACAGTTTTTTCTTCTGCTGAATACATTTGGTCAAAATCTAGAAAAGATGATGCTGCATTGGCTATGACTAAGTGCAAACACCAGAAAATGCTGTACTTTATTATTATTATTATTATTAGTGGCACAGAATAAGTTTTAAAAATATAATTGTTATTAACTGGTATTTGTTCTACTCAAACCAGTTTCTGAACGGTAATAATACAGAGGAACAGGAAAATAAATCTTCAAAAACCGATTCTGCTCGGAGTAACATTTCCAAAATCCAAGTCGTGTACACTGTAATGAATTGCTGTAAACACTACAGCACTATTTTACAGCAGCTGGCTGTTTTTTTAATAATACAGCATATTGCTGTATACCGCAATGCATTCTGGGGTCGCGTGGCGGTTTGACTCAAATTTACAGAATATAGTTGTCAATTTAAAATCTTCAGCGCCATCTTGGGATCTTCAACGGTCGAGATTCTGGGAGCGGCAAGAAGAGTGATTCACAACTGTGGTAAGTGACTTTTATTTTATTTTTTTTCATGTTTAGTAACTGTCATAGACTAGTATATGAAGGTATATACATTCGCGGTTAATATTGGAAATGTTAACCCTGGATTCACGCTTCCTCCATCCGCTGTGCTCGAAGGAGACTTGCGCGAGGTTTCAGCAACGTGGTCGCATTTCATAGCATCTATGAGTAGAACATAGAGTTCCTAAATTATGAATTACATGATTCAGTGACACCAGTGGGTAACGTTATTCACGAGAACTTCGTGTTGATCAGCACAATTCGTCGTGATTATTTTATGGTGTAAAATTTGCACAGGTAACTTAGTCATCTGTTAACTCGGCCGCAGAAATGAAAATGCATTGCTAAAGCCTCGCGGTCAGCCCGCTCACGGAGCGTCGCTGAATGGGAGAATGGTTAATTTACAGAATTTTACTGTAATAAAGAATACAGTAAAATTCTGTAAATTAAATTACATAACCACTACTGTAAAAATTACAGTAACTGGCTGGCAGTATTTTACTGTAAAATTTACAGGTAATTTTTAACAGTGTAAGATGTGTGTCAGTGTTGTGTGAAGATATTACAAATGGTGTGTTATCATCGGGTCACATGACCAGGAAGTTATATAGATTTGAATATTTCAAAAATTCATAACAAATGCATTTTTTTTTTTTAATCTAAATTGTGTATTATATGCTGTATGTATAAATACATTCTAGGTGATGTGAGCTCTTTAGATAAAACAACCACGAAGTTAAATATATTCATTTCATTAAGAGATTCAGTTAACTTACATATTTATAACAGATATACTAATCATGTGAAAGTTAAAAATTGTCTTAATCTATATTAATCTATTTGCTAACATAAACTAAGAGGATCACGGTTTTAGTGGGGTTTTATGGAAAATGCACATATTTAAGAAGTTTATTGTGGATTGTGCAGTTTTGAGACACTCTCTAACTTGATGTGCACAAGCGGAGATCCTCAGGTGTTTTTCACTTCTTATGCTTAAAACAATTATCGTTGAATAATATTATTATTAATTTTGATATTACACTTTTAAATCTAATCTGAACGAGATACAGCATGAGTCATGACTATTATTCCAATACATAAATTAATGCTGAAGAAAAGATCGCATGTCCATAAAACCAGCTTTCCAGCTTCCTGACAAAGACACACTTGATCACCACATGAAGAGCTTTAAATACAACCATCAAAATGACTTCAGCACAGCATTAAAGAAGCAGGAACTGATCAATGACACATCAAACCAGCAAAAGAAAGATGAAACTCTCACCTCCAATACTTGTAGATACTTCTTCTTCTTCCGTGTTGAACAGATCTGAGATCTTTCACTTCTAGCAGAATGTGGTCGAGAGAGCTCAGCTCAAGCTAGGGATCCCGAAGCGCAGATGTTTCGAAACACTGCTCCGAGGCGTGATTCAAACACCCATGTCACGTGACTAAGGTGATTCGAAGCATCGGGGCGTGTCACAAGTGCAGGGGCGGAGCCAGAGAGTTTTGAACCCAGGTGCTGATGGGGTGCTAGATCAATGACAGGGGGAGCTGAGCAATTACAGTTTTTCTGGATTGCTAACACACTGTAACTGATTCATTTGGCCCATTTTTCCAAACCATTCATACAGTTCTCAAAACAAAGACATGTTTCTCAAAACTTTTAACACATTTCACCTGTTTGCACACATGTTCCAATTTGCTCAGTGTTTTCTGCAAAACTCTACACAAAAACGCCATCATTTTGCACAGTTTTAACCATGTTCTCATTTAGAAAACTCAAACACACAATATAATTAACTCAAGCATCAAAAAATGAACACAAACAGCACATGTTTATCCATGTGTGAACATTCAGTAGCAAAACTGATGACACACAGGTCAGAATCTCAGGATGATATGCACAGGAGCACAAGTGATTATGTGTTTTGGAAAATGAATCCTGGTAGTGGGAGACAAAGAGGAATAGGAGGAGAAAAGAAAAAATTAAGGGGATGAGGTCAAAGGTTGTTTGTTCCTGATGAAATACAAAGCACTATAGTTGACCGTGTTCTTCTGCATGGACTGACCGTGAGGGAAGATGGCCTACAGGCTCATCTACAAGGTTTCAGTACTACTGACACATACAATATAATTACAGTACATAGCTGCAGTACTTCAGATGAGAGAACTTTCATTATTCTATGTACAGTAAATAATGTAGCACATGTTGTACACCCTCAAACTCATTACAGTACTGTTGAAATGATTTGTAGCCAAGTAGTCCTTACATCTACTCTATTTTTGCAGAACTGAGAGACGCCTGTCCAGGGAAGGCAGAGAAGTCTTTTTTCAGAAGACTAAGAAACCGCTATAACAAATAAGGATACTACCAATACTGTAATTCAGTTTGGCTGAGGATGCTGAATGAATGAATGAATGAATGTATTTATATATATTTATTCATTCACAGTAATTGACAGTATAGTCCAGTGTGTGTTTACTGTATATTCAGTTGTTTGGTCTGAACTTTTCTCTTCTAGTGCTTTTCCTCTACTGTAAGATATCTTTACAGTCATGTAACAAAAGTAAACTTTTCTTAAAGTTTATTGCTGAATTTTACTGTATCTGCACCCCTTTATTTATGCTGTATACTGTAACAGACACCGACTAGCAAAAGGATTCCTGTTTCCCAAAAGGAGGTTTTGGTAACAGTGTTTTGAATTGATCTCACTAGTGTTCTCTAGACAGGAACGTAGTCTGAGTATTTGACAGGTTTGTGTATCATCTGAGGCCAAAGTTTGAGTCTGACAAAAGAGAATATGTTTTTGACTAAACTATTTGATTTTGACCTGGAAGTTTGAAGTTTGCACAAGTTGGTGTGTAGTTTTGAGATTGTGTTTATAGTTGTGAGAAAATGGTGAATTGTTTCATGAATTGTGTGTTAGCAATCCAGAAAAACTGTAATAGTAAATATGACCAAAACATGTTGTTGCTATTATTATTTTTTATATGAATAATAAAATCGCTATATAGGCGCATTTCAAATGTATATGAGGAGTGGGAGTATTATCGCGCGTAGCCTATTGTATGACATGGGGGCCTTCGCGCAATAATTTTATTCATTTTTTTTTTTTTCCCTGAGGAATGAGTTTAAAATACTCCTGTCATTTTTGGATGTGCTTTCTGTCATCTCATGCAGTCTCCGTGAATGGAGCGCTCACAACAATGAACCAGTTCACAGACATAACAAATACATTTGCAGAAATCTTGAAAATCTATTAAAAAAAACACACAAACAAACAAACAAACAAAAACAAAACAAAAAAAAATCTCTGATTATGTAGTATAGGTGCATTAGGCTTGCTGCAACGCTGTTGGCGGTATGTTAAGCACCGTCCCTCACCGTCATTTTGATTTTTTTGATAAAAATACTTTAGTTCAGTTTCGAGAACAGACACAACAGTTAGAACTGCACGCGGCTGCTCAATGCAGCACACAGAACGAACGACAGTCGTGCATCACAGATCAGATTTAATTTATCACGTGAGGAGAGTGAGTCGAGCTGACTGACAAGAGTGAGGTGAGACAGACAAGACGATGGCAGAAGAGTTTCAAAACGAAATGTAAAAGCGCCTGTTTTAAAAATATTTTTTAAATCTTTCTTTTTAACATTCGGTTCTCATTTATTTGGTTCCACAGTTTTTGCTGATTTTTATTTTATTTAAAGTGTGGGATTGTAATTTTTTTTATTTTTTTTTTAAATTGCATAGTGTGTTACGTTTCGAGCGAATATAAAAAAAATAAATTTCTTTAATACTTTTGGAGCTTTGATGTTGCCTACTTTGCATTTTGAATTGAATTCAAGCAATTGATGCCAAATTTACTGCTAATTTAAAAGTGAAAGTAAAATGCACACCGGGCTTTTACAAGCTATTTAAGCAAAGGAAAGTGGGAAAACTCAAACAAACTAAAAACAAACAACTGATTGATGCCGAATTGCCGCAAATTTGAAAGTGAAAGCAAAATGTGCACCGAGCTTTTACAATTTATTTAAAACTGAATGAAACCGAGGAAAAGAGGGAAAACTCAAATGCGCTTGAGCACGGAATAGGCTATAATAAGCCTAAATGCTTATATTAAAGGATGGTTTAGGTTATTATACAAATCAATTTAATATAAATGTGCAACTAGTTGACTAGAACAATCTTTGTGTTTCGAGACATGGCATGCCTGCTGAATCTGCGTTTGATTGACAGGGTCGGGAACAAATCACACATCTGTGTCAAGCGAACTCCCACAAAGTATAAAAGTGGAGTTAACCCCTTTCCCTCTTTCCCTCCCTTTGATTGGACTTTGAGATATTGAGTATGTGTCTGTTGTTGTTTTTTATTTTATTTATTTATTTATTTATTTTTTTTTTTTTTTTATTTTGGATGTTATGTATAAAAAAAATAAATAAAAATGTTGATAACAAAAAAAAAAAGTGGAGTTAACGCATCTTCACTTCATGGGTTTTTGTGAGAGGAGAGAGATTTTGCGATATAGTGATATTTATAGTGTAATTTGGTTAATTATATTTAGGCTAGATTAAAAGTTATTATTAAGATATTGCTAGATACACTGTAAAAAAAAATCGTAATTTTATGGAAAATAACTGATTTTTTTCAGGTTGTTTTCTTTTATTTTGAATTGCAGTCAAAACTCTGTAAAATGATCTCTGAATTAACTACTTGGCTGTTATTTTAAGGATTATGACATTAATGACAAATTACAATAATTCACGTTTTTAATACAGAAAAACTACTGTATTTTTCAATACAGTACATTTTCTGTTTTCTTAAATTACAAACAAATGTATGTAAAATTACAAAAATAATCTGTAATTAATAAAATAACAAAACCGTTAGATGATAAAATGGTCAAATGACTGGCAGCAACAGCTGCCAAACAAAAACCATAAAATTAAAGTAAAATATCCTTATTAAAATAATCTGACAAACACTGTTATTTTACAGGTATTTCCTGAATTTTTATCATCAAACACCTTCACTGAAACCTTAAAATTAAAGTAAAATCTCCTTATTTAAACAGGCTGACAACACTGTTCATTTACAGGAATTTCATAAATTATTACGATCAAACACCTTCACTGTAAAATTAACTAACTAATTAATTAATTAATTACTTAAACGTCACATGACTGGCAGCAACAGAACATTAAACACTAACAGATCTCTCTAGATCTCAGCATCTTCACTTATTACAAACCAGTCTGACTTTATTTATTTCTTACAAAACTTCTTATTGAGAATTAACAGAGGTTTAGATGTTGATGTTTTATTGAAAATAATAAAGTTTGAAATCACCATTGTGGAGATAAGCGTTTGCTTTAGTTGGGCTTCTGACTCGTAACTTTATAATATCAGCTTTTCTTTGGCTGCTGTGACTTTGCTAGTGAAAAATTACTAGCTAAAAATTACTAGTGAAAACTTTGATCATTGCTTATTGATGATGTTAGTCATTATATAGTAGCCTGGTCACATCATGAGTATTGTCTCAGAGTATGTGTCCAGTTCTCTACTAAGCTATCTGCTATAGCTCAATAAACTCCCCACTGGAAGGGTTTCAGGACAAGCACGGCAGATACAACTCGAGTCGCTTTATAAGCTTTTATTGTGCGCACATACACAATAATCATCCACAAACTAGATAACCTAATGCTACTGCTGCGCTAGCCTGTTAGTTAGTTAGGTTAGGTTGTAAACCTGCAATGAAAACATAAACACACACACAAAAAAAAAAATCACCAGAATTAACTAATGAAGTTACACAATCATATGATATCAATCTTTTCAATCTGAATTACTACCAATGCCAGTTTATAGTTACTCACCGGCAAGGCGTACCAGCCCTGACCATCAATTGAATGAAAATTAAACTTAAAGGTGACGCGCCAGCACATTTCGTCTAATTAAGCATGTACAGACATACAGTGTGGGGACCAGGAATAAGAATAAAACAAACCTGTAACCTAGTAAGATTATAACATACATGAAATATAACATAAATATGCCTGCTTTTGGAATAAGGCAGTAAATGTACACAATTATACCCCAGCACATAAAACATCCATCACTTGCTATATATATATATGCATAATAATAATTACACCTACTGGAAAGTTCTGCAGTATGCTAGAACCTAACTTTTTTTTTTTTTTTCTATACAGCATTCTTGTGATGTTATGACAGTCATAGATTAATTTTTTTAATTTTTTATCATTATATAGATAGTGTCTTGAATGGCAGCGTTTTGATTCACAGAAACATCAAGAATCAGCACATGAATCTCAACAATGGTGACAATCAACAAACACCTTGTTTTGTGATGATCAGAGCTGATCTGAATATTTTGTAGATTGTTTCCATTGTTGCGGTTCATATGCAGATTCTTGATGTCTGTGACTCTACGTGCTCTTATCTAAATAATCTCTTCAACGTACCTCACAAACCTTCAAAATATCAAAGCAGGGCCACATTTAGAGCAATAAAGTTGTAACACTACAACAAAATGAAATTAATAAATTTAACATGTTCAGATATTTCTCATGAGGCTAGTGAGTTAGGCCACTATATGATGACAAGACCATCGTCAGTACGTAAACCATTTCATCTGATCAGAATTTTTCTTGCAGGTTTTGCTGTAACAAACGTGCTTTAGAAACGCACAGTTATAGCAGCCAATGAAAAAAAACATTGTTAAAAAGTGAAGGGTTAGAAGCCCACCTAAAGCAAACACTTATCCCCACAATGGTGACTTCAAACTTGATTCATTTCAATAAAACATCAACATCTAAACCTCTGTTAATTCTCAATAAGACGCTTTGTATGAAATAAATAAATAAAAGACTGGTTTGTAATAAGTGAAGATGCTGAGATCTAGAGAGATCTGTTAGTGTTTAATGTTCTTTTGGGATTTAAAGGGTTTCTGTTGTCTGTGTTTTGTGGGTCACCATTGTGTTGAAGAGTAGAGTGTGTGCTTCAGTCCAGGAGAAGACCCAGAAACACTGGTGTTGTGCTGAATGTAGTTTTATTTAAAAGCAGTAACTGTGGAGTTGTTGATGTAGTGATAGTTATTAATTTTTGCACGTATGCTGTTGTTAGATGATGGTTAACTGCAAAAAAAAGTTTCACAGAGAGTGTCTCACAATTATAATCCAGACAATACCTGTAAAGTAAAAAAGAAATAAAATAGAATGTTGTACCTTAATTTCACAGTTTTTGTCTGGCAGCTGCTTCTGCCATTCATTGACTGTTGTTGTTTTTTTAAAAAAACGTTCTTTAACCGTTATTTCCATTAATGGTAAATGTTTGGCATCCTGTGCTGCCAAGCATTTCACTGTTTTTTTACTTTTATTTTTTTTACAGTGTAGGCTATAGACATTGACAGATAATTAGGATAAATATACTGATACATTCATATAGGCATACATATACATTCAAATAAGTTAGATAGTGACAAGCACACGAAGTTAGAGATGGGATATCATAGGCTAGTTGACACATAGATTATTTCATATTGATAGATTACATAATAATGGAAGCTCCACGCAAGAGATGCCGTCCATCTGTGGTGTGGGAGCATTTCCATTTGGAAACACAGAATAAAGTGAGTTATGTATGTGTGATAGGCAGCTAGCCTACTGTAATAATACATCATCCATGATGCACCATTTGAGGAGCACTCATCCTGCTTTTTTGGGGGGTGCAGAGGATGGTAACATTGTCCCTGTACCTAGGCCTGCTATTGACACAGCTGGGCCATCTAAGCAAGGTATGCATTGTATGCAATCTAATTCAGATCACAAAGTGTTGAAACAATGTTTAGAAAATCCATATTTTTAAATAAAAATCTTTATATGTGTGACCTTCTCGTCTTCATCTGACCCGGTTTGTCCCACCCTTCATCAGCACTCACACTCTGGACATAACAGAACAGTTCACAGCATGATGTTATAAACAAAACAGACAAAAATAATACAGGAATCTGAATTATGTAAATTTCTCCATGACAATGAAACAGACATTTTTTTCGAAACAATTCAAGGTTTCACTTTATTTTGATGGTCCCTTTAACACATTCTATTGACTATAAGTAATGTTTCACCTACATTTCTACTGACTCTCATTAGAGTGTTAGTAGTGTATTAGTAGAGTGGTAGGGTTAGGGTTAGATTAAGTTAACACGTTCTTGCAAAGTTACTTATAGTCAGTAGAATATCTGCTGGGAGACCAACACAATAAGGAGTTAGTAGATATGAAGCAGACAGTCTACTAATACTCTTATCAGAGTTTGTTGACATGTAGTTGCAACATTACTTATTGTCAACAGAATGTTCAAAAGGGACCATCAAAATAAAGTGTTACCCACATATTATGTAAAGGATAATCAACGACTAGCTGTGCATTAAATGATTTGAATGCACGATGTGGAGGCGAAGAACCACCCGACGCGCAGCGGAGTGCATTCAGATAGTTTAATGCACAGCTAGCCATTGATTATCCCATTCATTCCATGGTCATTTCCCAGCATTCACATATTAAAGATGTTAATAATATTTGCGCTGCAATATTTGACCGGAACGATAAAAATGACGGTTATTTTCGTCTGTATTACTATTCAACTGTAACTGTATGTTACTATGGTTACCAATGTTTATAGGAAGCGCCTTAATATAGAACGTGATTAAACTGACCTGGAACTACCTGTGCAGTTCAACGAATTTAATCAACACCTGCCAGCCAATCAGAATTGAGTATTCAGACAGACCATGGCATAAGAGATATATATATATATATATATATATATATATATATATATATATACATACAGTGGTGTGAAAAAATGTTGGCCCCCTTCCTGATTTTTTAATTTTTTGCATATTTGTCACACTTAAAAGATTCAGATCATCAAACAAATTTTTATATTACACAAAGATAATGCAAATAAATACAAAATGCAGTTTTTAAATGATGATTTCATTTATTAAGGGAAAAAAGCTGTCCAAACCTACCTGGCCCTACGTGAAAAATTAATTGCCCCCTCCTATTAAATCATGAAAGAACTGTGATTAACCACATTATTTTAGAAAGCTGAGTTAAATTTCACTAGCCAAACCCAGGCCTGATTACTGCCAGACCTGTTGAATCAAGAAATCAATGAAATAGAACCTGTCTGACAAAGTGAAGCATGTTTAAAGAGCAACACATCATTCCGCAATCTTAAGAAATTCATAAACGGATGAGACACAAAATAGTTGATATGAATCAGTCTGGAAAGGGTTATAAAGCCATTTCTAAGGCTTTGGGACTCCAGCAAACCATGGTCAGAGCCATTATCCACAAATGGAGAAAACTTGGAACAGTGGTGAACCTTCCTAGGAGTGGCCGGCCTACCAAAATTACTCCAAGAGCACAAAGACGACTCGTCCAGGAGGTCATAAAAGAACCCAGAACAACATCTAAAGAACTGCAGGCCTCACTTAAGGTCAGTGTTCATGATTCAACAATAAGAAAGAGACTGGGCAAAAACAGCATCCATGGGAGAGTTCCAAGGCAAAAGCCATTGCTGACCAAAAAGAACACAAAGGCTCGTCTCACATTTGTCAAAAAATATCTTGATTATCCCCAAGACTTTTGGGCAAATATTCTGTGGACTGATGAGACAAAAGTTGAACTTTTTGGAAGGTGTGTGTCCCGTTACATCTGGCGTAAAACCAACACAGCATTTCATAAAAAGAACATCATACCAACAGTCAAACATGGTGGTGGTAGTGTGATGGTCTGGGGCTGCTTTGCAGCTTCAGAACCTGGATGACTTGTCATAATTGATGGAACCATGAATTCTGCTCTCTATCAGAAAATCCTGAAGGAGAATGTCCAGCCATCAGTTTGTGACCTCAAGCTCAAGCGTACTTGGGTTCTGCAGCAGGACAATGATTCCAAACACAGCAGCAAGTCCACCTCTGAATGTCTCAAGAAAAACTAAATTAAGGTTTTGGAGTGGCCAAATCAAAGTCTGGACTTAAATCCGATTGAGATGCTGTGGCATGACCTTAAACAATCCATTCATGCTCGAAAACCCTCCAATGTGGCTGAATTAAAACAATTCTGCAAAGAAGAGTGGGCCAAAATTCCTCCACAGCGCTGTAACAGACTCATTGCCAGTTATCACAAACGCTTGATTGCAGTTGTTGCTGCTAAGGGTGGCCCAACCAGTTAATAGGTTTAGGGGGCAAGCACTTTTTCACACAGGGCCATGTGGGTTTGGATTTTGTTTTCCCTTCATAATAAAAAATTCATTTAAAAACTGCATGTTGTGTTTACTTGTGTTATCTTTGATTAATATTTAAATTTGTTTGATGATCTGAAACATTAAAGTGTGACAAACATGCAAAAAAATAAAAACTCAGGAAGGGGGCCAACACTTTTTCACACCACACATCACACATATATGGTACATTGGGAGGGTAAGTGAGACTGGATGAATGAAACCAGACAGAAACAGGGAAAATGAGGCTGAGTTGACCATCGGAGAGAACCCTCAGTTTCTAATTCAAAGCACAGTATACAATAGCTGGGTGTAAAATGAGGCCTGTTGGCCCTGTGGGCCACAGTGGAACTGCAGGCCGCAATCCATAGTTGAAGCTGCAGAGACTGCTGGGAGCGGAGAGAGAGAGAAATGTCTGAGCGAGGGCCTTTCCATGATGGTGAGTTCCAGGGTTGAGTGAAGATGAACTCCAGTGGTCAGGAGCCATCTTCCCAGGCTGGGGAGACCGCACATGGCTCTATATGTTAGGGCCTGCCGGGCATGCCTGCATTGTCTCAGGCGCTCCGTGAGTCCAACCACACAGGCAGCAATCGGAGGATTTTGCAGAAGGCGGCGGACCTGTGCGTGAGCCCTTTAAAGTCAGGGAAGAGTCACAGCTTTCAGGATGGGCTTGACCAATGAGAAAGGCTGAATTTCCAAGCGGGAGGCTGGCAATATTGGGGGGTTTTATGACCCTTTGTCTGCGAGCATGGTTCAAAAGGCTCTGGTAGTCTATACTTTGATTAAATTACACACATGGTTTGCTGGATTATTCATTAAATATAATGAATAAATGTATGTCTGATTGGTCCAAATGCTACACAGCCTTCTGCCATATAATATATCTAAATGGAAAAATGATATTAGATTGATGATCTGACATCTTAATATAAATAATAAAACCCTGAGCGCCCATACAGTATCTCTGATCATTCATTATATCTTATATTATTTAATCTGCCATACATAGGCTATTATTATTTTTTACATTACGTAGCTTGTTATACATTATATCTTTAATATTCATATCCAACTGGGCTCAGCTGATGAAATATTACATTTTTTTGTAGAATATCCTCAGACACCCTGCTTTGGCTCTCGGGGCCCAATAACCTCATCTTTGACGACTATTTTATCCTTTTGAAAAGTACTGCTGCTGCCCAGATAGAAAAAGATAATGAAATGAACAGATGCAGATATCAGCTTTACTTTGGCCTGTTGTTTACTCGAGATATCTGAGTGAGAGCTGAAGCTCCTGTCATATAAAGCTGTTGTGCTCGTGGAGACCTAATAAAGCAGAAAAGACAATCATTTCAGAAGAAGAGATGCTGATGAAGATTTTCTAGTGATCAAGCAGCAGATTGAAGCTCTGAAGCTCCTGAAAGACTGGAATTACAGCGAGATCAACTGTGTTCAGCAGCGATACTGTGAGTGTTTGTACAGAATTCATTTAGTGAATTGAGTGTTAAATCAGCGCAGACAGAAAAATAAAGCAGACGATCAGGAGAAGCATTCGCTCTGAGTTTCATTCTGCTGATCTCAATCGCATTCATCATTATTCACACTGTCATCAGTTCACGTCGGAGATTCAGAAACCACTTCATCATTAAATCAGTCACTAATTAACTTATTACATTTACTGATCAGTTTACAATATAAATATTAAAGCAGCCTTATTATTCTGTTTATTAAAGATTCAGAACAGTAATGTGTCTGATCTAGATTTATAACTTTGAAAGACAATTAAAACAATCAAAAATGAAAAATAATAACGTTTAATTTATATAGCACCTTTCCCAGGCTCAAGGACACTTGACCAAAGCAGTAACACAATGGACAGTCATTTCACATAGTCATAAACAGTCAGCTCAAATAATCAATGAAGTTGGACAGTAGACATTTGCCCAGTCCAGAAACAAAATGAAAACAAGATGAATGCAGTTGCGTATCAAGATACGGCAAAGACACAAAGAAACAACATAGCAATTCATAACAACAGAAAATGGATAGTATTAACAAACATAAAGAGCTGCAAATGCAGGACAGATACACATAACAAAAATACTTGGAGAAAGCATTACAACTGGTAGTGCAGAAGTTGGAAAGTGTCTAAAGTAACATAATTATGACTGGTAGTATTGGGTAAACAAGTAGGCATTAACTTGTGTTTTAAATTCAGAGAGTGAGGTTGTTGTCCTTAGTGCCAGCGGCAAAGAGTTCCATAGCTTAGGAACCATGACAGAAAATGACCTACCACCCACTGAATACGGACAAAATCTAGGTACAGTCAGAAGATTACACACTGAAGATCGAAGCGATTGAGATGGAATGTAAGGAGAAAGTAAATCAGAAAGGTAACAAGGAGCAAGGCCACACTGTAAAACCCAACAAGTTAGGGTAACTCAAACTGTTTGAGTAAACCAATTCCCCTTGGTTTAAACCATGTAAGTTTTAAAACTTGCAGTTAAGTAATTAAGTGATTAATTAAGTGCTGATTGAGCATTAGTGATGAACACCTGCTGTTAACAAACAGAATCACTGACAGAAAGAGAAACACAAGAACAACAACTGACTTCAGACACAGACTTAGATGAAATCAACTGAAATAAAATACATTAAATCTCAAGATCTGATTAAACAACCCTACAAACAGCATCACCAGCTCCACTTATTAATAACCAGACTGACTTTATTTCTGTCAGACATCTACAGAAGATCTGATTGAGAATTAACTACGGTTTAGATGTTGATTTATTGTTTCATTTGAAGTAACCATGTTAGAGATCAGTGTCTGATTTAGTTGGGCTCTTGAGCCTTGACTTCTGTGTTAGTTGTTTTTTTGTTTCTTTTCTCTGGCTGTTGTAATCATGTGTTCCTCAAACATATTTGTTACAACTCAAAAGCCCAGAGGAAATGATCAGTAGTTGGTTGTTATATATTTATAGTGACAATCATCTATTAGTGAACTGATCTCATTGAGAGTCTAATCTCTGATTAAATGGATGTTGTATTGATTACAGTAAAAGTGATTCTAAGAGCCACTGGTTCTGTGACGGTCAGTTAATAGAAAGGACTTTAAACAGTTTGTCCACAAAAAGTTTTAATCAATGGTAGCAATTAGATTCACACAGACATCAAGAATCAGCTTATGAACCTCAACAATGGTGACCATTAAAAAAAATAAAATAAACAAAATCATGCAGCAATGCATGCTGGGAGCCATGGATGAGTTTTGTACTATGCTAATACCCATCATGCATTGCAGAATTATTATTATTATTATTTTTTTTTTTTAATGGTCACCATTGTTGAGGTTCATAAGCTGATTTTTGATGTCTGTGTGAGTCTGATTGCTACCATAGATTAAAACCTTTTGTGGACAAACTGTTTAGAAAGTCCTTTATATTAACTGACCGTCTGAGTAACAGTCAGAGGAAAGAAAAAAAAACTGCAACTAACACAGAAGTCAAGGATCAAGAGCCCAATTAAATCAGACACTGATCTCTAACATGGTTACTTCAAATGAAACAATAAATCAACATCTAAACCTTAGTTAATTCTCAGTAAGATCTTCTGTAGATGTCTGACAGAAATAAAGTCAGTCTGGTTATTAATAAGTGGAGCTGGTGATGCTGTTTGTGGGGTTGTTTAATCAGATCTTGAGAGATTTCATGTATTTTATTTCAGTTGATTTCATCTAAGCATGTGTCTGACGTCAGTTGTTGTTCTTGTGTTTCTCTTTCTGTCAGTGATTCTGTTTGTTAACAGCAGGTGTTCATCACTAATGCTCAATCAGCACTTAATTAGTCACTTAATTACTTAACTGCAATGTATATCTTATTTTAGTGAACTCAACTGAAATAAGTTCAGAGAACTCATAATTGTTAGTTTTAAAAACTTAAATGTTTCAAGGCAATCAGTTTCCTCAAACGGTTTGAGTTAACCTAACTGTTGGGTTTTACAGTGCATTGAGTGATTTGAAAGGTAAGCAGAAGAATATTATAATGCGAGATGACACAGGTAACCAGTGGAGATTACTAAGACAGGGGTGATATGAGCAGATCGTTTAGTGTGGGTTTATATTCTTGCAGCAGAATTTTGAATGTATTTTAACAGAGAAATTGAGTGTGCAGGTAAGCCAGCAAAAAGAGCATTACAGTAATTGATGCGCGATGTAATAAAAGCATGCACTAACGATTCTGCATCTTTTGGGCTGACATAGGAACGAAGTTGGGCTATACGGTGAAGCTGGAGAAATGCAACTTTGGAAAGTTTATTAATGTAAACATCTAGGGTTAGTGAAGGATCAAGAATGATACCCAAATTTCTAACGGTGGCTGATGGAAAAATTGTTGTGGCAATTAAAGCTGGGAACATTAGTTATATTTTTTGTTGGGGGGCCAGTAATAAAAATTTCTGTCTTGCTCAAATTCAAACTTAGAAAACTGGAATTTAGTCATGTCTTTAACTCATTAACACACATAGATAGTGATGTATTTTGGTGGATAGAATCTGGACGGCAAGCAGTATATATCTGAATACCATCAGCATAACCGTGATAATGAAACCCATAACGACGAATAATATGTCCAAGAGGCATAATGTAAATAATAAACAGTAATGGGCCGAGAACAGAGCCTTGGGGAACCTTGGGGGCATGTAATGATGTGAGATTTGATGAGTTTCTGTGCATGTGAACATCAGAAAGAGGATTTACAGAGAGTCTCTCTATCGTTTAATATCACACAGAGACACTGAGGAATCATCATAAAGTCTAAACCCAGCGTAGAGGGGTTCAGTGAATGTCATGTTGAATGTGTGTAAGTGTGTGAGTGTGTGTGTGTCAGAGACGCTATAGAAGGACAGAGAGCCGGACGCCACGTCCACATACACTCCTGCTCTATTAGAGGATAAACAGGTGTCAAGTATATCAGTGCTGTTATTATTGTGCCAGACACTGAAGAAACCGTTACCACAGCAGCTCAGACTCCAGGATTTATCATTTAATCCAAAGATACAGTCATCACTCTCTCCTTTCTTGTTGATTCCTTTATATGACACTGATATATCAGCATAATCTCCGCTCCATTCAGCCTCCCAGTAACAGCGTCCAGTCAGACTCTCAAGACACAGAAGCTGAAGAACATCATCAAATCTCTCTGGATGATCAGGATACGGCTGATTCTTATACACATGTGTGATCTTCCTGTTCTCATCAGACAGAACGAGTCGAGTGTATGCCGTGTTTGGATCCAGTGTGAGATCACAGGCATCTGAACACAAGAAGAGAGAAACATCAAGAACAACACAGAGAAGATGTCTGTCTGTGTTTATAGCTTTGATTATATTTACAAAGCTCAAACTGTCCTCACTATTCACAAATGTCCTCACTAATATAGTGACAGCTGTTTTTAAATGATAGCAGGTTTCTGCAGCAGCGGCTCGGTTCGGTTCCCGCTGACAGATGCTGCTTTCAGACGATCTTGTGTGTGTTTGTGTGTCTGTGAAGAGCATCAACGCTTTCTAATTACAGTGTGTTTCTGCAGCGTTGATCATTGTAGCCAATCACAGACGTATTTGTTTAGCACGTGAACACAACGGCCAATCAGAGGCGTTTATTCAGAATCCGCTCAATACACCAGAGTTTGTTCAGCGTGAGCTCTCCCATATGGCAAAAATATATATTTTTCATGGCCAAAATATATTTGAAATATATGCTAAATATATGTTGCAAACAGAGAAGCTCAATGAAATATATTTAGTCTCAACCTTCATATACCAAGATATATTTATAAATGTATTTCTGGGGCTAGGTTAGGGGTGATTTTCATAGTTGAATTGGAATTTTTGAATCTTGCCGATAGTCGACTGATAGTTGAATCATATGTTTGGGGGCGGGGACAAAATACATTATCAAAAGTCAAGTAAGACTTTGGACAGTCATAATTACTCACACTGGTGGGTGTGGGAGTAAGTGAAGGGTACAGGTGGGTATATCGATGTGGGAGAAGTGGTTTGGGTGAGAGGTAGTTGATGTTAGGGGTGTGGATGGGTGTGGGTTGGGTGTAATAATAATATATTATTATTATTATTATATTATTTACAGAATGTAAATTACCGGGGAAAATGTGTAACGGACGTCTCGCAGATATAAAAATAATATTTTATGTTTTGATTAAAAGATAGTTAACATTGAAGTCAGCGAAACCCTAAAAACTCACAACATTTTTTACAATAGTGCTCTCATTATAACGTTATGTATATGACAGAAGTTATTAATGTTCTGCATTTCTGTTTAGAGCTGTGCGTGCAGAAGATGACCAGTTTCTCCCATTCATAAGTATAGGAGTGAACCGTCTTTGTATTTCTGTAGTCCTTGTTTTAAATAAAACACTTACTAATGAAATATTTTTATTTACCTGCATGCCATGTGATCATTAATCAACATCAAAGAAACCGTAAACACGCAAATGTGATATTTAATTACTGAAATATTTATTTTAAAATCTCAGGGGTACTTAAAGCAAATATATTTGGTGAATAAGGTTTAGATGACAAAAAGTTTTGTAATGCCTGCACTACATGTAACTAAGAAATAATGTGAATATGTGCATTTTAATTAGTTATAATTAATAATACATGGTTAAAAAACCTACAGAGTAATAATTCAAATGAAAATGAATGTGTTCATCAGTAGTTGATGTAATGTTGAAACCCTTCTTAAACCTGAAATGATTTTTGTAAATCCAGTGTTCAAATGCTGTCGCCACCTGAATAATGACTGATCTCTGTGTGAATGTCCACAAAACTGGACTATATATACATACATAATATTGTGAGTGGGGCGGGGCCGAGAGCCATGGGAACGGAGCGAGGCCGGTGGAGTTAATGATAATGAGCGACACCTGCGCCACTCACCGGTCTCGAGTCCCACGGAGGAGCTCCGGAAGGATAAAAGGAGGAGTGACGACAGTGCAAGACGAGAGAGGACCAGGCCTGGACTTTGTGTTTTGTGTGCGAGGGGCTGCCGCTTGATTTTCAGTTTTGTGTTTATTTTATTATTAAAGTGTTTAAATGTTCGCTGGTTCCCGCCTCCTTCCCGATCTACGAACTGTGTTACAAATATGTATATAATCGGTAGGCTAATTTAGAAAGGAAAATCTAAAAGATGAAAAAGAGAAATTAGGGAGAATCAATGAATAATGAATCATTTATTGCTATTGTGTGAATAATATGTAATCATGTAATCCTAAAAAGTAACCGTAGTCTGATTACGAGTATTTTAAAATGTAATTTACTCTAATTACAAGTACTTAATTTTTAAAATCTGAATACATAATCCAGATTACATGTAATCAGTTATCCAGCTCTGCTTATAGGCTATCTGCACAAAATGCCCTGAATGCACATGAACGTGTCTGCGTGGCTCTGAATGTACTCCTTTTGTGGACACGTTATTAATTTTCTGCATTGTTGTTTGTCCTGCTCTTGCTGCCCGCTGAGATGATCACAGTAGTACTACAATTAAGCGCTTTACTGCAGCGCACTCAACCAAATGCATCTTATACGAGATAAATAATATATACACAATATATATAAATCGGCTGAAGTGTTTTGAAATCACTCATACCCTATCTGATCTAAAAAAATCCAGTCTTTCACTCTGCCTGTGTTAATTTGAGTCTTGTTAAAGTTTTAAATTCCTGCCGCCAATTTGCTCCTCTGTCAGTCACGTATTATGGAAAGTGAAACCTAAATCTATAGGGGTGGTTAGATTTATTTTCGCACGTTAACATATTTATTTAAAGTTTCTTTCCTTTCAGATTCTTATTTACAGCATTATCTTAATAGGCTGTATATTAACTTATTGGGAGAAAACCGGTACTTCTTTGTGAAATCAGACATTTGAGCACCCCATATAGCCAAAATGGCACGATCATAACACCTCAGTGAATATTCGACTGTGAGATTGGGAGTCGAATCAGGCTCCTCTTATCGAAGCATCGAATATTCGGGGTCATCCCTAGGCTAGATAATGAATTTTCTTAGCCTGAAGTATATAGAGGTCAAAATATATTTTTAAAAGGTTTTTTTTTTTTTTTTTTAACTCATTTCTATATTTAATGTACATTTTCAAAAATATATAATATTTCTTACAGTATATTTTTATGTATTAATATAATTTCAAAAATGCATATTTTAAATGTATATATGTATATATATATATATATATATATATATATATATATATATAATAAAAATTTAAAATAAAATGACAGAAAATTATAAAATACGCTCCTGGTTTTAATCATTTTAATCATTTAAATTGTTCTGTTTTCTTAAATTGCATGGAAATGTATGTAAAATTACAAAAATAATGGTGATAATAATTCATGAGATCACCACCAGATGGTGCAAATGGCACCATTGCTCACACTGTAAAAAACAAAACAAAACAAAACAAAAAAGAAAAACACGACAACGGCTGCCAAAAAAATTTGCAATTTTACTTAAGTAAACTATCCTCATTTAAACAAAGTGCAAAACTTTATTTAAACTTTAACAAACACTGCTATTTTACAGGTATGTTTACAATCAAACACCTTCACTAACCAACTAACTAAATAAAGTCAAATGACTTAACATTAGAACATTAGAGCAACAGAACATTAAACACACTGACAGTTCTCAAGATCTCAGTATCTTTATTTATTACTAACCATTTTGACTTAATTTCATATAAAAGTTCTTGTTGAGAATTAACAGAGGTGTAGATGTTTAAGTGAAAATAGTAAAGTTCGATGTCACCATGATAGAGATCAGTGTTTGCTTCAGTTGGGCTCTTGACCCTTCATTTCTTAAGCATTACTTTTTCTCTGGCAGCTTTCACTTTGTGTTTCTAAATTTGTTAAAAGAACAAATGCGAGAGAAAATCAAAAAGCAACGTTTTCTCTATTTTTTTCTTTTCTTTTCTCTATTAGGAAGACATTTTGGCCACCTGAGCAAAAACATTCTTTAAACCAAAGTTGTACAGCGCACACAAAAAAAGTGTGTAAATTTTAACTTTAATGTGCTATTTATATTTGATTTGACCCTTGATGTAAATAAATTATGCACATTTTAGGTTACCTGAGAAAACATTTTCTACAGTGCTGTTACAATGAAACATAATAATTAAAAACATATTTTAAAAAACCTCACGCAGAACAGTTAATTTCTTTATAATAATATAATATAGCTAATATGAAAAAATTAAGCATTTCTTGCTCATGAATTCACTTTTTGAGGTCAATTATTTATTAGGCTTTAATATAATATAATATAATATAATATAATATAAAAAACTCAATCAATTTGCTTTCCCAACTCATTTTTGTGTTGGCATATTATTTCTTCTGCACACAGCTTAGAGGGAACATTGATCATCAGCAATAAATTATTAAGAGGCTAGCTTTCATTAAATGATGTTTTTGAATTATTTTCTGCAAGTTTCTGATATTTTGGCATTGGCATTGTGCCGATAAAATTTTTTTTTTTTTTTTTTTTCTTTTTTTTTTAGGTCAATATAAATAAAATGCATTGAACTATGTGTTTTAGATCCACAGAGACATCAAAAGTTAGTTATCAATTTTACATGGCAGTGCTGTGATGTTTTGAAAGATTTTGCAATTATGCAGAAAATATTTTGATATGATCATTCAGACACACATAAAATCAAGACATATCAAGAATCAGCGCAGGAATCTCAGCAACAGTGACAATCAACAAAAAGCTTTTTTTGTGAATCTAGTTGGTTGTTCCCTCTCAAGCTTTCACGAGACATCACAGAGAAATTCTCCGTTATGGGAACTCCTTCCCTTCCAACCTTTCCTGAAGTCCTATTGGCTCACGCCAGTCCAAATGACTGGCCAATTGTCGCGAAGTATGAAAATACTGACGAGCCGAGAGGCAGGATAAAATGCGGTGCGGCAATTACGTCAGATTCTTCTCCTTCACTTTGCTGAACAACCTAGATTATGGCTTATAGCTATTACAGCTCACAGTTGAGGTTCGCTCATCAGAGGGCGGGGCCTGTAGGGCCGCTTCTCTGCAGCGTTCAGACGAGTATGACATTTTTCTTCAGATGAGTCCGTCTGCCCTCTATCAGTGGTGGACCTTAAGAACTCTGGTGATGAGCTCATGCCGACTAAATGTCTGCATTCCTCTCACCCATCGAACCAGCAGGACAGGACATCAGCCTGGCTTCTCACGTCCCCCTTCCACGGTGGGGCAGAGAGCCGAGTGCAGATACCGGAGCTAAGGGTGCCCATGTCGCTGCAGATGCCGCGCGGCCCACTGTCTAAGCATGCAGAGCGGCGTTCTGCCGTGTGCAAAGCATCGCTTGGCTTCCCACTCATTCACACGATACCAGCCCCTCACCAGCGGCTGCCGTGTTTGGGAGACACTGCTCTCTTATTCACACAGTACCAGCCCCGCATCAGCGGCTGCCGTGTGTAGACTCGCTCTCTCACTCATTCAAGGCGATATGGAGCCCCCGCTTCAGTGCGGGCGACCTGCTATGAAGCGCTTCAGTCGCTCATCCACTAGCTAACAGTAAAGCGGCCCCCGCCTCAGAGCGGCAGTGATTCACATTATGCCGCGGCGTGCGAAGGCGAGGAGTCACCTGATGCCCCGGCGTGCATCCTATCAGCCATCCAGATTTTGCTGGACTATTACGTCAGTTGTTCACGCCCTTATGAAAAGTGCAGATGCTGCTGCAGCTCTGCACAGGGATCGTGCGCTGCTCGCCCCGCTGCCCACACCGGTTAAAGAGCAGCAGACCACAAGATCAAGGTCTTCTTTGGCGCATGGCTCATCGCAGTGCAGGGTCGCCAGGCCCGCAAGCTCTGCTGCCCCTCGCCAGGACAGATGTGTAGGAAAAAGTGTAAGAGACCTGGGAAGAGGCGCCATGGCCAGCGGGGGAGCCCGCAAGCTGTCTCAAATTATTCAAATTGGTGTGATAGTGTATGTTCATTAAAATGCATACATTTGCGCAAAAGAGCTCTTTCCTCCTCACTCAGTCAATACAGCGCCGCTCGCCCCGCCTCAGAGCGGTACAGAGCTGCTGCCCACACGGGTTATAGCCGCGCAGCACTCGCCGGCGCATCCATCGACCGAGCCGCTAAAGCCGCTATGTCAGTTCCTGAGCGCGTGGAAAACTATTCCGAGAATCTCTGGTTACTCGGTGTGATGGAGCGTGGGTACGCCCTTCAATTCAGATGCAGACCACCCTGTTTCAGCGGCGCAGTGCAGTCTCTTAACATTTTCTCAAAATGCCCTGGTCCTGAGACAAGAGCTGTGCGAGCGAGCTGGAGAGCGGCGTTTACAGCTGCTATTTTGTGGAGCCACAAAAGAGATGGAGGACTCCGCCGATTCTAGATCTCAGGCCCATCAACAGAGCGCTCTGCAAGCGTCCGTTCAGGATGATATCGCTGGAACAGATCCTGGCGCAGATTCGCCCCAGGGACTGTTTGCGTCCATGGAATTAAAGGACGTGTACGTTCACATTCAGATAGCACCGCATCACAGATGCTTTCTGAGGTTTGCTCTCGAGGGCACAGTGTACCAGTACCCTGTTCTTCTGTTTGGGCTGGCTTTGACCCCGCGCACTTTCTCAAAGTGCATGGACGCAACTCTTGCCCCCCCTCGAGAGGGAACGTCTCCGGTTACTATTGTAACCTCGGTTCCCTGAGAGCGGGAACGAGACATCACGGAGGTCACCGTGTTCGCTGCTCGTCCAGCTAAGCGGCGTTCAGTATCTGATTCTGACGTAATTGTCGCGTGCACCGCATTTTATACTGCCTCTCAGCTCGTCAGTATTTGCATACTTCGCGACAATTGGCCAGTCATTTGGACTGGCATGAGCCAATAGGACTTCAGGAAAGGTTGGAAGGGAAGGAGTTCCCATAACGGAGAATTTCTCCATGATGTTCCCGCTCTCAGGGAACCAAGGTTACGACAGTAACCGGAGACGTTTGTGACGTTCAGAGTTGAACTGTTTATCAGAATTTTGTCACCATTATTGAGATTCATATTCTGATTCTTGATGTGTGTCTTGATTCTACGTGTGTCTGAATGACACTGTTAAAACATTTTCTGAATAATTGCAAAATCTTTCAAAACATCACAGCACTGCCATGTAAAATTGATAACTAACACAAAATTACTGAGAGATCAGACCCTGATTGGGTGATGTTGTCGTCATATAGTGGCTGATTCAGAGTTTCCCCTGTTTATTTTGCTTTGCCATAACAAATGTGCTTCAGAAACACAGTGTTAAAATGTTGAAAAAAAAAAAAATAGAACTTATGATAATAAACGCCGTAAACAGCAACCGTTTTAAACCTATTTTTGTATAGGGTCCTTTCTTAAACAATAATAGGGCCTATAAAATGTTCTTAATTCTTCTGGTAATCAGATGAAGGCATAAAACATTAATGTAATTGATCCTAATCAAATGAAGATTAAACCCTTTTATTTTTTGGCAAACAAAGTGCTGCACAACAGAGGTTTACTGTTAAAATTAAAAAGAAAACAAATGGGATTATTCCTTTAAAAATAAAGATTTATTAATATTTATTATTAGTAGTAGCATTGAGTCTTATGACTGCTCTTAATGTTAAACTAAACTTTTATTTTGACAGGTTGCCGTGAGGAACTTGCAGCTGCTGTGTATCATGTGATATGACGGTAGTTTTCTCAAATTAAACTGTAAAATGCTAATGAAATGACTCTCAGAGCAGCAGTGTGTTAATATCATCATAGTGAGACGGCAGAAGATGAAAACACCGCGAGCGTCGTCCGCGCTTTAGTATGTGTGTGGTAAACAAAACAGTGCGTTCCGTCATCCGCCATTCTTTCATTCATTGCGAAAATCATGGCGCCTTATGCGTGATATCAAATGCTTCCACAGATTTATAGCATTACTATAGCGTTTCACCTGAGCATTACGAATCACGCGCATGGCTTTGTTCTTGGTTCAACAGTATCTTTTTTTTGCCCAGCCCTACTCAATATTAATATTAATATCTTTAACTTTAAACTGTAACATAGGCAGATTATTCTTATAGATCGAAAAAGAAGTGCTTCCGCCAGGATAAAGATGTAGATGTGTAGATCTTTAGTGAAGCAGCGTGGAGAGCCGCTTATGGGAGGGTTCTGAAACGTGCCGCAGCATGGCTGGCTTAAACCCAAGCATTGACTAGAGTGGCCATGATCAGCTCTGGTGATCGTGTTGGAGCCGTAATAAAGTGTAAATAAGGACTTATCCAAGCATTAATGCTACAAAAAGCCCCTCATACTCGAAAGCGGTCACGTATGAGGTGTGTTTCCATTTGGCGTATTTTCTATTCGCAATTTCAATTTCCGCAATTTGAAGGTTAATGGAAATGCAGCTAGTGACAAATACTGTAACATATTTTGAAATCATTTCACCGTTATTAAAATTATATCACTATATATTGATATTGAATTATTATCCAGTCCTAAGGGAGAGTGTTTTGAAAAAAAAAAACATTTGAGAGCCGTTTTCAAATGGATCTGAACTAATAGTCATGTGTCATTCAATAAATATAAATCCTTATGTATCAAAAGAAAGATATTTCTACATGACTCTAAAGTTGAATCCACACTCTTATGTAGTGACACACTACTTAAATCATCTTTGTGAGCAAAGGAACCCCTGCAGGTGACCGGCGCTGCTAACTAGTTAAAAAAGACTCATAAACTAGAAAAAATTATCTTTCTCTTTAAATCTAGTGTTTTGCACAGGTTACTGTGATGTTTGTTTAGGGCACAGAAGAGATCATTAATCTGAGAGAAAAATAATGAAAGTCTATGAGATGAGTTCACACAACCAAGTGTGTGTGTGTGTGTGTGTGAGTGAGTGAGTGAGTGAGTGAGTGAGTGAGTGAGTGTGTATTTGTAGACCTACACTTTCGTAGTCCTGCTGTCATCCTGATCTCTCCTCCATGATCCATGCTATAAACACACAAACACACATTAATGTAGATCTACATCATTCACATTCACACTCACACACACACACACTCAGTATGTCAGTATTAGTCGTCAAGTCACCTTTATTTATGTAGCGCTTTTAACAATACAGATTGTGTCAAAGCAACTTTCCAGTGTCAATAATGTAAAATGACAAGATTAAACGCTCAATTTTCAGTTAAAGGCATTTAATTATTGAATTCAATGATGTCATCGTCCAGCTCAGTTCAGTTTAAATAGTATCAATCATGTAGACGATATCGCTGGAAAATAAGTGTCCCCAACTAAGCAAGCCAGAGGCGACAGCAGCAAGTGTTTGACATACTTGAGTATCTGCAGTTTATAGTTTGGATCCTCCAGTTTGTGTTTGAGCAGCTGGACTCCTGATTGTCCTGGGTTATTGTAGCTCAGATCCAGCTCTCTCAGGTGTGATGGGTTTGAACTCAGAGCTGAAGACAAATAACCACAGCCTTCCTCTGACACCATACAGCCAGACAACCTACAGACACACACAGTCAGATCATCTACAGACACACACAGTCAGATCATCTACAGACACACACAGTCAGATCATCTACAGACACACACAGTCAGATCATCTACAGACACACAGTCAGATCATCTACAGACACACACACAGTCAGGTCATCTACAGACACACAGTCAGATTCTCTACAGACACACAGAGTCAGGTCATCTACAGACACACAGTCAGATTCTCTACAGACACACACAGTCAGATCATCTACAGACACACAGTCAGATTCTCTACAGACACACACAGTCAGATCCTCTACAGACACACACAGTCAGGTCATCTACAGACACACAGTCAGATTCTCTACAGACACACACAGTCAGATTCTCTACAGACACACACAGTCAGATCATCTACAGACACACAGTCAGATCATCTACAGACACACACAGTCAGATCATCTACAGACACACACAGTCAGATCATCTACAGACACACACAGTCAGATCATCTACAGACACACAGTCAGATCATCTACAGACACACACACAGTCAGGTCATCTACAGACACACAGTCAGATTCTCTACAGACACACAGAGTCAGGTCATCTACAGACACACAGTCAGATTCTCTACAGACACACACAGTCAGATCATCTACAGACACAGTCAGATTCTCTACAGACACACACAGTCAGGTCATCTACAGACACAGACGAATCTTACTACAGAAGCGTGAAGTGTGACATAATATACCTCTCTAAATAAATAAAATTTAAATTCACATCTCGCACACTTCAAGGCCCTTTGAATGGAAGATATATGTTCGCTTCGAACTGGAATCATGGCGGAATATCCTGTGATGTCCACTTCGTAGGGCACTTACAGTCGAATAGTACGTCTGAAGTGATAAGAGAAACATACAAAATGTGCAGAGCTGGAATTGAGAACCGCTGCACTAAAGGGACATGGTTAGCCGCTTGCTAGGCAGCCTATTATTTACAGTACATGAAAGATCTTACCACATACACAGAGTAAGGAAAGATGACTGATAGGACAATGGCGAATGATTTGCAGATACTGAGCACCACTGACAAACATCTAATCTTGTAAAATGTATGGTACTGCTGCTCCGTAGTAGAGTGATCGCGAATCTCAAAAGTGAAAGTGAAAGTAAAATAAGAGCGTGCATTCGAAAGCGGTTTTAGTGCCCCGCATATTAGTAGCGGCTCCCTGATGTCCGCAATTTATATACAGTATAATTACCCTTATACCCTTAGGGGTTCCCTAATATACTTAATTTCCTTTCAGAACACGGAATTGGGATGCGGCGGATTGCGGAAGGGGGGGGGGGGTGATCACGATGTCGGCTCAACATCATGATGTCTGTCAGCCATCGGCGATGGACGATGGCATCGTCTATCGTTCCAACCCTACTACAGACAGACACAGACAGATCATCTACAGACACACAGACATATCATCTACAGACACACAGACAAAAAAACTACAGACACAGTCAGATCATCTACAGACACACAGCCAGATCATCCACTGACACACAGCCAGATCATCCACAGAAGATCATCTACAGACACACAGACAGCTCATATACAGACACACAGTCAGATCATCTACAGACAGTCAGTTCAACTACAGACACACACAGACAGATCATCTACAGACACAGTCAGATCAACTACAGACACACAGACAGTCAGATCATCTACAGACACACACAGACAGATCATCTTCAGACACACACAGGCAGATCATCTTCAGACACACACAGACAGATCATCTACAGACACACAGTCAGATCAACTACAGACACACAGTCAGATCATCTACAGACACACACAGACAGATCATCTACAGACACACACAGTCAGATCCTCTACAGACACACAGACAGACCATCTACAGACAGTCAGATCAACTACAGACACAGACAGATCATCTTCAGACACACACACAGTCAGATCATCTACAGACACACACAGACAGATAATCTACAGACACACACAGACAGATCATCTACAGACACACACAGACAGATAATCTACAGACACACACAGACAGATCATCTTCAGACACACACACAGTCAGATCATCTACAGACACACACAGACAGATAATCTACAGACACACACAGACAGATAATCTACAGACACACACAGACAGATCATCTACAGACACACACAGACAGATAATCTACAGACACACACAGACAGATCATCTTCAGACACACACACAGTCAGATCATCTACAGACACACATCAGCATTGTGACCAGCTGACTGTAAATGATCTCTTATGTGTGCTTAAATACCTCAGTATCTGCAGCTGACAGTTTTGACTCTTCAGTCCATCAGAAATAAACTTTAAACCAGAGTCCTGCAGGTCATTGTTACTCAGATGCAGCTCTCTCAGGACAGAGTTTGAGGATTGAAGAGCTGATGACAAACTCTCACAACACTGAGCAGTGAGATTACAGCCAGCAAGACTGAAAGAGAGCAGAAAACACTAGTGGTCGACCGATATTGTTTTTTTGCAGATATCTTGGAAACCAGGGTGGCCAATATAAAGCCGATATAATTGTATTTATTTTAATTAATATTGAAGAAATTTGAAATAATTTGTAAATGGATTAAAAAATGCACTTGTAAAACAAACATACTCATAGTTTAGATGACAAAGTTATTCATAAATAAATATTTAATAAAAATATAATTAAAAATGAAGTAAACACTGAAACCAACAAAGCACTCAGTATTCTGGGAAGTTTGTCTGCATTGGGAATCATATTTTTTCAAATAAAGCCAAGGTAACACCCAGCACACAGTGAAAATGACAAGAATATGACAAAATGGCAAAGTGCATAAAGACTGTGGCCAAGTTTCGCAGACGGGATTTAGACTAAGCCAGGATTAGACCATAGTTCAATTAGGACATTCAAGTAATTTTTATAAACATGCTTAGAAGAAACATTACTGGTGTGCATCTTGAGACAAAACAAAGGCACTGATATCATTTTAAGATCAGGTAGTGCAAGTTTCTTTCAGTTGAAACAGATCAGACTTACATTTTAGTCTTGGACTAGGCTTAAGCCTTGTCTATGAAACCAGGGGTGTGTTAATTTTTTTGATAACGATAATTAGACGATATTTTGCAGTGTGTTATTGTGCTGATATCTGACCACTGTGGACAGCTGCAGTTTTTGATATTTTTCATATTCTGTGCGGTCAGTTCACATCAGTGAACAAAAATGTATCTTTTCATAAATTCAAATTGATTTTTAACTTTTATGGGTATTTTTACCTTTAAAAAATCCTTTCTTTTCTAAAAGTGTGCATCCTTTGAGTCAAATTGTTACATTTAATCAGTCAATAAGAATAATAAGACATTTAGGCTGTAACCAAACAAATAAAACCAGTATCAACAAAATGATTTCTGTCAGGACCACTATCGTCAAAGATGATCGACAATTAGCATATCGTTTAGATTGGCGAAATGGTTCTGTTCTGGGCAAGAACTCAGCCTAGCATGGATGAGAGCAGGGAGAGCAGCGATAACCCCCCAAAACAAAACCATATGCTGATATCCCCCAACACAAACTGATAGCAAAATCTCAAGACTTTAGCAACAAGAATGTTGCCCTTAACCAATGACCAAAACAAATATAACCTGTAGCAACAAGCATGTTGCCTTCAACAGATGGCCTAATGAATGTTACCAATACCTTAACCCTTTAGGCGTCAGGGTTTTTTTGGAAAAATGCTGGATTTTGACATCAAGATTTCAAAAGCTTGTGGCTTGAAAGGGCTTAAAGATAGATACCTACTGTAAATTAGAAAAATGTTGGGCATGACTTAAAGTTTATGTGGGTTGTAAATATACTCATCAATACTCATCTAATTTGCAAATTATGATGTCATCAGGGGGCGGCCCTCTTGAATTTCATAATATTCAGGCAATAGTAGATATTGAATTGATATTTGAACTTATTTGCATGTTTATTTTTTATTTTTGTCTTTTTATCCTCATTCCAAATGATCAGAAAAGAGGAAACCAACAATAAAGCAGGAAAAAGTACTAAATGATTACTATATTATTATACTATATAGTAGTAAAATGCATGTGAACAGTAGCCTACTTTTTGATCAGTTCATCAGTAATATTCAGGAAATAATAGATATGAATGGATGTTTGAACTTATTTGCATGTTTTGTTTTGTTTTTTTGTCTTTTTATCCTCATTCCAAATGATCAGGAAAAGTGGAAATCATTTTTTTGTTTGTTAAATTATTTTTATTTTTTTATTTTTGAGTGACAACCAAGCGGATAGTGGCAGACAGCTGAAAAATGTTCCAAACATTTTACTAAATTAATGAAACAATAAGAAATATAAACTTTTCAATTAAAAATAAAACTGAACTATTTTAATGGCTGCAACAGCAGCTGTGTAAGAGAGAGAGAGAGAAAAGACACAGGCTCCAGTTGGACTCGGGTGAGGATACTGGTGATACTGGTATCAGCCAAGGGCTGGCTATATGGCCTACATCTGAGGTCCGTGCAGGGCTTTACCTGATTTCTGGGTGAAATTACAAAATTCTTAAGTTGTACTGTGTTGTCTAATTAATTTTTTCCTTTTTTCCATTTTACAGATTCCCCCAATCTCCCGCATGACCAAACTCTATTCGAATTATTATTATTTTTAAAAATAGTTTCATTGTTATTTAAACACGTTTTAATTAGTTCTGTCAATCGATAAAAAAAACAAAAAACTAATTAAATCGCAAATTAATTATTTTTTTTCTGTAATTAATTGCGATTAAGCCCACCTTACATTAAAGCTTTTAAATATACTTTTATATTGCAATAATTTCACATTTAATCTTGAAGGCCAGTAACCATTTAACCATTGACTAAAGCCATTCAACATTACAGTTTAATTGACATTTAATTGACTTGAAAAATTGAAAAATAACTTCTAATTTAAGTGAACTTAAAACAATGTTCACATAAACCCATTATTAAAAATGTAATACAGTATTTACCTGTGCCCTTCAGCAAAAATATACAGAAATTGAAATTGAAGTTATCAAACACTAAATTCTAAACTAAATACAGATTAATCCTTAAAGCTATAAAATGTACTGATTTCCTCTTTTTTTCTTTTGTTCTTGATGAACAGACATCACAGCAGCTGGTTATTAGGTTATTTCTTTAACTCTTTCAACGCCATTGACGAGATATCTCGTCAATTAAGAGACAACGCTTCCCCGCCATTGACGAGTTTTTACGGCTTTCCGTGTTCTAGGTGTATTACGGTAAGGAAAGCCCTAGCGCATGTCCTGAATGAGTTACGGGACTTCCGGGTCTTTAGGGTGCGAATAGAAGACGATCGGCGTACATGAAGGGTCAGAGAAAATGTAGATCATATATAGATCATAGCCTATGTAGATCATGCTTTGACCATTTTGAATCTGATCGGGACGATGTAGTCAGTGAGAGAGATGCATTTACAGACACAGAAACATCTGTAGTTATAACCGATCTGAATAGGGGTGTGTGTTCTATCTATCTATCTATCTATCTATCTATCTATCTATCTATCTATCTGTCTGTCTGTCTGTCTGTCTGTCTGCATGTACAGTATATGTATGTATGTAGCCTGTGTGTGTATAATCATATGTATGTATATGATTGTGTGTGTGTGTGTGTGCAAGTGTGTGTGTGTGTGTGTGTGTGTGTACGCGCATGTACAGTATATGTATGTATGTAGCCTGTGTGTGTGTATAATCATATGTATGTATATGTTTGTGTGTGTGTGTGTGTGTGTGTGTGCACGTGTGTGTGTGTGTGTGTGTGTGTGTGTGTGCACGTGTGTGTGTGTGTGTGTGTGTGTGTGTGTGTACGCATGTACAGTATATGTATGTAGCCTGTGTGTGTGTATAATCATATGTATGTATATGTTTGTGTGTGTGTGTGGACGTGTGTGTGTGCATGTACAGTATATGTATGCATATGTATGTATGTAGCCTGTGTGTGTGTATAATCATATGTTTGTGTGTGTGTGTGTGTGTGTGTCTGTTTGTTCTGTTTATTGAATGCAATTTAAATTATTCATATAATTATTTACAGGTGAAAGAATATGACATCTGAATGTATTTTGCATGAAAATGTACTACTTTGATAAAAATGCATTTTTCTCAGTTTTTTGTCCAAAATGTTGTATTTTTGATGGTACCCACCTGTGTTCAAATGGTCATAAAACATGAACACATGAAGATAGAATAAAATGTTATTTTATTTAAAAGCAGAGACTTGGTTCTTTATTTTGATATATAATATGTTCTTATATTCATAGCAGAAAATATTCTGAGGGCCGTCAAAGTTAGGTGAAAATCATCAAAAACGCTGGCGGTGGCTGGCAACTTTTTTAAAAAACGCTGGCGGTGAAAGAGTTAAGAGCTGCCACTGCTGAACGTGACACAGATCTGACATGCATTGTATTTTCTCTCAACTCTCTTCACCTTTTCTGACCCACTTCAGGTCTTAAAGTCTCTACTAATGAACTGACGAGTTGAATCAGGTGTGTTAGATGAGGGAGACAGTGCTGGGCTGCTCCAGGACAGTTTGGAATACCATTTCAGAGACGGGAATAAAATGTGTTAAAAAAAGGCCAGATGACAAATAAGTATGTGTGACCTGTTGAATTAGGCTACACATGTCAAGCCTTTCATAATCTGTGACATTAATGTGACTATAGTGCCAAATATGTGTTAGAACTAGGCCTAGCCTATAACACTCAACAATAAGTCGAGCCACCTTTTCAGTCGTTTTATTTTTTATGGCATAATGCACACCTTGAATGTTATCTAAACATTCCAAGTTAATATTCTACTTTTTGTACGATTTCTAGTTTCTTCCAGTTTTAGCCTAATATGCATGATGTGTCACAACTTATTTTGTTCAACTTTAAAAAAAAAAAATGTTTTATGGTGTGAGTCAGAGTAAATTGCGACACAAATAGAGTCTCATGAAAATGCAGCCTTGTACACGGGGCCAAGGTCAGGATTTTTACTTTCATTAGCCTGTAGATCAAAATGAAAGCCCCTTAATACTACATAAGGAAATTGTTTAGTTGTACAGGTTTTCGTAATGACTGTTTAATAACCATAACATGCAGTAAGAGCCTTTGTGTAAATTTATTATTATTTTTTTTTGGTTTCACTTTATTTTGATGGTCCCTTTAACACATTCTATTGACTAGAAGTAATGTTGCACCTACATTTCTCCTGACTCTCATTAGAGTGGTAGTAGTGTATTAGTTGACTGGTAGGGTTAGGGTTAGATTAAGTTGGCACGTTCTTGCAAAGTTACTTATAGTCAATAGAATATCTGTTGGGAGACCAACACAATAAGGAGTTAGTAGATATGAAGCAGACAGTCTACTAATACTCTTATGAGAGTTTGCTGACATGTAGTTGCAACATTACTTAGTGTCAACAGAATGTTCAAAACGGACCATCAAAATAAAGTGTTACCTTTTTTTTTGATGCATTAGGCTGCCACCTATGACTATCCCATGTTTTAAAATGAACTTTTCAAAAAATAATTTTAAATTAATTTTCTACTGATTCTTAAGGATGTTATAATGTTATTGTTGTTTTATTTTGTTATTTGATCTCTGTTTACAAAACAAAATATAATTCTAGTCAGTTTGCCTCTGGATGCTACTGCTGTAGCATATGAACACAATCTGCCACAGCAGTTGACTTTCCACTGAGAGGTACATAAACAACCACCACCAGAACACATCCAAATTCCCTGGGCAGGTAGAAATGTCTCAGAGTCAAATACAAAATCTCCACGTCTGTTTCACAAATCCTCCCATTTACTTTATACTGACGACGCCATAGATCGTTTATATAGACAGATCCCACATTATTGCTTATATTATTATTAAATACCTCAATATCTGCAGATGACAGTTTGGACTCTTCAGTCCACCAGAGAGCAGCTTCACTCCTGAATCCTGCAGGTCATTGTTACTCAGATCCAGCTCTTTCAGGACAGAGATTGAGGACTGAAGAACTGATGACAAACACTCACAATTCTGAGCAGTGAGATTACAGCCAACAAGACTGAAAGAGACCAGAACACACACAAACAGTCAGATCATCTACAGACACACATCAACTTTGCGACCAGTTGACTGTCAGAATGATCCCTTATACGTTCTTAAATACCTCAGTATCTGCAGCTGACAGTTTGGGCTCTTCAGTCCATCAAAAATAAACTTTACACCAGAGTCCTGCAGGTCATTGTTACTCAGATCCAGCTCTCTCGGGACAGAGTTTGAGGATTGAAGGGCTGATGACAAACTCTCACAACACTGAGAAGTGAGATCACAGCCAGAAAGTCTGGAAGAGATAAATAATGATAATAATAAAGACATGTAAAGAGGGTTGCCAGTTTTCCGCCCTCAGGAACATGGGATGACATAATCTGAACATTGAATCACAATAAGAAGAGCTCTTGACTGTTTCTTCAGCTAATGAATATGTAAAAATTTGCAAAATGTAGCAAAGCTTTCTGAGACTGTGTTTTTCCACTGTTAAAGAGGCAGTGCTGTTGAAGTAGGCCTTGATCATCTTCTGCAGAGGAAAGCTTTCATCGCACTGTTACATCATAATGTGACAAATTCCAAAACGAGTCATTTTAGAATCTTGGTTTCAATAAAAGCTGTTTTTAGACTAATGAGAGTTTTGAGTTCTGAAACTTACAGGATTTTGTAATAGTTCAATGACCTCTTATATGTTGAAAAATCAAGGAGAATTTGATTTCTCAATACATGACCCCTTTAATTTTAACACAAAGAGTTGGGATAAGTGGGCTTTTCTTCATTCTTTTTATTTTAGTTATTACTAAACTCAGTGAGATTTACAACACAGTTTAGCCAACTAATACATATTCCTGGTGTAAATGTAAATGCATGTGCCTGTAAATTGTGACCTTTTATTCGTTTCTTCATTTTTTTTTTAGTTAATTCACCGGACTGAATCATACAAAGGAACGATTTAATGAAAAAAATGATCAACATTTTCTTAATTCGTGGACATTATATATTTTTTGGCATGTCATGAGCAGGGCTGTTTTGTATAACAGAATAGATGTGTCAAAAATGGACAGATACCGAATAAGAACATGCGTGACCTGCTGAAATGCATCAGCAAATTATTAAATGCAAGTTTCAAACCTTTTTTGTATTTATTAATACAATGTATAGTATGGGTCTATACCCAAAAATGACTAGACCCAGTAGAATTACACTTCATTGTGTCACTTTGATTGACAACATATTTACAAATTATATTGAAAATAATACTTTGAGTGGATTGTTAATCAGTGACATTAGTGATCAACTACCAGTTTTTACAGTTTATGACAACAACTATAAGAGAAATCAGTTAGATGTAAAACAAGATTAGAGACGAGTGAGGACAGAGAAATATATGAATGCATTTAAGAGTGACTTATTAGCACAGGATTGGGGAGTCGTAAATAAGGAAAATGACGTTGACAATGTATATAATATATTTTTACAAATATTTATATCATTATATGAAAGAAAAACTGTCCAATTATACAATATTATAGAAAACAAAAATATATAGATCGACCATGGATCACAAAGAGTTTACAAAATGCCTGTTAACAGAGGAATACACTCTATGGTAGGGGTGGGCGATATGGAAAAACTATCATATCACGATTTTTTTTTTTTTTTTAAGAAATATCACGATTCACGATTTTATCACGATTCTTTGTCATGTTGGTTTTACTATTTTGCAAGTTGTCTGAGCATTACAGCCAAACTAATTTCCCTATTATAACAAAAAAAAGGAAAAAATAGAATGGTGAAGATAAAAATGTTTGTCATTATTTTATCTTCCTTATTAAAAAACTAAGAACAAAGATGCACATTACAAATACACATAAATAAGTAACAGTGCTTTATTTTCAGGTACAATAGGTGTATTTAGCGTGAATTAACAAATATAATAATAAAACACTATATAGACTGATTCCTAAAGCAATTGTATTAAAGTCTTTCAGTCAAGAGTAGTGAGTGATTTTTCTCTTTGCATTTTGTTGTTTTATTAACGTTAAAGGAATAGTTCACCCAAAAATAACAATTCTGTCATGTCTGTCAATTCTGTCAAAGTGTTTTAATTTTATACCATCATTTACTCAAAAGTTGTTTTAAACCTGAGTGAGTTATTTCTTCTGCTGAACATAAATGCTATTTTGAAGAATGTGGAAAACCAAACAGTAGGTCTACAGTGACTTACATAGTATTTTTTTCCTACTGTCAAAGTCAATGTGGACCAGCAACTGTTTGGTTACCCACATTCTTCAAAATATCTTCTTTTGTGTTCAGCACAACAAAGAAATTAATAGGGGTTTGGGACAACATGTGAGTGAGTAAATAATGACAGAAATTAAATTTTAGGGTGAACTATTCCTTTAATTACAGTCAGCTGTCCCTTTAAGAGCTGAACGCATCTAATATACAGGCATGCATCCGTTTCTCTCTCATCTGTTTACTTTAATTTTAGACATAACCAACTGAGTCTATATGTAAACCTTGTGTGTTTTGACGGTATTAGCGCAAAAGATAACTTAGTTTAGTAATCAGGCGCTATTATTAGACAGGCTTTTTAGCGTGCGTGCTTCTGGTGTATGCGCTCAGAAAAAACGGACGTCAGACCTGCGCGCGAACGAAACCAGCAAGGCGTGTATGCAAATAATGTACTTTTGCAATCGCGAATAAGTGCAGTGTCCTGCCAGAGTAACTCTACCGCTGTATGTGGTGTTGTACAGTATATAGAGACGGACGTGCCAGAAATGAAGCGTTAGCGTTAGTTCTGGCAGCATCCCTTCGCTGCTACTCTCTTCCGGTAAGGGGCTTTCTGCTCTTCTTAGCTGCTTATAAAGACGAGCACCCCTTCACTGCCTTCTCCGTAAGGGGCTGCTGCCCCAGTCTCTGCTATTTCAGAAGGATATGCTTCTTTCAGAATGCCATCAGTTGTGGTTTAGGCGGTTCTGGCCTATCGTTGTGTCGGGGGGTTCGGGCCTATCGTTTGTGTTGGGGGGGGTTATTATTGTTGCTCTCCCTGCTCATTCATGACAGGCTGCATGGATGGGCAGGGAGTTTTTGCACAGAACAGAACCATACTGCCAAACCAAAACTTTATGCTAAGTATCTATCTTTTGACGATAGTGGTCCTGACAGAAATGAAGCGTTAGCGTTAGTTCTGGCAGGTCACGTGAGTCAAGCTTGCATCAGCTGATTCTCAGCTGATCGTATCTACCTATATGAATATAACACCTATGGCGGCATTCCTATATAAGCTCTATTCCGTATAAATCAGCAGCTTTTTCCACTTGATCAGGAGCAAATCACCCTCCTCCATCCCCAACTCCTCCTTTCGCATAGTCAGGACTTGTCTTTCTGATATTCCTTGATGAATCAGACTTAAATACACTTAAATATCATTAACCCTTTTAAACCGGCTGTGTCGGCCACCGACACATCAGACCAAGCTGTATTCATGTTACCATAACTCTTCTACCGTTTGCACTATCAAAATATTTCAAATTGTTCCTAATAGCAGACAACATGTGCTTTTCGGCAATATATGGCTTATTATGGTAATTTCTTGCGCTCCGTCAACAAATGACGGCAGATTTCCGGGAGAGCGGGAAGGGTTTTTTTTAATGGAGAGATAGGGAGCGCGGAGTTTGTTATTGCATAAAATAATAAACAAAATGAACAAAAACATGGTCAAGGAGGAGTAAACAGCATAAGAGTCGATTAGGATGATTTTTGATGAGACTTTGGGAGCAGGTTGAGTGAGACTTTTCACATGTGGTGTGTGCCGCTATAATGAGTCCGCATGTAAATGAATGGGTGCACGCATGTACATGCATGTGTAAATGTGTGCGTGTATGAACAAAAAAGCCTCCTGAATGAAAACTGTGCAACCCAGTGTCCCAAAAATACTTGTATATATGTATTATAGTTGAATTTTGAAGTAAGAAGTGTTGGATTATTTCGATCATGATTTTTCTCTTTTTTTTCTAAATAAAAAGATATATATATATTCCGTTTTTTTTTTATTTTTGTCTATTTAAATTCTGTTTACAAACTTAAAACACAAGATTAATGGTCAAAAACTGACCATTTGTTTTATGAAAAAAATGACACCTTGCACTTGAAAATAGCACATTCTGTTAGAATGTTACAGTCAAATGAACAAAATGTGTGAAAATGACCTATTTTACCCTTAGGTTTTAAAGGGTTAAGTACATTAATGATATCTGGTTTGTTCTGTTCTGTTTACCCTAAGGGGGTTATTATTGTTGCTCTCCCTGCTCATTCATGACAGGGTGCATGGATGGGCAGGGAGTTTTTGCACAGAACAGAACCATACCGCCAAACCAAAACTTTATGCTAAGTATCTATCTTTTGTCGATAGTGGTCCTGACAGAACTGTAATTGATAGAATATACGCTGTAGCATGATACTACGATATTTCTTCAAAAGCAGATTGTGGGTCCACGATCAAAAATCGTCATATCGAACACCCCTACTCTATAGAGAATTTATAAAACAAAGAACTAAAGAGGCATTTAATAAATATAAAACATGTAAAAATAAGTTAACTGGTATTCTACGGGTTTGTAGAAAGGGATACTATAGTTAAATATTAAGTAATAACAAAAATAATATTAAATGAATATGGGGTGTATTAAATAGTATTATTAAAAAAGGTACAGGACAACAAAGTCATCCTCAATATTATATTGATAACAACACTACAAAGGATAATATGCATGATGTAGTTAATAGATTTAACAATTTTTTTGTGAGTGTTGGACCAAAATTGGCAGAAGAAATTCAAGATCCAGTGTCATCGGAAGATTGGAATGAAAATTTAATTGAAAGAAATCCCAACTCAATATTCTTGGAAGAAAAAGTAGTAATACATATTGTAAATAATTGTAAATATAAAACATTGGTAACACTTTACAATAAGGTTCATTAGTTAAACATTAGTTAATGTATTAACTAACATGAACTAACCATGAGCAATACATTTGTTACTGTATTTACTAATCTTCGCTAACGTTACTTAATAAAAATACAGATGTTCATTGTTAGTTCATGTTAGTTCAAAGTGCATTACCTAATGTTAACAAGATTTTAATAATGTATTATTAAATGTTGAAATTAACATTAACAAAGATTAATAAACGCTGTATAAGTGCAGTTCATTATTAGTTCATGTTAACTAATGTAGTTAACTAATGAACCTTATTGTAAAGTGTTACCAAAACATCTACTGATTGTAATGACATTGATGTGAAAAAGGTCAATGAGGGGATCTCTAAACCAGTAACATATATTTGTAATCTATCATTTCAAATAAAATGAAAATAGCTAAAGTGGTTCCACTGTATAAAACTGGGGTAGACACAACTTCTCAAATTACAGGCATGTTTCTCTACTTCCACAATTTCCCAAAATTCTAGAAAAATTATTTAATAATAGATTCGATAAATTTTTATATGGATATAAATTAATTTCTGACAGTCAATACGGTTTCAGACCAAACAGTTCCACATCAATGACACTAATTGATTTGGTTGAAGAAATTACAAAAGCTAGAGATCATAAGCAGTTTGCAGTTGGAGTTTTCATTGACCTTAACAAAGCTTTTGATACGATTGATCATAATTTATTAATTAATAAACTGAAATTAATAAGGGGGGTAGTATTGGACTGGGTAAAAACTTATTTAAGAGACAGAAAACAGTTTGGGGAATTCTTTGTGCTTGAGCATTGCTTGTGGCATCCCCCAGGGGTCAGAACTGGGTCCAAAGTTATTTTTGCTTTATATAAATGATATCTGTAAAGTATCTTAGGAGACAGTGTAATTTTAAGCATCTTTATGTACGTACAACATTAAGAAGCTTTTGTATTTCTGCATGTGGAGTGAAATTGTGGAACAGACCAAGTCTAGTGTTCAAGCAATGCCCAAGTGTGACCCAGTTTAAAAAGCAGTATAAACGTATGGTTCTCAGAATGCATATGGAGGAAGAACAGATCTGATTAGGTGTTCATACAGATTATTTAGTCATAGTTTTTATTTAGGTTCTGTTTGTATATACAGTGAGGAAAATAAGTATTTGAACACCCTGCTATTTTGCAAGTTCTCCCACTTAGAAATCATGGAGGGGTCTGAAATTGTCATCGTAGGTGCATGTCCACTGTGAGAGACATAATCTAAAAAAAAAAAAATCCAGAAATCACAATGTATGATTCAGCTGCAAATAAGACAGCTGAGAAAATCAATGTTAATATTTGGTACAGTAGCCTTTGTTTGCAATTACAGAGGTCAAACGTTTCCTGTAGTTTTTCACCAGGTTTGCACACACTGCAGGAGGGATTTTGGCCCACTCCTCCACACAGATCTTCTCTAGATCAGTCAGGTTTCTGGCCTGTCACTGAGAAACACGGAGTTTGAGCTCCCTCCAAAGATTCTCTATTGGGTTTAGGTCTGGAGACTGGCTAGGCCACGCCAGAACCTTCATATGCTTCTTACAGAGCCACTCCTTGGTTATCCTGGCTGTGTGCTTCGGGTCATTGTCATGTTGGAAGACCCAGCCTCGACCCATCTTCAATGCTCTAACTGAGGGAAGGAGGTTGTTCCCAAAATCTCGCAATACATGGCCCCGGTCATCCTCTCCTTAATACAGTGCAGTCGCCTGTCCCATGTGCAGAAAAACACCCCATGCTTCACAGTAGGGATGGTGTTCTTGGGATGGTACTCATCATTCTTCTTCCTCCAAACACGTTTAGTGGAATTATGACCAAAAGTTCTATTTTGGTCTCATCTGACCACATGACTTTCTCCCATGACTCCTCTGGATCATCCAAATGGTCATTGGCAAACTTAAGTCGGGCTGGACATGTGCTGGTTTAAGCAGGGGAACCTTCCGTGCCATGCATGATTTCAAACCATGACGTCTTAGTGTATTACCAACAGTAACCTTGGAAACGGTGGTCCCAGCTCTTTTCAGGTCATTGACCAGCTCCTCCCGTGTAGTTCTGGGCTGATTTCTCACCTTTCTTAGGATCATTGAGACCCCACGAGGTGAGATCTTGCATGGAGCCCCAGTCCGAGGGAGATTGACAGTCATGTTTAGCTTCTTCCATTTTCTAATGATTGCTCCAACAGTGGACCTTTTTTCACCAAGCTGTTTGGCAATTTCCCCGTAGCCCTTTCCAGCCTTGTGGAGGTGTACAATTTTGTCTCTAGTGTCTTTGGACAGCTCTTTGGTCTTGGCCATGTTAGTAGTTGGATTCTTACTGATTGTATGGGGTGGACAGGTGTCTTTATGCAGCTAACGACCTCAAACAGGTGCATCTAATTTAGGATAATAAATGGAGTGGAGGTGGACATTTTAAAGGCAGACTAACAGGTCTTTTGAGGGTCAGAATTCTAGCTGATAGACAGGTGTTCAAATACTTATTTGCAGCTGTATCATACAAATAAATAGTTAAAAATCATACATTGTGATTTCTGGATTTTTTTTAGATTATGTCTCTCACAGTGGACATGCACCTACGATGACAATTTCAGACCCCTCCATGATTTCTAAGTGGGAGAACTTGCAAAATAGCAGGGTGTTCAAATACTTATTTTCCTCACTGTATATGTCCTACATATATTTACATACACTGTAAATATATGTAGGAATGTCAAAAGAGTGTATTAAGACAAGGATGAGATGACAGAGTTATGAAGTTAATTAGATGGTTATTGTTTCTGATTATTATTATCAACGTGGAGTGGAGAAAGGGTAGGATTAAATAAGTTTATACTTCTTCCTACTCCTTTTTGGACATGTATACGTTAAAATTATTTTGTATTGTGTTGTATTGTTTTGTTTTGACTATATTTATTTACATGTTCTAAATAAATGTTTCAATCAATCAATCAATCAATCAATCAATCAATGATGAAACACTCACAGAGCTTTTCTGCAGTTGATCACAGCTGGTATCAGTCTTATTCTCCCCTCATATGATGTGTTGTATTTCTTGAGCTCAAACTCATCCAGCGGCTCCTCTGACATCTGAAGCATGTAGGCGATTGTTGAGCAGTGAGCAGAAGTGAGATACTTCTCTGAGTGTTTGTCTGATTTCACAAACTCCTGAATCTCTGTGGACAGAGTCTGATCTTTCACTTCCAGCAGACAGAGGAACAGATTGATGGATTGACCAGCTGAGAGATGATAATGATCATTATCATCATAATCATCATCATCTTTGATCTTCTCTTTAATGTACTGTGTGGTTCTCCCGATGTTCTCTGAGGTTTTCTCTGTGTTTATCAGTAGATCCTGTAAGAGTCTCTGATTGGACTCCAATGAGACGCCCAGCAGGAACCGCAGGAATAGATCCAGACGTCCATTCTCACTCTGGAGTGCATTAATTACTGCTGATCTAAGTAGATCATACAGAGAGTCTTTATTAAATCTGTAAGATCTGAATTCATGCAGTGGCTCCTTGTTCTTTATTAAATGGCAGTAAAGCAGATAGAAAGCAGCGAGAAACTCCTGAACGCTCAGATGAATGAAGCTGTAGACTTTCCTCTGATGAATCACAGACTCCTCCTTAAAGATCTCAGTGCAAATCCCAGAATACACAGAGGCGTCAGTGACGTCTATGCCGCTCTCAATCAGGTCCTCCTCATAGAACATCACATTGCCCTTCAGCAGCTGTTTGAAAGCCACTTCAGCAAGTTTCACAATCACTTCTCTGTTGGACTGCAGGAGTTTCTCTGGATCTCTCTCTTCGTACTTCTGGTTCCTCATGTTGATCTGAATCAGCAGGAAGTGGATGTACATTTCAGTCAGAGTTTGAGGGATTTCTGCACTCAGATCTTCTTCCAGGAGCTTCTGAAGCACAGTGGATGAGATCCAGCAGAAGACGGGGATGTGGCACATGATGTGGAGGCTTCTTGCTCTTCTGATGTGTGAGATGATTCTGCTGGCTTGATGCTGGTCACTGATTCTCTTCCTGAAATATTCCTCCTTCTGAGGCTCAGTGAATCCCTGAATTTCTGTCAGACGGTTGATGTATTTGGAGGATCTGATTGGCTGCTGCTGGTCTGGAGGTGATCCAGATGAGAGCAGAGGGAAGCAGCTCTCCTTTCATGAGCTTTGACATCAACACACCCACTGATGAAGTCTCAGTCACATCACAAACTTTCTGAGCGTCTGAAAACATCAGTGTGATTCTGCTTTCATCCAGACCATCAAAGATGAACACAACTTTACACTCCTCATAAATCTTTGAGTCCAGATCTTGAAGTTCAGGATGAAAGTCCAGCAGAAGTCTGTGAAGACTGTACTGATGATCTCGGATCAAGTTCAGCTCTCGAAATGGAAGCACAAACATGAAATCTACATCCTGATTGGCTTTTCTCTCGGCCCAGTCCAGAATGAACTTCTGCACAGAGACGGTTTTTCCGATTCCAGCGATGCCTTTAGTAAGAACAGTCTTGATCTGGTCTTTCTCCTCACATCCTGGTTCAGCTGAGGCTTTAAAGATATCATTGCAGTAGATTGGAGTGTCTTGTGAGTGTTGTGTTCTGGCTGTTTTCTCCATCTGTAAAACCTCATGTTCTTCATTCACTCCTTCACTCTCTCCCTCTATGATGTAGAGCTGTGTGTAGATGCTGTTCAGGAAGCTTTCATTCTCCTGGAGTTTCAGTCCCTCAAATAATCTCTCATACTTGTTCTTCATGCTGGTTTTGAGCTGGTCTTTGACTCTCTGTAGTTCATCATTCACTGGTTGATCATGTTTATTCAGAGACGCTGTAACGCTCGTGTTGTTCAGACAGAAGACAGAGGCTCCTCCAGAGATGTTTTGCTCTCCATCTGTTCTGCTGAAATATCACAAGAAAGAACAGATAAAAATCTCAAAATAAAAGGATGTATAAATTAAAATCTAAACCAATAGAGATGTCAGTCTTGTATTTTCTGCATAATTTATCATGGTTTCACAGCAGTTCACAATCAGTGAATAGAGCACATTTATGCCAGATAATTGCTTGTGATGGTGTGGATATTGTAACATGTTAGATGATTGTAAGATACATATTTTATCTCCCTCATCTTTTTGAATGAGCAGCCAACAATAGAAAAGCAGGCATTTCAAAATACGAGTCCACTGTATTTCTGTTTGTTTATAATTAAAAGTCCCACATTATGGATAAAGTTTTTTGCTGTCAGAGAGTCACAGTCACCGCCGCCCACAGAAATCACCAGATCACAGTCACCTGAGTTCTAATCACACATCATCACATATCTCACATCAAGATACTCACCCACGTCATTCTCTTCACATTCCAGTCATCCGTTCAATCAATAAACCTCACTGTCATTCACTCACCTGTGGTTTCCGTCTTTGTTTGTGACAGAAGACCGGACCAACACCATTACACCCATGGATCCCAGGCCTTCATCACCATCAGAGATCTTGGAGGAGCTGGTCAACACTCTTTGGGCTTCGCTTCTGCCGACACCACCTCCCCAATCTGCCTCTGCCAGTCCCATGGCGTTGCCGGCTGCCTATGCGGGTGATTCGGCTGAGTGTGGCGGCTTCCTCCTACAGGTGGCTTTATATCTCGAGATGCAACCACAAAAATTTCCCACCGAGCGCTCCAAGGTGGCCTTTCTAATCTCCCTTCTAACCGGTCGATCGCTGATATGGGCGAGAGCCATATGGGATGCCAATACTGCCATAATCAATTCCTATGAAGCCTTTACTCGTCATTTCAAAGAAGTGTTTGGATCTTCCTCTGGAGCGCTCTCAGTGTCGGATCAGCTTTTACGCCTGCGTCAGGGTACTTCCTCTACCCACGAGTACACACTGCAGTTCCGCACACTGGCGGCTTCTAGCGGATGGACAAGGGTTGGAAACCACCATCCGTACGCAGATGGCCATATATGATGATTCGTTGGGATTGGAAGGTTTCATGCAGAGAGCCAATTGAATCTCCCAACGTTTATTAGCCTGCCAAACTCCCGAAGCCGCACACCAGCCAGTCTCACCCGCCACCAACCCTCCAGTAACAGAACCCATGCAAGTAGACACAGCTCGTCTCACCCACAGGGAGAGAGTTCGCCAACTGACATCAGGCCTCTGTCTCTACTGTGCTTCAGTGGACCATTTCATCAGATCCTGTCCCATTCGACCCCCACGTCCAGCGGTGAGTACCCTTCAAGTAGATCCTGTCATTTCCAAGTTGTCTATGATCACGGTACAACTATTCACTCCAGCCCAATCCGTTTCAGCCTCTGCCCTGGTCGACTCGGATTCCTCGGCAACTTCATCTCACAAGAACTCGCAACTCTTCTATGCCTATCCCTTCGTCGAAACCATCAACAGAATGCCGCTAGGACGTGGGCGTGTCAGATATGAGGCTCCTTCGATGAAGCTTAAAATCGGAAATCTGCATGAGGAGGAGATCAAATTTCTGGTACTGGAGGGATCCTCTGTGGATATCATCCTGGGTCGCCCCTGGCTTATTCTCCACGCACCAGAAATCAGATGGGAGACCAGTGAGGTAATCCGATGGAGTGAATGGTGTCTACAAAATTGTCTCAAGGAAATTCCACGACCGCCTCTTAAGAACCCCAAGGCTCAGGTCGCCTCCACGTTGGTTGAAAGCCCCGAGTCTGATGAGACTCCCACGATCCCATCTGATTACCAGACGTTCCAGGATGTTTTCAGCAAACAGGCAGCCACGTAGTTACCACCTCATCGGCCATGGGACTGTGCTATAGATCTGCTGCCTGGATTCAAACTCCCCAAGGGTAGAGTATATCCGCTGTCCATCCAGGAGCGCAAGGCCATGATGGAATACATCAAGGAGGCTCTTAAACAGGGGTACATCCGGCCATCCAGTTCTCCAGCGGCATCAAGCTACTTTTTTGTGGGTAAGAAGGACGGGGGCTTGAGGCCATGTATCGATTATCGAGCGCTGAATTCCCAAACAGTAAAACTCCCATATCCACTTCCCCTGGTCCTGGCCGCTCTCGAGGAACTCCGTGGGGCCCGCATCTTCTCTAAGCTGGACCTGCGCAGCGCGTACAACCTCGTTCGCACCTGGGAAGGTGACGAGTGGAAGACGGCATTCATTACTCCCTGTGGCCACTACGAATACTTTGTAATGCCGTATGGCCTTGCCAACGCCCCTTCTGTGTTTCAAGAATTCATGAACGAGGTGTTCCGGGAATTCCTCCATCGCTTCGTTATAGTCTATATCAATGATATCCTGATCTATTCCTGGCACCTGGCCGACCATCGCTATCACGTTGCGCAGGTCCTCCAGAAACTCAGGCAACACCATCTATACCTAAAGCTAGAAAAATGCGAATTCCATCGCCCCACGGTGCAGTTCCTCGGGTACATCATAGGAGAAGATGGAATCCAGATGGACCAGGGGAAAGTAACTGCCGTCACCGACTGGCCAACTCCTCAGTTTGTTAAGGAACTCCAGACGTTTCTGGGATTTGCCAATTTCTATCGCCGGTTCATCAAGAATTTCAGTTTGCTCACAGCACCGCTCACCACCCTGCTCTGGGGAAAGCCCAAGTCCCTGTCCTTCGATTCCAGCGCCCACGAGGCATTCCAGCGCCTCAAGACCACATTCAGCACGGCTTCCATCCTTTGTCATCCAACCCCCATGTGCCATTCGTGGTGGAAGTCGATGCCTCCACCACCGGGGTCGGGGCCGTGCTGTCCCAGCAGTATGGTGAGCCTCCTCGCCTCCAGCCTTGCGCTTATTACTCCAAGAAACTGACCCCAGCGGAGCAAAATTACGACATCTGCAACAGGGAGCTATTAGCCATCAAGCTGGCCCTGGAGGAGTGGCGGCATTGGCTGGAGGGAGCAAACCATCCCTTCACAGTTATCACAGATCATAAAAACCTCCAGTACCTCAGAGAAGCTAAGAGACTTAAGCCCAGACAAGCCCGCTGGGCCCTGTTCTTCACCAAGTTTAATTTCACCATCACCTACCGTCCCGGAAATCGTAACTGCAAGGCGGATGCCTTATCCCGTCTCCACTCGCCTGACTCTCCCACAGACCCAGAACAAACTCTCCCTCCAGCCCTCATAGTCAACCCCATCATTTGGGACCTGGACAAGGACATCAGAGCCGCCACCCTCACAGAACCTACTCCGCTGGGAGGTCCAGAAGGGAAAACTTACGTTCCATCCACCCTGCGGCAATCCCTTCTGGGCTCAGTTCATTCGGTACCGGGCTCTGGACATCCAGGCAGCCAACGAACCCTCTCGCTCCTCCAAGCTCGGTACTGGTGGCCCAGTATGTCCCGTGATGTCACCAGGTACATCCGTAGCTGCTCAGTCTGTGCCACGTCGTCGACTCCCCGTCACTTACCTGTGGGCAACCTTGTGCCTCTCCCCATTCCACGTAGACCCTGGTCCCACATCGGGATTGGCTTTGTGACCGATCTCCCTGAGTTTGAAGGAAACACCTGCATCCTGGTAGTAGTAGACCGCTTTTCAAAAGCATGCAAACTAATTCCTCTCCGTGGTTTGCCAACAGCCCTAGAAACGGCTGAACATCTATTCCACAATGTTTTCAGGAACGTCAGAGTACCAGAGGACATTGTATCAGATCGTGGTCCACAATTCATTTCCCACATATGGAAAGCCTTCTTCCGCCTGCTTGGAGTCACAGTGAGCCTATCTTCCGGATATCATCCGCAAACGAATGGCCAGACTGAGCGGAAGATCCAAGAGCTCGGATGGTACCTCCGGCCATACTGCCAAGAAGACCAATACAACTAAGACCAATACAACTGGAGCCGTTTCCTCCCGTGGGCCGAGTATGCACAAAATTCCCTCCGTCAGAACACCACAGGCCTCACGCCATTCCAGTGCATACTCGGCTACCAACCACCGCTCTTCCCATGGACGAGAGAGCCATCGGAGGTTCCAGCTGTGGACCACTGGTTCCGAGTGAGCGAGAGAGTGTGGGACTCAGCGCACATCCACCTGCAGCGGGCAGTGCGGAGAGACAAGGCCTTCGCCTTCGTTATCCACCCGAGCACATAGTCTTAGAGTTCGTACTTGACTAACTGGGGCCCAGGTCAGGAAGCAGACAGACTGGCTAAACCGATCGTCTGCTAGCCGCCTCACGTCACAGAAGTCAGTTAACTCTCAGCACATAGAAACTTTTTCACCTAGATATCACTCTATAGAGACTGTGTCTGTTCCCCGTACTAGAAAATACAGAAAACATCCAAACCAAAGTAATAGTAACAATTTAATTGATGTTCAACAAATAAAAAACAGATACAATACAGATAAACACATGATAAAGCTTGGCTTATTGAATATTAGATCCCTTTCTTCAAAAGCACTTTTTGCAAATGATATGTTCACTGACCATAAACTAGATTTGCTTTGTTTGACAGAAACCTGGCTAAAACCAGATGATTACATTACTTTAAACGAGTCTACACCCCAAGATTACTGTTACAAACATGAACCGCGTCCAAAAGGTAAAGGGGGAGGTGTTGCTACAATTTATAGAAATATTTTCAGTATCTCTCAGAGGTTGGGTTTCAAGTATAATTCGTTCGAAGTAATGGTGCTTCATATAACGTTATCCAAAGAAACAGGTGTTAATGATAAATCCCCTGTGATGTTTGTACTGGCTACTGTATACAGGCCACCAGGGCACCATACAGACTTTATTAAAGAATTTTCTGATTTTCTATCGGAGTTAGTACTGACTGCAGATAAAGTCCTAATTGTTGCTGATTTTAATATCCATGTTGATAATGAAAAAGATTTGTTGGGATCAGCATTTATAGACATTCTAAACTCTATTGGTGTTAAACAACACGTGTCAGGACCTACTCATTGTCCAAATCATACTTTAGATTTAATACTGTCACATGGAATTGATGTCAGTGGCATTGAAATTTGACAGCAGAGCGATGATATCTCAGATCATTATCTAGTCTCCTTTATATTCCATATAGCTAAAGCTGTAAAGTAGAACCATTACCTCTACCACAAAAGACTGCTTTATAAATAATCTTCCTGACTTATCTCAGTTCCTCAGCATATGCAATAGCTCAGAACAACTTGATGATGTAACAGGAACTATGGACTCTCTCTTTTCTAGCACTTTAGATACAGTTGCTCCTTTACGTTTAAGGAAGATTAAGGATAAGAGTCCAACACCGTGATATAATGAGCACACTCGCGCCCTAAAGAGAGCAGCTCGGAAAATGGAGCGCAGCTGGAGGAAAACTAAACTAGAGGTATTTTGTTTAGCTTGGCGGGAAGGTACCCTATCCTACAGAAAAGCATTAAAAACTGCTAGATCTGATTACTTTTCGTCTCTTCTAGAAGAAAACAAACATAACCCTCAGTATTTATTCAATACAGTGACTAAATTAACGAAAAATCAAGCATCAACAGATGTTGGCATTTCCCAAGAGCATAGCAGTAATGACTTTATGAACTACTTCACTTCCAAGATCGATACTACCAGAGATCAAATTGTATCCTTGTAGCCGTCAGCTACAGTATCGCATCAAATAGCGCACTATAGATCCCTTGAGGAACAATTCCACTCATTCTCTACTGTAGGAGAGGAACAATTGTATAAACTTGTTAAATCATCTAAACCAACAACATGTATGTTAGACCCGATTCCATCTAAACTACTAAAAGAGTTGCTTCCAGAAGTCATAGATCCTCTTTTGGCTATTATTAATTCGTCATTGTCATTAGGATATGTCCCCAAAACCTTCAAATTGGCTGTTGAAACCTTCAAAAACCACAACTTGACCCCAAAGATCTAGTCAATTACAGACCGATCTCAAATCTCCCTTTTCTGTCAAAGATACTAGAAAAGGTAGTATCCTCACAATTATATTCCTTCTTAGAGAAAAATGGTATCTGTGAGGAATTCCAGTCAGGATTTAGATCGTATCATAGTACTGAGACTGCTCTCATTAGAGTTACAAATGACCTGCTTCTATCATCTGATCGTGGTTGTATCTCTTTATTAGTTCTACTGGATCTTAGCGCTGCGTTCGACACTATCGACCACAACATTCTTTTGAATAGACTAGAAAATTTTGTTGGCATTAGTGGAAGCGCCTTAGCATGGTTCAAATCGTACTTATCTGACCTCCATCAGTTCGTAGCAGTGAATGAAGAGGTATCATATAGATCACAAGTGCAGTATGGAGTACCTCAAGGCTCAGTGCTAGGGCCGTTACTTTTCACGCTCTATATGTTACCCTTGGGAGATATTATCAGGAGACATGGTGTTAGCTTTCACTGTTATGCTGATGATACTCAGCTCTATATTTCTTCGCGGCCCGGTGAAACACACCAAATTGAGAAACTAACGGAATGCATAATCGATATAAAAAACTGGATGACGAGTAATTTTTTACTGCTAAATTCTGAAAAAACAGAGGTGTTAATTATCGGACCTAAAAACCCCACATTTTTCATCTCAAACACATCTAAATTGCGACTTATGCTCTCAGCGTCAAATGCAGAAATGTTAGTTCATGTGTTTTGTAGAATTATTCCCTAATTCATCTGATATGCGATTCCCTGATCAATCCTCTAACAGAAACGTGAGGAAGAGGTCAGATAAAATAGAAGTTGATTTTGATGATTTTTTAGTTCAAGGAATACAAGGAGACTGGAGTAGGGAGGTCAAGAAACAGGAGAAGAAGGAACGTCGCAGACGGGCCCAAGAGAGAGCGAGAGGACCAGAAGATCATATTCAAGATGAAGGCAATATTGAGACTGATGAGAAAACAGGAAACGACAAATAAAAGAATAATGAAATTAATAAGAGAGATGATTGAATTATGTGATTATTCAGATGAACTGCAAAAGTTAACAAATGATTTAGAGACAGTGAAACTCTAGACTCCTGTTATAAAAATATGAGTGTTGAAAGCTATGTATAAATATATCTTATGTCGAAAGCATAGATGATTATAATCTTGTAGGTTTAACGGTTATATAGTTGCTGTGCTTATTTTGTAACATGACGGTTAAAAGCAAGAGGATGCACTTTGCATTTCCATGCAAGGTGGAACCTTTAGCTAAACCGTGGCATAAGATGCTCTTAACACCTGCTAGAGGTGTTATATTGTGGTTTAGGTATATAGGTCTATATGTTGCTTATGTTTGAAAAAGGTGTCATAATGTTTCCTATAGTTTAAAATAGAACTAGACACTTGCTATCTAGAGATGTTGTAATATTTCCTTCTGAACTTTTGACATTACTTTTGTACAGACTCTGACATAAAGGTCATGTTTCCTGCCTGGGATGGAGGAGGCAGTTACAAGCGGTGCAAGAACTATATAAATGCTCGTTAGACTATATGTCAGGGCCGACACTTCGTGGTGAAGACTATTCGCTGTTATTTTATTGTTATTTGCTTATGAGTTATTTGTTTTTTAATAAAACGAAACCAATGCTTTGGTGATTCGTTAACCTTTTTAAAAAAGTCTCTGAGTGATTAATTAATAATAATAACTCGTTATCTGAACCTGAATATATTCTAAACGAGCTCCAAGAGGTACGAATTTGACTGAGCCAGGACGGTCACCGGCGGGGAAGCATCCGGAATCATTAACAGCATCCATCCAGATAAGAGGTAAATATGCATTCGCTATTTATGAGGTACTTATGGATGATGAAGATGTGAATTATAGATTTTTGGATCTTTTAACCGGTATAAAAGCACAACAGGGAAGCATCCGGAATCATTAACAGCATCCATCCAGATAAGAGGTAAATATGCATTCGCTATTTATGAGGTACTTATGGATGATGAAGATGTGAATTATAGATTTTTGGATCTTTTAACCGGTATAAAAGCACAACAGTTTATGACCTCAAGGTTAGACTATTGTAATGATTTATTGGGGGGTTGTTCTGCACGCTTGATCAACAAACTACAGTTGGTCCAAAATGCAGCAGCTAGACTCCTTACTAGAACCAGGAAATATGACCATATTAGCACGGTTCTGTCAACACTGCACTGGCTCCCTATCAAATATCGGACAGATTTAAAAATCTTGTTAATGACTTATAAAGCCCTGAATGGTTTAGCTCCTCAGTACTTGAGCGAGCTCTTATCACACTATAGTCCTCCACGTCCACTGTGTTCTCAAAACTCTATCCATTTGATAATACCTAGAATATCAAAATCGACTGCGGGCGGCAGATCCTATTCCTATTTAGCACCCAAACTCTGGAACCATCTACCTAACACTGTTCGGGAGGCAGACACACTCTGTCAGTTTAAATCTAGATTAAAGACCCATCTCTTTAGCCTGGCTTACACATAACACACTAATACGCTTCTATTATTCAAATCCGTTAAAGGATTGTTAGGCTGCATTGGTTAGATCAACCGGAACCGGGAACACTCCCCATAACACGGTGTACTCGTTAAATCGTAAGTAGAATGGCATCTACGCTAATATTTGTCTGTTTCTTTCTTATTCTGTTTCTCAGTCCGTATCCGATCAGATGGTGGATCAGCACCAAGAGATGATGTCTACAGCCCTGATCGTCAGCGGAGACCAGGACACCCAGATGACCCCCAGAGACATATCCCCAGTGAAGACCTCGATTAAAATACAATAAAACTAAAAAATATAACAAAATAACTAAAAATATAATAAAATAACTAAAAATATAATAAAATACCTAACTATATAATACTATTATTGTTAGAAATTTCAACAAAATAAAAAATAGAAATATAAACTTTTGAACTGTGGGTTTCGTCTGGCCAGAGGAGAACTGGCCCCCCGACTGAGCCTGGTTTCTCCCAAGGTTTTTTTCTCCATTCTGTCACAGAGGGAGTTTTGGTTCCTTGCCGCTGTCGCCTCTGGCTTGCTCAGTTGGGGACACTTAATTTCTAGCGATTATCGCCGATTTGATTGCACAGATACTATTTAAACTAAACTGAGCTAGACAATGACATCTCTGAATTCAATAATGAATTGAAAATTGAGTGTTTAATCTTATCATTATACATTACTGACACTCTATCTTCCAATTTGATACTGTTAAGTGCTTTGACACAATCTGTATTGTTAAAAGCGCTATATAAATAAAGGTGACTTGACTTGACTTGGCCCGAGATCTACGGCTCCACCTGCCCTGTAAGAAGCTGAGTCCCCGCTATATAGGTCCGTTCAAGATCCAGAGGCAGATCAACGAAGTCACTTACCAGCTCCAACTACCCCCCAGGTATCTAATTCACCCTACATTCCATATTTCCCTAATCAAAGGCTGTTCCTCTGTCACCCCAAATCAGCACGAGCCCATCGCCATATAAGGGCGTCAGGAGCCGCCCCTGGAGGGGGGGGTAGTGTCAGAGAGTCACAGTCACCACCGCCCACAGCAGTCACCAGATCACAGTCACCTGAGTTCTAATCACCCGCACCTGTCAACCCTCATCAGCACTTCCATAAATACCCACTCTCTCTGACATTCATCGTCCGGTCTACGGTTCGCATGCTGAAAAGTAACCTGACTTTATTCCTACCTACCTGTATCTACTTACATGCTGTCTCACTGAGTTTCTCCCCAGTTCCATCGACTTCTCTCCAAGACGAACTCCCAAGACTCCTGGTTCCTGATCTCTGACTATCCTGTATACAGAGAACGCTGTTATCTCTCCGTCAAGGCCTTTGGACATTATCTCACATCAAGATACTCACCCACGTCATTCTCTTCACATTCCAGTCATCCGTTCAATCAATAAACCTCACTGTCATTCACTCACCTGTGGTTTCCATCTTTGTTTGTGACATTTGCTTTGTTTTTCTCCTAGTTAATATTTTATTTAAAGGCAGGGTAAGCAATTTCTGGAAGCCAATGTTGATATTTGAAATCACCAAAACAAACACGCCCCCAACACAAAAGGGTCTCGCCCTTATTTTAATAGATCCACCCCACATATATGTAGCCTACGCAACCCAGGCAACGATTAGTTCTGTGAAACATAAGCCGCTTTTCCACCGAAATTACCTGGAACAATATGTCCCAGGAACTTTTTTTCCCCCAGACCTGTTGATGTCTGCGTTTCCATCGCGGTCTAAAGTACTGAGAAGATTAGGCAAATATTCTGGTGACGTAACGTTAGGTCTGCACGTGTTTCTCAATACCAAGTACGCAAATTTCGGACTTGCATTCTCGGTAGTTCGGACTTCACGAGTTAGACTAACTCCGGTAATTCTGCTAGGAGCAGCGTACTTGATGATGTCAGTCAGCTCGCCTTGGCTGCTGCAATCTTCCTCACTGCATTTACAGACAAAATATATCAAACATTGCCTCTTTTCGTTTTAATTTAAACATATTAATAGAACAATAGAATAAAGACCAAATATTACCAGATAGATTTACCCAATAATAATTATATCTTATGTTAAACCACTAAAAAGACATCAGAGCCAGCGGCAAATGTCAGAAGGACTAGCCGAGGTTATGCTCCTCTCTTCGGGATACATGAGCACTGAGTGCCCGGTGATCGCGTGGAGCTAACGTCTCCGAAATCGGCGAAGCACATTTTCAAATAGGCGCTGTTTTTATAAATAAAACACAGATTTGAGTTCTAAACAACTACATTCTCGCCTGAAATACACGTGTCCAGTGTAGGCAGGCTTTAGCTGTTGTCCAGTGTAGACACGGTGTTACTCACCTGTGGAGAAGAAACAAAGCAACCTCGGCATCCGATCGCAGGCCTTCCACTCCTTGAGTTCTCTCCAGCGCTGGAAAGCTGATCCGATATTTACACGGGTCCTATTTCTTGCCTTATCGTTCCACAGTCGCTTTCCTCTTTTTGATTTTTTATCCGCCATCTCTATCTTTTTGTCGCTCTGCTCGGCTGTTTACTGAACGCTCTCTCCTCCACATCATGAGTAGACACACCCCTTACTGCTGATTGGCTGATTGTTTGTTTTGGTACTCGGCCCCGACTCAGTTTTCTACAATGTTTTTGAAAAATTACATACCCTGCCTTTAAGGTTACACACTGTGTTTAAAGTAGGCATATGAATAATTACATAATAATAACAAAGTTTAATACAGAACTATTTAAAAACTTTGTGTGCTTTTTGTATTCTAATAAACTAAATAATTTTGCTTGTAAATGTCTTGTTATATCTATTTATTAAAGAAAAACACATTATTAGATATTGTCATGACATTCCATATAAATTTATTACATTTTAATTGTGCTCCTGAGGTTTTTTAAATGCAGGAACACATGTGCTTATTGTGTCAAGTTCTGTCTGTGTGCATTGAGTGTGTTTTTGACTCCGATAAAGCAGTTCAATCATCACTACATGTTTATCCTCACCTGGGGTCAGAGGTCACTGGATCATTACTAAATTTAGCAGGAGGTTCCATGGATTCATCACTCTTCAGAGACACACAGCTGGGATCAGGAGATGAAGATCTCTTCCTCTTCCTCCTCCTCAAGATCCTGATAAACACACATAAATCATTCTTCCTTTAGTTCTGTCTGCTGTTTAATTTATTATAAGCAGGGCTGCAACAATAACTGATAAAATCAATAATAATAATCATCAGTGAGTGTGATTATGGATTAGTCTCGTCTGAACACTGTGCTCAGAAAGCATCCGTCAGTCACATCACTTTATATCAGTGAATAACGCATTTCTCTGGACAAACACATGGAAAACAGCTGCTGTGTGAAAGATGCAGGAGCAAGTCGTCTGAAACAGAGCGCTTTATATTCAGATCTTCAGACGAAAGCACAAGCGTTTACTGCGGTTTGTCCTGTTGTGCTTTGACAGACACGTCTGCTGTTTAATGCTTTAGAGACGTGTTCTCTTCAGCGCAGAGCTTACATACGGTTAAATTCTTTTCTGTGAATATTAAAAAGTATTTCTAAATGTGATGTATACTGTCACTACAAATAAACAGAAACAGACTCGACTGAATAACTAGGGTATGTGTCTTCTTCCTTTTGTGAAATAACGTTTCATACCGCTTTATTTCTGACTAATTTTCAATCCTGATAAATTAATTCATTATGTTCAATGTATCACTTATTATTGTAAAACAGCGACGATTTTGGATTTAAATCTTTAACAAAGCATGCCAACAAATGGACGCTTTTATCATGTTCGTTTTTGTTATCGCGCTAGTTCCAGTGACTTATTTCTTATTAGTTTTCTGATAACTTCTCTTTGTTGGTGAAATGATGGGGTTGCTTGACGTTGTTCCAGAGAGGTGTGAAAAGGGCGGGTTTTAGTGAAGCAAAGCGGAGCTTCTGGCCTGACGGTGGAAACGCATCGTGATTTTGGGCTCGGTGCTACCGAGACTATTAGCCCCTCCCGGCCAGTTTAAAGCACTGGCTCGCACTGGCCCGACAGTGGAAAAGTGGCTAAAGATCCTTGCATAAGTCCCTGATTTGTCCAGATGTTGCAGGATGAAGTGCAGTCCCATGTTGACTGTATCCTGTTTGCTCGGTAAGCAAACTGCAGGGGGTCCAGCAAGGGTCCAGTATTATCCTTCAGGTGGGCCAACACGAGCATCTCAAATGACTTCATCACCACAGACGTTACAGCAACAGTTCTGTAGTCATTAAGTCCTGTGATTTTTGGTTTCTTGGGTACAGGGATGAGCATTTGAAGCAGGAGGGGACTTCACACAGCTCTAGTGATCTGTTGAAGATCAATGTGAAGATGGATGATAGCTGGACAGCACAGGCATTGAGACACACCTTCTGGGCCTTTGGCTTTCCTTATCTTCTGTATCCTGAAGACTCTGCGAACATCATCTTCACAGATCTTAAGTGCAGGCTGAGAAACAGTAGGGGGGAGGCAGGTGGAGGGTGTTGATGGCTGTGCTGTGAGACGGTCGGAGTGGGTGTGGGGTGTTAGACCAGGCTTTTGCTTTTCAAACCTGCAGTAAAACTCATTCAGGTCTTCAGCCAGTTGTTGATTGGCCTCAGTGCTGGGGATGGGGTCTTGTAGCTGGTGATGGCTTTCAGGCCGCACTGATGTAGCGTCATTGCTTGAAAGCTGTTTTTCCAGCTTTTCAGAGTGGTTTTGCTTTGCCACTCTTATCTTCCTATTTAGTGTGTATTTGGCCTGTTTGTACAAGGCTTTGTCCCCACTTCTCAGGGTTTCTGCAGGATTTATAAGTTCAAATTTAAGACTTTAAGACCTTTTTTAAGACCTGCACAAATAAAATGAATACCATGAGTGGGGTGAGGCAATGTGTATAGTAACATATTAAACTGTAAAATTACTGTAAAAAGCATAATTTAAAGTTCAGATACAAGTTTTCACAAAAACAAAGTTTTATAAAATGATCAACTTCACATTTCAGCCTTTAAACCATTTTTAAGAAAATGGATGAGTCATCTCATGATTCGATTCACGATTTTGAATTCACGATTCGATTCACAATGTTTTTTTGGGTTTTTTTTACAAAATGAGATTTAAGACAAATTATAAATTTGTGTCCTTTTATTATTGCTTGGACATTAAATTAAATTAAAAAATAACACTATAATAATATGAAAGTGAAAGTGAAGTGACATACGGCCAAGTATGGTGACCCATACTCGGAATTTGTGCTCTGCATTTAACCCATCCAACATGCACACACACAGCAGTGAACACACACACACACCGTGAACACACACCCGGAGCAGTGGGCAGCCATTTATGCTGCGGCGCCCTGGGAGCAGTTGGGGGGTTCGGTGCCTTGCTCAAGGGCACCTCAGTCGTGGTATTGAGGGTGGAGAGAGCGCTGGACATTCACTCCCCCCACCTACAATTCCTGCCGGCCCAAGACTCGAACTCGCAACCTTTGGATTACAAGTCCGACTCTCTAACCATTAGGCCACGACTTCCCCAAGTGCTATACTAATATAGCACTTGCATATTATTGCTCTTTTGTTGGTTTTGATTTCTTCTGTTGTCCTCATTTGTAAGTCGCTTTGAATAAAAGCCTCTGCTAAATAACAAAATGTAAATATAATGTAAATGTAAATAACAAAAGTAAATTGAAATTTTAAAACTCCAAATCAACTAAGTAACACAAATAAAATAAATCTCTTCATATAAGCAAAATAAGGCTTTGTATGTTCTCTTTCCATTTAAAATAGATGCAACCACTGCATTTTAATCATGATCCAAACAAAGATGCTGCATACATGCAGCATGAGCAGATTTAATCTAAATTAGACTGTATAATTTCGAAATCTGAAGCACAAACAGAATGGTAAAAAAATATCTGCATGAAACCGAAACAGCAGACGAGCTGAATGAGATGCAGATTCACTCTCTGCCAGCAGGTGGCGCTTTAAGCGTTTCCTTGGTTTCTGCTGTAAACAAAGCAGCGCTGCACTTGTAAACTTTAATATGCATTATACAGAGGCGAGATGAAAAGAAAAAAATACCATCTAAACTTTTCTAAAGACAGTAAGTTCCCCTCAGACATACATTCATATAAACTCCTACCCCTAATTGAATCACGATTTGTTTAGCATCTCAACCGATTTGAATCATCACATATATGAATCGATTTTCAACAGGCTCGCGGTTAATCGTTACATCCCTATAAGTTAAACAATTATAATCATTAAATGATTATATCAATTTAATAACTTAAATTAGGGGTGTGCGATATTGACAAAAAATGATATCTCGATAATTTTCTGGGATTTTATCGATAATGATAATTAGATGATATTTTGCTGAGTGTGTTATTGTGCTGGTATCTTAAAGATTACCGCAGACAGCTGACTCCTGAATTTTCTGATATTCTTCATATTCTGTGTGGTCTGTTCTAGAGATGTTCCGATACCCTTTTTCCTTTCCTGATACCGATTCCGATACCTAGGCTCAGGTATCGGCCGATACCGCGTACTGATCCGATACCTGGATGTGTATCTGGTTATACAGCTGTACGTACTACTAGACCTGTATGAATTGATACAATTATTGTATGGTGTGCTTCACCATAGATAGATAGATAGAGATAGAGATATATAGATAGATAGTCTGGCGAGTAAACAAAAAGATATAATATATAATGTTTGGAAAATGGCACATCTATTTAAATATCTAAAAGTACACTCTTAACATCAGTCAGTCAAGCATTATAAATGTATTATGATAATCGAGTATTTTTTAATGATACAACTTTAGCAATTAGAATTAAAACTTGGTAACCATGTATGAATACAGTCATTTTAACTGAACTGGTGGTGGTGCTTTTTTGGTCATTCAGTGTTTCTGTAAAAAATGGGGGGAAAACTATCAATAATACTGATAAGATAATAATCATACTATGAATTCTACTAAGAACAACATAAAACGCACTAAGGATTAACAATATCTGTGCTAAACTTATACATAGCCTCCAACTCACACACTGGCGTGTAAAATCTGAGCATTTATTAGGCAGTGGCTAATATTATACACTATTTAGTCGCCCAGGGTGAAGATTTAGTCACATACGCGAGTGATTTACTGGCAATGTGCTACCACGTTTGTACTTCTTCTTCGCTGCTCTAAATAGTGGTTGCTTGTGGCAACACAGCACAACTTCCTGTGTTTGCATTCTGAGCAGCGAAGAAGAATTGATTTCCGATTTGCAGTGTTAAGCAAAGCTAGCGCACATAACTATAGGTCTTGTTTAAAAATGGTATCGGATCGGTGCATGGGTTCAATACTCGCCGATACCGATGCCAGAATTTTTTGTGGTATCGGTGAAATTTCCGATACTAGTATCGGAATCGGAACAACCCTAATCATTTCCAAGAAGTTTTATGGGCATTTTTACCGTCAAGACATTTTTTCTAAAAGTGTGCACCATCTTTTGAGTCAAATTCTTGCAAATTAAATCAGTACCAACAACATAGGAGGAAACACAGAAGCTTCATCTGAAGTGATATTTAGATGTATTTACACACTGTTTAATGCAGCTCTGAGGGACATGACATACTTTAACCTGGAGTTACAAATAATGTTTTGATATTTTAAACATAAAACATTGAAAACTGATGTTTGAAATTATAAAAAAAATAAAATGAAAAGGTACCTTAAATGTGAAATTAAAACCACCAGTAGATGGCAGCAAGTCACTGTTAAGTGAGTCATTGCAATTAAACCGACTCATTTAAACAGTTGATTCACTCAGGAACTAAACACCGTCATGTTGCTCAGAGATGCAAAACAGTGCTGTGGCTGTATTTGGAATGATTTTTGTTGGAGAAAAAGAGCAAAAACAGGAAATATGGTGTCTAAAACGAACGTCTCTTAATGTTAACTGCTTGTTTATTGAACGGTTGTATAAAATCAATATCACATTTGTAATCATGCTGAAAAAAACAGTACTCTTCGTGTGATATTAACTATATGAAATGATATAAACATATACATTTTCTGCCCCATATCTTGAATTATGTGATAATTCTAAATGCATTTTAACAGACTGAATCATGCAGTGAAAGAACACACTATAAATGTGCACATGCACTGTTTAACCTATTAGACTATATCACATAATGTATGCACGCACTCCGTAGGTGTGTTTTGTTTGCTTTTCGCGATATACTCGATAATATTAAATCACACATCATTAAAACAACAATTACGATATTAATCGCACACCCCTATACTGTTTAGATTTGTATAATGCATTGTCTTCTTGTTGATCCAGTTCACATTTAAAGCTCTGCATGTTTGCAGGGTAAAAACATGGGTCGATTTTTCGCATTGGTCTGAACTCTGAACAAAACAACAGTTTTATTGAAAATGCACATTCATTCTCTGCCAGCAGGTGGAGTGTTTGGCAGAAATACAGTGGGGCAAAAAAGTATTTAGTCAGCCACCAATTGTGCAAGTTCTCCCACTTAAAAAGATGAGAGAGGCCTGTAATGTTCATCATAGGTATACCTCAACTATGAGAGACAAAATGAGAAAAAAAAATCCAGAAAATCACATTGTAGGATTTTTAAAAAATTTATTTGCAAATTATGGTGGAAAATAAGTATTTGGTCAATAACAAAATTTCATCTCAATACTTTATATGCCCTTTGTTGGCAATGACGGAGGTCAAACGTTTTCTGTAAGTCTTCACAAGGTTTTCACACACTGCCCATTCCTCCATGCAGATCTCCTCTAGAGCAGTAATGTTTTGGGGCTGTCGCTGGGCAACACGGACTCCAAAGATTTTCGATGGGGTTGAGATCTGGAGACTGGCTAGGCCACTCCAGGACCTTGAAATGCTTCTTACGAAGCCACTCCTTCGTTGCCCGGGCGGTGTGTTTGGGATCATTGTCATGCTGAAAGACCCAGCCACGTTTCATCTTCAATGCCCTTGCTGATGGAAGGAGGTTTTCACTCAAAATCTCACGATACATGGCCCCATTCATTCTTTCGTTTACACGGATCAGTCGTCCTGGTCCCTTTGCAGAAAAACAGCCCCAAAGCATGATGTTTCCACCCCCATGCTTCACAGTAGGTATGGTGTTCTTTGGATGCAACTCAGCATTCTTTCTCCTCCAAACACGACAAGTTGAGTTTTTAGCAAAAAGTTATATTTTGGTTTCATCTGACCATATGACATTCTCCCAATCCTCTTCTGGATCATCCAAATGCTCTCTAGCAAACTTCAGACGGGCCGGACATGTACTGGCTTAAGCAGGGGGATACGTCTGGCACTGCAGGATTTGAGGCCTTTGTTACTTTGGTCCCAGCTCTCTGCAGGTCATTCACTAGGTCCCCCGTGTGGTTCTGGGATTTTTGCTCACAGTTCTTGTGATCATTTTGACCCCACGGGGTGAGATCTTGCGTGGAGCCCCAGATCGAGGGAGATTATCAGTGGTCTTGTATGTCTTCCATTTTCTAATAATTGCTCCCACAGTTGATTTCTTCACACCAAGCTGCTTACCTATTGCAGATTCAGTCTTCCCAGCCTGGTGCAGGTCTACAGTTGTGTTTCTGGTGTCCTTTGACAGCTCTTTGGTCTTGGCCATGGTGGAGTTTGGAGTTGGACTGTTTGAGGTTGTGGACAGGTGTCTTTTACACTGATAACGAGTTCAAACAGATGCCATTAATACAGGTAACGAGTGGAGGACAGAGGAGCCTCTTAAAGAAGAAGTTACAGGTCTGTGAGAGCCAGAAATCTTGCTTGTTTGTAGGTGACCAAATACTTATTTTACTGAGGAATTTACCAATTAATTCTTTAAAAATCCTACAATGAGATTTTCTGGATTTTTTTTCTCATTTTGTCTCTCATAGTTGAGGTATACCTATGATGAAAATTGCAGGCCTCTCTCATCTTTTTAAGTGGGAGAACTTGCACAATTGGTGGCTGACTAAATACTTTTTTGCCCCACTGTATAAGTGTTTCCCCGGTAACGGCAGAACACAAAGCAGTGCAGCACCGGACTCTGGACGTGCAGCGATCATGTTTATTTAATGAAATCATAGCCTTCTGAAGTTTAATCATCACATTCAGCCGTATCACAATTCTGGTCATTTCGTCCCCAAATTTAAGACCTCTTGAAATCATAATTAAGACTTTCTTGTACAATTTAAGACTTTTTAAGGCCTTAAACTTGATACAACTAAATTTAAGACTTTTTAAGACGCGGAAACCCTACTTCTGTAGGCGTCCTCTTTGGCCTGGCGAAGAGTTTTGCACTGAACCAAGGTTTGTCGTTGTTAAATGTTAAATAAGTCCTGGTGGGAACACATATCCTCACAGAAACTGATGTAGGACGTCACGGTGTCAGTGAGCTCATCCAGATCAGTAGCTGCAGCCTCAAAAACACTCCAACAGGCATGTGATCAGCTACAGACAAAAAAGCAGGAAAATCTGACCACGTCCCCAGCACTTATTATTAAAAATATAAATTTTAGCAAATTAAAAGATATATCTTATATTGTAATAACGCATACCTTTGTCCTGTAAAAAGTAAAAAGCAGCGTTTAATAATCATGATAACAATATAATCTAATATATTATAATAAAGTATTAATAGAATTGTTATTATTATTAAAGTACCTTCCAAAAGTTTGGAAACATTACAATTATGAATGATTTTGAAATAAATATCTTCTGCTCATCAAGACTAAATTTATTTGATCAAAATAAAATATTAAAAAAAACAGTAATATTGTGAAATATTACTACAATAAAAAAAAAAAAAGAAAAATAAGTATTCTTTTTTAATATATTATAAAATGTAATGTTATTCCTGTGATGCAAAGCAGAATTTTCTTCATCATTACTCCAGTTTTTTTCCTTTGGCACATGAAATCATTTGAACGCTTTAACTGTCCCGCAGATGGCGCCGCGAGCTCATGCAGCGCTCTCAGGACCATTCAGTCCACAATGCTTTAGAAAACTATCTTTTCGCAGTTTATTTAGTTGATTGCTTAAGGCCATTTGAGCGATTTCCATCATCATGCAGTGGAAATAACAGTGTAAACACACTCTTGTTCTGGTTTGTGGATCAGTGTGTGTCTGAATCTGCTGCTGTTGCTGTGTGTGTTTCTCTGATTGAACATGTTGAAGCAGCACTTGTCGACTCGTGGAGCGTCTGAGAAATGATGAACTGTGATCCGGTGATTGTTCACGCTGGTCAGTGTTTATCAGCAGAGCATGAATTGACCTTAACACTGGATTATATCTCACCTGGGGTCAGAGGTCACTGGTTCATCACTGAATTTAGGAGGAGGACCCATGGATGCATCACTCTTCAGAGACACACAGCTGTGATCAGGAGATGAAGAGCTCTTCTTCTTCCTCCTCCTGGAGATCCTGATAAACACACAGACACAACTCTTCCTTTAGATCTGTCGGCTGTTTCATTTATTACAAGTCAGTCTGTTGTGCCTAACACTGGATTATATCTCACCTGGGGTCAGAGGTCACTGGATCATCACTGAGGTCAGGAGGAGGCGGCATGGATGCTTCACTCTTCAGAGACACACAGCTGTGATCAGGAGATGAAGAGCTCTCTCTGTTCTCCATGATGACAAACTGACTTTACACCTGCATATGGAGACATAAGAGCACAAATGACACATAATATTGTGATGATTATTGCAGTAAATCTTAACGCTACACACACGATGAGATTGAAGAGAATGTGGAGCTGCAGCAGGATCCTTTTCTTCTGAATCATAAAGTGCTGGTTTACTGACTGTAGTGAAGAAGATCCTCATGAGCATCGTCAGTATCTGAGCTCACTGATGCTCTTGTGTCTTACTGAACATATTTGACTTCAGCAGCAGGAGAAAAGCATCCGTCTGTTCAGAGCGTGATGTGTGTAACGTGACGTCACTGACACACATCAACTAACTGATCGTGACATCTGATGAGGAGTATTTTCAGAGCTGATGTTTAGTTGTTGAAGCGCTGCTGAAAACCCCTCAAATCTCACACATGCAGCACATTCTCAAATCTGTGATAGTTAATGTTTCCACCAAACAAACAAGATCAGTAAAACAATTAATAATACAAATCATGTTCACACAAATTTACTGTAATCATATTATTCCAGCACATTTTATTTTTTAAAGTGAAAAAGGTGCCGGTGTTGTGCTGAATTTCAACTGCCTGCCAGAATTCGACTGCCCTTCTATTTATTTTTTATTTTTTTATTTTATGTAGTTATTGCATCCTTATGTGGATAAACATTGTTAGTTAAATGTATTGAGAACATATTAAACTGGTTTTTTTTTTTATTCTATTTTTTTTTTTAAATCATGAATAAAATACATTAAAAAGTTCTGCACTGTTTGCTCTTGAAAGTTTTCTGAAATCTTTTTCACCCAAGTGACACCACAACATCATCAAATGTTCAAGTCTTTGCATTTTCTTCACAAACCAACAGCGTATGAGCCTCAGGTCTTATATTCTGTTATTTGGCTGCAAATAAAGGATCCGTGTGTAGGCCTATATGCAAAATAAGTAAAATAAGAATCAGAATGCGCTTTATTGGCCAGGAATGTTTACACATACAAGGAATTTGTTATAGTGACAGAAGCTCCACAGTGCAACAGAAAGACAGCAACAGGACAGGACGCAGATAATAAATAAGGGATAATCAACGGCTAGCTGTGCATTAAACGATTTGAATGCACGACGTGGAGGCGAAAAACCACCCGACGCGCAGAGCTCTGTAGCGTTGACCAGACGGCAGCAGTTCAGAGGGAGTGTGCTGGATGTGAGGGGTCCAGAGTGATTTCAGCCCTTTTACTCACTCTGGATGAGTACAGTTCTTGGAGAGTGGGGAGGGTTGTACCAATGATTCGCTCAGCAGTCCGGACTACCCTCCGTAGTCTTCTGAGGTCAGATTTGGTAGCTGAACTGAACCAGACAGTTATTGGAGTAGTTATCTGTCAGAGGACGGATTCAATGATAGCGGAGTAGAACTGTTTCAGCAGCTCCTGTGGCAGGTTGAACTTCCTCAGCTGGCGAAAGAAGTACAACCTCTGCTGGGCCTTTTTAACAATGTACTCAATGTGATTGTCCCACTTCAGGTCCTGAGAGATGGTGGTGCCCAGGAACCTGAATGACTCCACTGCAGTCACAGTGCTGTTCATGATGGTGAGTGGGGGGAGAGGAGGGGGGTTTCTCCTGAAGTCCACGATCATCTCCACAGTTTTGAGCGTGTTGAGCTCCAGGTTGTTAAGACTACACCAGACAGCCAGCTCCTTAACCTCCTGTCTGTAAGCAGACTCGTCGCCGTCCTGGATGAGGACGATCACTGTAGTGTCATCTGCAAACTTCAGGAGCTTGACAGAGGGGTCTTTAGATGTGCAGTCATTGGTGTAGAGGGAGAATAGCAATGGGGAGAGAACAGAGCCCTGAGGGGCACCAGTGCTGATGGTGCGGGTGCTGGATGTGTATTTTCCCAGCCTCACTAGCTGCTGTCTGTCTGTCAGGAAGCTGGTGATCCACTGACAGACGGAGGTGGGGACGCAGAGCTGAGTTAGTTTGGGCTGAAGGAGTGATGGGATGATGGTGTTAAAAGCTGAGCTGAAGTCTACAAACAGGATCCTCACATAAGTCCCTGGTCTGTCCAGATGCTGCAGGATGAAGTGCAGTCCCATGTTGACTGCATCATCCACAGACCTGTTTGCTCTGTAGGCAAACTGCAGGGGGTCCAGTAAGGGTCCAGTGGAGGCCTTCAGACAAGCCAAAACCAGTCTGTTTTTTCAAACCTGCAGTAGAGCTCATTCAGATCATCTGCCAGTTGTTGATTCTCCACAGTGCTGGGGGATGGTGTCTTGTAGTTGGTGATGTCTTTCAGACCTTTCCACACTGAAGCAGAATCACTGGAAGAGAATTTGTTCCTTAGATTTCCAGAATAATTCCTCTTTGCCACTTTTCCAGTGTGTATTTGGCCTGTTTATACAAGACTCTGTCCCCCTTTCTGTAAGCATCTTCTTTGGCCTGACAGAGCTGTCTGAGTTTTGCAGTGAACCATGGTTTGTCGTTGTTATAAGTTAGATGAGTCCTGGTAGGAATGCACAAATCCTCACAGAAACTGATATATGAAGTGACAGTCTCTGTGAGCTCGTCCAGATCGTTGGAAGCAGCTTTAAAAACAGTCCAATCAGTAAGTTGGAAACAGGCTTGTAAAACCCGCTCGGTTTCATTAGTCCATCTTTTAACAGTTCTTAGTACAGGTTTAGCAGATTTAAGTTTCTGCCTGTAGGCTGGTATAAGATGAACCAATCAGTGATCAGAGAGTCCTAAAGCTGCTCGTGGAACAGAGTGATATGTGTCCTTTATCGCTGTGTAACAGTGATCCAGTATATTACTCCCTCTGGTGGGGCAAGTGATGTGCTGTTTGTATTTTGGCAGTTCGCGGGATAGATTTGCTATATTAAAGTCCCCGAGAATGATTAAAGCAGAGTCCAGGTGTTTTTGTTCTGTGTCTGTGATCTGATCAGCGAGTTACTGTAAAGCCGAGCTCACGTGCGCTTGCGGAGGAATGTAGACACTCACGAGAATGAACGAACAAATCTCCCGCGGCGAATAGAACGACTTGCAGTTAATGAAGAGCGTTTCTAGATCTGAACAGCACATCTTCTTTAACACAGTTACATCTGTACACCACCTCTCATTAATGTAAAAGCATGTCCCGCCACCGCAAGATTTCCCCGTTGATTCTGCGTCGTGATCCGCTCTGATCAGCTGGAAATTAGGCAGATGTAGCACGCTGTCCGATATGGCGTCATTCAGCCAGGTTTCCATGAAACACAGGGCAGCAGAGTTAGAAAACTCCTTGTTTGTCCGGGAGAGCAGAAGGAGATCGTCCGTTTTGTTGGGTAGAGAGTGGAGATTCGCCAGATGGATGCTAGGCAAATGCTAAAATGCTAAGCTGTCTGCGCGTCCTGAAGCGTTTGACCAGAGCTACGGCTCTGCCAACTACAATGTCCAGCAAAACGTCCGAATAGTCAAAATCCGGTAAAAGATTTTGTGGTGTGTTGTGCCGAATGTTCAGCAGGTCATCCCTGGTAGAACTGATCGTGTTTGAGAAACAAAAAACAGGAAAAACAAACAAAAACAGTACAAATACTGAAGAGCGAAGCACTGTAGCCGCCATCTGCGGCGTCATCTTAGATCTTCTTCTAAGTAACCGAGTACAGTGAAGAAATGTCTGATGGGTAATGGGTTTTTGGCAATTGTCAGTAAATAATTCATTAATTTAAATTAACATATTTAATTGTTGACAAGAAATGTAGTATTTCTTGTGAAATGTGTGTTTGATCAGTGACAGGAAAGATTTATTATACATGTCAAAGGATTATTTCAGCAGGTGTGAAGCTGAGAGGAGCAGATATAACTAATGTTTTCTGCACATGTACAGTATGAGTGTCAGGATCCCAGAGTTTACTCATCCTTCTGCTGATGTAACCGGTCCTACTGCGAGCGGGATTCGAATCGCGGTCTCCGGCGTGGGCTCTAACAAGAAGGCTGAAGGCCGCTAGCATCAATCGCTAGAGCGCCTCGTGAGATCAGGGGAGTGACACCTCTTACTGGCCTACGACCGTTACACTGATGCTTCACGTCTTATTGCCTGTATCCACCTTTGTCTCCTTAAATACTTCAGCTTGTTTACTGTACACCTCGTCACATATCAGCTTTTTGAAAGTAGGTCCCAGATTAATGAAATTGTTAATAAAATGAACATGATTAATGAAATAAAACACACACATATACACATTTTATATATATATATATATATATATATATATATATATAGTTGTTCAGTTTAGTTTTATTAGTTATATCCATATACAGTATTGTGTTCTAATGGCACAAATAATCTCAAACTTTACAGGGTTTTAAATGATTATTTTAAACGACCCTATTCGAGGCTTATCGCTCTTAATAACTCTTTTAATATGAATTAAATTCTGTACTAATATTCTCATTCCTGCATGTTCCTTTCGAAACCGAAACCGAAACCGAACCTCAGACGCAGGTGTTTGCTTCCCTCTGCTGGAGAAAAACTAACAGATAAAACCTTCTTCCATACGGACAAACACGACTGTTTCAAATTCAGGACAGATTTAGGAAGGTAGACCTCTCAGAAAACATACAAATAAAGATAACTGTAGCTGTTTAATCTCTGTGAGGAGCACCGAGATCGCTAGATGATCAAATAATGAACTCGTTGCTGTGAATCTGACTAGAATCACTAAAACTGATCGTCTGTGAATCTGATCTACAGAAGCTCGTGTTTTCTGTTTAAACCTTTATTTCCTCCGTTGGTCGCCTATATTTCCGATGGTAAAGAATCTCAGCTAAAAGCAGAATCTCTAGCTCGATATCATTATAATCTTAAAGATAAACTTGTGCAGCTTCATTCATTTCTACAAGCGACACAAATCACTAAATGTGTTCAAGGTTAAAGATCGGATTTACCACGACAGAGACGCGAATGTGAAGAGAAACTACAATAATATGAACTTATATCAGAAGCCGATAATGAACTTACCTTAATGTGATGTTTATGGCGGTTTTTAAGTCTTATTTTATTCCTGTCGAGTTTGGTTTCGTTTCGTTATCAACACAAGGGAGTCACCAGTGAAGAAGAATTCTCTTCTTCTGCTGTTTACCTGGCGGTCAGCAAAACAACTGTGAGCTGCATCACCGCCACCTGCTGTACTGGAGTGTGGAGCACACTTGGTGAAAGCTGATTCACAAACTAAATTAAACTAAATCCTTAAATTCAATTACCAGTTTCAAGCTTCCGTTTTATACAGATTATGACTTAATGCTGAGTGAAACGCTCAGAACCGAACATGAATGGGGTTTCTTTCTTTGTCAGTCTCCTTGTGGTTCAGTGACTGATGAACCGGCTGCTATATCCCACCAATCCCAAGAAGCTTTGTACCTCCGATATAAATATACAGTATATAAAATGTATAGTGTGTATACACGGTTAACCCTAATAAATAAAGAGAAAACAAATCTGAAAACAAATTTTAAGAATCTGACCAAAAAACAAAACAAAACAAAAAATTTGTCATTTATTAGGCATATTATAAACTGGAGTGAGGAATGCCAAATTAAATGAGCATTTTTACAGAGTCGGCACATTAACCTCCCTGAAGTCAGAAACTGTAACATTCAACCATTAAAACATTATTATTTTCTGTAACGACTGTATAATTAATAATAATAATAAAAATATGCTTTCTTTTTTCTGACTTGTAAAACAGTAAATTTGAAAGTTCATAGATAATAATAATTGTATTTTAGCATTAGAGTTGTTACTACTGTGAATGAAGAGCTTACACACAGCCTACTGGTGGATTAAGTTTTACAGAAACACAAAACATAATTTTGGTAATCACCAGTACTAATTTAAAATACTTGACAATATCATGATTTTAGTCTTTGAAGCGCTCCCAATGGAGCAACGTGTATCAGGATTAAATAGCTCCGCCCACTTCCGGCCTCAGACTGCTGTGACCTCATAGGGTTCTGCGGTTAGCCCCTTCTCCAAACTTCTGCGTCTTCATGGAGAGCACGGGTCTAGGTTGCTTAGCAACGGCAGACGGGAGCGCAAGCATAGCGCGCAAGCTATAGAGCGCTTTGAAAGAAGGAGAAAGCGACGCACCTAGCGTTTTCCACGCGTTTTTAGGAGGAGGGACATGTGACCGGCCCGCGCTACTATTTGAATCTTCTGCTTTTCGAACGCGGAAGTGTGATAAAGGCTTAAAAGTATTTTTAGGCCATCAGAAATCTGTAGCTACGCCACTGGTTTTAAATTGTCTATAACTTGGCAGATGACCATGAAATAAGCAGAATAATCAACGGCTAGCCATGCATTAAAGGATTTTAATGCACTTCGCGTCGGGCGGTTCTTTGCCTCCACGGCTAGCCGTTGAGTATCTCTTACTTATTCCATGTTCTCTAAATATTCAGCTACACTTTTAAACGTTTAGCTATATATATATATATATATATATATATATATATAGCTAAACGTTTAAGTTATATATTTATATTTTACATTTACATTTAGACATAAGATTAACATTTATGTTTATGATTTGGATTTAAAGTTTACATTTACATTTAGATTTAGAATGAAGATTTAGATTTAGATAAAACATTCATTACAACATTCTTTCTGGAATGATGTATGCTCTTGCCATTGAACCTTTATTGGTTAAAATCAGAGAAAGCATTGAAGGTTGGACCATACAGTGCTCTGGAGCAAATTTTAAGCTGTCTGCATATGCAGATGATATTATTGTTCTGGTTAAAGGGCAAAGCGATGTTGATACTCTTTAAAAAATTCTTAATAATTTTGGTATAATTTCCTCTGCCAAGGTTAATTGGTTAAAAAGTGAAGCTGTAGCAAGTGGTAAATGGTCTCATGGTTTTCCTGAACTACCAGGTGGTTTGTCCTGGAAAAGGGATGGGCTAAAATATTTAGAAGTATATGTTGGCAATGATTTAATGTAAAGTAAAAATTGGGAAGGTGTTCTAGAAAAAGGTGTTCATTTGCCAAAAATGTATTTTAGAGGGAGGGTTATAATAATTAATAATCTGGTGGCTTCAGCTTTGTGGCATCGTTTGGCCTGCGTTGACCCTCCAAATGGACTTTTGAGTAAAATTCAAGCCATTCTAGTGGACTTCTTTTGGAGTACTTTTCATTGGATACCTCAGAGCGTACTTTTTCTACCCAGAGGTGAAGGAGGACAAGGACTTATTCACCTGCCAAGCAGGGGGGCAGCATTTCGACTTCTTTTCATTCAAAGGTACCTCACAGGACCTAAGGATCTAGTCTGGAGAAAGGTGGCGGACGTTATTTTTAATCAAGCCGGAAGACTGGGTTTGAACTCTGCTTTGTTTTTGATGGACTCAAGCAAGCTGCAGTGAAGTGGACTTACTCCATTCTATAAGGGACTTTTCAAAGTCTGGGACTTACTTGAAAAACGGGGGTTGGAGGTGACTTCTTCGTCGTACTGGCTTTTGGAAGAACCTCTTGTACATGGAGCTTGTTTTGATGTCACTTGTGTAGTTACACCTGGACTGCTTCATTGTTTAATTCAAACTAAGTCATTAAAACTGCATAATTTGTTGAATGCTGCTGGTTTAAATAATGCTCAGTCCTTGGCCTCACATCTAGGTGTGCGGTCGGTACGGCAAGTAGAAAAAGTTATGGACATTTTTAAACAGAAACTTACAGAGGAAGAAAACAAACATGTTAAATTACATTTATAATGGGACACTGGTTCCTAATAATACAGATCCCTTTCCAAGTATTTTTTTAGTCCCAATCTCAAAGTACTGTCTGGACCATTTCTGGACCTGAGGGGGCTAGACGAGTTAAGTTTGCAGGATGTTCAAAGTAAAGTTTTATATAAATGCATAGTAAAAGTTTTAAATAAGGCAACTTTAAAATAATGTAGTGGTACAGTGTGGAGAGAGAAATTGGGACTAGATGATCAAGTTAAACCTGTTTGGAGGGTTTTATATAAACCACCAATTGAAAAACGTACAGGGGATATTCAGTGGAGAGTTTTACACGGCGCAGTTGCTGTAAATGCATTTGTGAGTATTATAAATCCCAATATATTGAGGGAGTCTTTTTCTTCTGGAATGTTTATTCTTGGCCCTAAGTACAGTGTGGCGCAAAGAATAAAAAGCCAATTGTTGGATTTTTTAATTGTACAAGCCAAACTTGCTGTTTATATAAGCAGGAAAAACTAAATAGAAGGTAGAGAAGGACAACATGTGGTAATTGTTTTTTAAAAAACTGGTAAAATCAAGGGTTATGCTATATCTAAAATTATGAATGATATGGAAAATTTTTTGTATGAATGGTGTTTTAAATAAGCTATTTGTACAGTTGTAAAATAAATATTGATCTTTACTAGTATGTTACAATAAGCTTTGGTCTTTTGCACACCTTTTTTGAGTTTTATAAAATCTGTTTTGATGTTTTAATGACCCTGTAATGATTGAATACAGTGTGTTGAAAACTCTCTCTCTCGATCGATAATTAATTGAAATAAATGCTGTAATTCATTCAAATAAATGTGGTCTTACCACACTATTTCATCTCTGTCTCTGATTTGAAGCTAGCAGAATGCTAGCGCTAACGAGCCATAACTGACGAAAATAACCGTCATTTTTACCCAGTCGGTCAAATATTGTGCTGCAAAGAGCAAGACAAGTTTTAACTTGTCTATAACTTGGCAAATGACCAAATGACCATGGAATAAGCAGGATAATCTCCGCTTCGCGTTGGGCTGTTCTTTGCCTCCACGTCGTGCATGAAAATCCTTCAATGCATGGCTAGCTGTTGATTATCCCTTGCATATATATATATATATATTTAGGGGTGTCCCCGACTAAGTATTTTCATAGTCGATTCAGAATTTCTTTGAATCTTGCTGATAGTCGACTGATAGTTGACTCATATGTTTGGGGGTGGGGCCAAAAGACATTACCAAGAGTCAAGTCAGACATTCAACAGTCAATTATTGACGTTAACACACGTGTAACGGATGCCTCGCAGATACAAAATAATGTTTTATGTTTTGATTAAAAGATAGTAAACGTCAGCGAAACCCTAAGAATTTGCAACATTTTTTACAACATTATAACGTTATGTATATGACAGTCGTTATTAACGTTCAGCATTTCTGCACGCTGAAGATGACCAGTAGAATGAAGCATTTGATAGCAGATTTATAATCAATGGGATTTAACTCATCATTTATCTCATACCCAAATAGCACACATAGGGCTGCAAGTGTCTGAGCTCTTGATCTGGAAAGCATCTGCTGTCTACAAACGTCTGCCAGACGTCTTTCAGATGTCAGTTTGACATATATTCTAAATCATTATTTATACAACATAGCGTTAATACTACGACTTATAGGCTATCTACAAAATGCCTCGAATGCAGAAGTGAACGTGTCCGTGCGACTCTGAATGAACTCCTTTTGTGGACACGTTATTCACGCAACAACGTGCAGAAACACGGCAACTAAACTAAAAAAATCCCAGCGTCTTATTAAAATAGTGTTCTCATTATAATGTTATGTATATGACAGTCCCAGTGATAGTTTTTAATATTCTGCTTGTTGTTTGTCCTGCTCGCGCTGCCCACTGAGATAATCACCATAGGCGTAGGCCTACTACAATGAAGTGCTTTACTGCGGCGTAACTCAACCAAACGCATCTTATACAAGATAAATAATATACTGTATAATATACGATATATATTAACCGGCTGAAATGTTTTGAAATCACTTGTACCCTACCTGACTGGAAAAAATCCAGTCTTTCCCTCTGCCTGTGTGTCAGTCTTGTTAAAGATTTAAATCCCTGCGGCTTTTCTGTCGGTCACAGATCATAAGAAGTGATACTTAAATCTATGGGGGTGGTTGGATTTATTCAAGCATTTTAAAATATTTATTTAAAGCTTCTTTCTTTTCAGATTCTTATTTACAGCATTATCATAATAGGCTGTATATTAACTTATTGGGAGAAAACCGGTAGTTCTATGTGAAATCAGACATTGAGCACCCCATATAGCCAAAATGGCGAATTGTCGACTATTCGGGGTCAACCCTAATATATATATATATATATATATATATATATATATATATATATATATATATATATATATATGGCTAAAAATGTAAGTTATATATTTATATTTTACATTTAGATATAAGATTAACATTTATGTTTAGGATTTGGATTTAACGTTTACATTTACATTTAGATTTAGATTTAAAATGAAGATTTAGATAAAACATTTAGATTTACCTTTAATACTTTATTTTAATATATTCATATAGTAATAAAAATATTGTATAAATCTTATTTAGGTAAATCTTGCAAAAATGTATTTGTTTTGTAGTTAAATCTGACCAGTTTTATCTGACCACTTTATTTTACAAACTGCGCCCCATAAGCATACCGTAATGTACAACTCTCCTTAATGGGAGTATTTTCCTTTGCATCCTGTCATATTAATTTGTCTGATTAATTGGGCTGATTGGAATTAATCTTGTTTGTATTTTCCACTTTTGTTTGGCTTTGAAACCTAAATACTCTGAGAACTGGACTACCGAAACTGCCGATGTGAATGCAGATTTAGGCTGGAGCCTCGCCGCAGTACCAAAAATTATCTATAGTGGGGTTTTTTTCCCATTTGAATGATTGATGTGCAAACACCTACATGTGAACTAATCCTTTGGTTTATTATTAGGGTTTTTTTCCCTTTCTCTTGCGAAAATACATATGAAACTGAACTGAAAACTTCTTTATTTCCCGATTAATGTATTATTACTAAAATAATAATAAATAATAATTTTTTACTGCTAAATTCTGAAAAAACAGAGGTGTTAATTATCGGACCTAAAAACCCCACATGTAATAACCTAGAACATTATCTAACACTTGACGGCTGCTCTGTCAATTCTTCTTCATCAGTCAGGAACCTATGTGTTCTGTTCGATAGCAATCTGTCATTTGAAAGCCATGTTTCTAGCATCTGTAAAACTGCATTTTTTCATCTAAAAAACATATCTAAATTGAGACCTATTGTAACGTGGCTGACGAGACGTGAAACGTGAGGATCCATGTGCAAGCTTTTATTTAAAGGCATGGTCATAAATACAGGCAGGGTTGAAACAATGGCAAACAGGTATGGCAGGGACAAGACAAAGAGTAATACTAGGGCAAGCGTGGGTCGACGATTGGCGAACAGTATCCAATGGGGCAAGGCAGAGAGAAAATCCAGGTACACAAACTATAATCCAAGGGAGGTGCAAACAGAGTCCGAACGGCAAGGCAAGGGTTAATCCAGGAAGCACGGGCTAGAATCAAACACGGGAAAACAGGCAAGGCAAGGCAAGACTAAGAGTAGCTATCGCTAGGCGAGGGCTATGTGCATACAATACTCGGGAGAGGGCAAGAGGAAGTCCATGGTTTATGTAAGGGGTGAAATTGGAATCGGCTGTGTGATCAGACTCGGGTGTAAGCGTGTGATTGGCTGCAGCTGAGTATAATGAGTGCAATGGATTGTGGGAACTGAAGTTCAGTGTAAGTGTAACGATCTGTGCAGTGTAAGAGTCCATGTGGTGAGCGAGTGACCTCTGGTGGAGGGTTAACGGAAGTTCGTAGACCAGATTCGTGACACCTTTTTGGCTGGTTGTTCTGCACGCTTGATCAACAAACTACAGTTGGTCCAAAATGCAGCAGCTAGACTCCTTACTAGAACCAGGAAATATGACCATATTAGCCCGGTTCTGTCAACACTGCACTGGCTCCCTATCAAGCATCGGATAGATTTTAAAATCTTGTTAATTACTTATAAAGCCCTGAATGGTTTAGCTCCTCAGTACTTGAGCGAGCTCTTATCGCATTATAGTCCTCCACGTCCACTGCGTTCTCAAAACTCTGGCCGTTTGATAATACCTAGAATATCAAAATCGACTGCGGGCGGCAGATCCTTTTCCTATTTAGCTCCCAAACTCTGGAACAGTCTACCTAACACTGTTCGGGAGGCAGACACACTCTGTCAGTTTAAATCTAGATTAAAGACCCATCTCTTTATCCTGGCGTACACATAACACACTAATACGCTTCTATTATTCAAATCCGTTAAAGGATTGTTAGGCTGCATTGGTTAGATCAACCGGAACCGGGAAGACTCCCCATAACACACGATGTACTCGTTAAATCGTAAGAAGAATGGCATCTACGCTAATATTTGTCTGTTTCTTTCCTAGTCTGTTTCTCAGTCCGTATCCGATCAGATGGTGGATCAGCACCGAGAGATGATGTCTACAGCCCTGATCGTCAGCGGAGACCAGGACACCCAGATGACCCCCAGAGACATATCCCCAGTGAAGACCTCGATTAAAATACAATAAAACTAAAAATATAACATATAACTAAAAATATAATAAAATAATATAACAAGGTTCATAAATGTTGTCTCTGGACTGTAGCCTATATATCTGCAACAAATCACGCACTAATGTACAGGTAGGTTAATATAATAATTCTTAATTCTGCGCTTTATTAAATTCAAAACATTTTATTAATTTATTCATAATATTAATGTCTGAATATACAAGGTTGCTATGGTCACGCAGGTTCGTGCATTAAACGCATGGCCACTAGAAATAAATGTTGTTCTCTCAACATAAGAAGTCGTGTTCGCCGAACATGTCCCCTATACCTGCCATCTTTTTGATCATTTTATCATGAAAATATGTTTTATTTCTTTAAATAACACCTTAGGCCTACATATAATTATCACAGAATCAAATCCACAGCTGAACCGCGGCAACAAGTGGTGTTTTCGTGATCAGCGAAACCTGTTTGAAGGAACTCACTCATTAAGACAGTGACTTGGTGCCACCTAGTGTCTGTTTTAGTTTCATATTAAACGTATCATTTAATTGATTGACATTGACATATTTCTGCCTTCAAAATTTAAAACATTAATTTCATAACATTTTATGCATTTGTAGGCTTATTGCAGTGTAAATGCATTCAGTAATGATGTCTCTGATGGCTTTTGTTGACACTGATTGGATTTTTACTAGTACAGCCCTTTATTATTTTAACTGAGTTTATCGATTGGAATTGTATATTTTTTTTTTTTAAATGCCCCTGGACATCAGTTTACAGGTTTGTTTCTGATGCTGTCGATGTTGTTTTTGGTTTTTGGTTACATTAAAAAAAATGCAGTTAGCTCAAAAAGCTGAGGGCACACGACAGGCGCTGTTTGGATGAGCATGATGCTTGTATGTTCAATGCATGTCGTGTGTGAAGGCGACCGATCTTCTACAGTAACCTCCTTCTATTCCGAATATTGGAAACATGCCTTGTATGCTTTGAAAGTGAAACCTAAAAAAACAGCTCGCATAAGAGAGCGACTGCATGCTTTCGCGAGCTTCAGCAAATGCACGCGATCACAGATAGCAGGCTTCCCAGCCGAAACAACCCCCCACGTGAAACTGAAATAATAACGGTGATATAAGATTTTGGCCATATCGCCCATCTAAGTCATTCATCCCACACTATCAACAGGCGCGTCATATAGGCTACACTTCTTGTACTTCGTTTGGGCACCACAAGGTGTCACTGTGGCCTCAAGCTTACCCCTCGACTACTCTGGCTCGATTGCTTTTCCTGACGTAAAACACGCTCTCCTCATTACCCTACTGACAAAGAAATGTATAAATAAATAAATGTGAAAATAAATAAATGTATAAATAAATAAATGAGAAAATATATAAATGTGGAAATAAATAAATAAATACGTAAATAAATACATAAATGTGAAAATAAATAAAAGTGGAAATAAATATATGTGGAAAAAAATGAAAAAATAAGGAAATAAAATTATAAATAATTATTTATTTTTGCTTTTTTACTTTTCTTTGTACATTTATTTATATATTTATTTATTTATTTTTGCTTTTTTACATTTCTTTGTACATTTCTTTTTGTTTGCAGGATTGGCATTCCATAGGGGCAGGCAGCAATCAGAATAAACAAGGTCAAGAAACGAGAGCAATGGTCAAAGGGGCAGGCGGCAGGGAATCACAAAGAGTACAAACAGTCCAAGATAATACACGGCAGGAACAAACACAAGGAAAACGCTCAGAAATGTCAGACTGGGCTAAACAAGACTTCGCGCCGAACTGAAGGTGTGAGTGGCTTATATGCAAGTCTGTAAATTATGTGCAGCTGTGACTGTGAGATCAGGTGATCGTGTAATGCAGTGACTGATGGGAAATGTAGTCCGTGTGATGCAACAGTCTGTGTAGTGTTTGTGTCCAAATAATGAAAGGGTGACATCTAGTGGTTGATGGGTGAATGATCCTGGACCGGATCATGACACCCCAGGTGAAAACGACGTAGTATTAAATGTATTAAAAATATACTTGAAATTCAAGTAGTATGTTTATAATACATTTGTATTCCCAACATGCTTATTTGAAGTGCATTAAAAATATACTGAATTGCATTTTAATATATTTCTAAAAAGTATACTAGAAGTACTTTTGTATTAAATATATGCTTAGTTATACTTCTAAGAAATATGCTAAACAGAAGCATACTTTTAATGTGTTTATAAAAAGTATACTAGAAATACGTTGGTAATAAATATATGCTTAATTACACTTTTAAGGGGAGACACTGCAGGCAAAAACACTGTTTTTTTATGCACCTGTTAATTTTGAGATTTTGGGCTTTTTGGTTTTTCATAAAGTGTTTTTTCAGACTAGTAGAACGAAAACATCCAAAAGACACTGTTAAGTGTTTCTTTTATAGCACTTTATCTATTTGTGTCAATAGATTTCAATTACAATACATATTTTTAAAGGCCGTTTTCTCAAAATGAGTTTTTCTCCTACACTGAGCCATAAATCTGCACTTCAGTAGCACTTACACACACCAAACTTTACATTTTATTCCTGCCTATATCCTGAAGGTTTTACAGAGGATTTGTTCATATATAATTTGCTTGATTATATACAACATTTTAATCCCCAAAATTGTCAAAATATAGTGTTTTCTGTCTGTTCTAAGTATTTTCTGAATTATGGAGTGACAAAATGAGATACCCAAAATTCCCTCTGTAAAAACTTTTGATTATAATATGTCAAAAAAAATAAACAAGAATTTTGAAACTGACTTCATCCAGTGTTTAGATTTTTGTACTAGAAATGTATGCAAATTAGTGCATATTTCATTAAATAATGCCTCATTTGCATATTTAAACCTAACATTTTAGAAAACTTGTAATACAAAAAATGTTTGCAATTATCAATGTAATCAATCAACTAGGTAAGTAAGGCGATAACTATTAGTTAATTGTTTTACCCTATTCACCTGCAGTGTCTCGCCTTAAAGAATATGCTAAACACAAGCACACTATTACTATATTTCTAAAAAGTATAGTAGAAATACTATGCTAATAAATATATTCTTAGTTACACTTTTAAGGAATATACTAAACACAAGCATACTTTTAGTGACGTTTTAGTGGATTTAAAAAAAACACTTATGTTACTCTTAAAATATATTTTATGTGTACTTTGTGTAAGAACATAACAAAATGATTACACTTTTAGTAGGTTTTTAATGTACTTTATATTGCAGTAGGCCTACACATGGTTATATTCTAAATATTTATGTATTTATAATTTTAATATTTGGAAAAGTACGATATTTTGAAAAACATTTTTTAGATTTACAATGTACAAACCTTTGTCAAATATTATTAACCATTGCAGTATTTAAAATATGTTGTTTAATATGGGTTATGCTACTTTGGTTGATTAGGCTGTTGTTCATTACATGATACATTAATTGTAATAAGCTAGTTGTTTATAAACTTGTTCAAGCTTGACGCCTTTATTTTCTAATATACATTTCTGAAATTCCCACAAGGATTTCAACATCATATCTGAAATGAGAGAGAAAAAAAAAAAAACACGTTTATTTGTGTTTAAATTCAAACAACACAGACTAAACCTGATTGGTTCCAAAGCCATTGAACGTCTCTGATTGGTTCGTATGATAATGAGCTGGCAGCAGAGAGCTTCGTAAATCAAATATGATGTGCGTGCAAATGTCCCTTGAATGTGAATATAAGTCTAAATTTAAACAGTGTTATATTATATAGAGTGATCGTGTCTCTTTAGGGTGCTTGGAGGAAACCACGCAATTCATATGGATTTTGGCGATGTTTTTTTTGCAATTAACTTTTTGAAACGTGAACATCTTTGATGAATCTTTTCATCGGAGGGACATAAATCCCTCAGATTTCATTAAAATATATCCGCTTTTCTTTCGAAGGTGAACGAAAGTCTTAGATGGTTTGGAGCATCTTAAGGGTGAGTGATGGCAGAATTCAAATTGTTTTGGGGGAATTATGAAATTAATTATAAAATATGTAAGGATAATCAATGGCTAGCTGTGCATTAAACGATTTGAATGCAGGACGTGGAGGTGAAGAACCGCCCGACGCGCAGCGCAGTGCATTCAGATCGTTTAATGCACAGCTAGCCGTTGATTATCCCGTTTATGTGATGGTCATTTACCAGCATTCACATATTAAAGATGTTAATAATATTTGTGCTGCAATATTTGACCGGAACGATAAAAAATGACGGTTATTTTCGTCTGTATTACTATTCAACTGTAACTGTATGTTACTATGGTTACCAATGTTTATAGGAAGCGCATTAATATAGAATGTGATTAAACTGACCTGGAACTACCTGCAGTTCAACGAATTTAATCAACACCTGCCAGCCAATCAGAATCCAGTATTCAGACAGACCATGGCATAAAGCGGTATGTTCTTATTTTTACCAGCTTCTGCGAGCGTGTATGGCGTCTGGCTTCAGAACCTCACTGTGACTTCAGGTAAGATTTGTATTTAATTAACGTTATTTGTCTGTACCAGTCATGTTTTTGACACATGCATTGGCAGAAAAAATTTAATAAAATTAGTTAACATTAACATTCTTTTATTTGCAACATAAAGTATATATATTTCTGATTTCCTGAACAATTTGGCTTCATTGTAATGAGGTTAATGATCTTTGAAAAACCATGATTATGAACATACAATTACTTTGTCTTGAGCTGATCAGCAAACTGTGGTAGTGTTGGTTGATTGGTGTCTATATTTGTTCGAGCTTGACAACCTTATGACTTTATTTTCTATATATTTCTCATTACAGATAAGAACAAAGATTAAATTGTAAGAAGGGTTGCTTATAAAAGCATACAGTACATCTGAAACTGCTGAGGCTGGGAAGGTTTTTGACTATATTTCCGACCAGGTACATTGTTCTGTAATTCTTAAATAGAAAACAAATCATCAATCATCATTTGCCTTTTTTTGTGTGTGTGTGTGTTTAAGAAATATTAACATTTGTTGTTTTTCAGATCAGCTGCTATAGAAGACAAACTGAAATCTGAGTGCAGAGACAAGCAAAGGAATAGTAAGTATATTTTAATGTCGTATCACCTCTGTTATAGAGATTTTTGAATCAGGCCTAATAGAGGGGGATTCAGGTTCAGGTTCAGGTTCAGGTTCACTTTATTTGTACCCATAGGTAGACTAGGTTTGCAGTGTTATGAGTTCTCACATCTTCCACATTTTACAGACACCACAAACATTAAACAACATATATGATAAAGTGCTTTAACATTCCCAGCATCACCAAACACTGCCTGAACTAAAAACAATAAATAACTAATGCACAAATTATGTAAAAAATTACAATAAATACATTTTAAAATATAATAGTAATCAATAAAATAAATTCATATTCCTAAGACCTATCCTTATTCGACTGAGTAATAGCTGCTGGCACAAAGCTATTTTTATACCGCTTAGTTCTACAATATGGAAATACAAATCTACGTCGAGATGGCAAAAGTTTAAATTCATTGTTCAGAGGATGAGAGTCATCATTTAGGACTGAGTTAGTCATCTGCTGTAACTGTCTGGTTTACAGGGATTCTGGACTAAGCTGTGGTTCCCCAATCAGCTTAGTAGACCATCTAACAATTTGACTCAGTGAATTCTTGTTCTTTACAGACAGATTTCCAAACCAAGACACCAGAGAAAATGTTAAAAGTGATTCGATAAAAGCACGATAAAATAAAATCATCATGTTCCTGTCAATGTGAAAATGGGCCAATTTCCTTAAACAAAACAGACGCTGGTGCCCCTTTTTACACACTGCTTCACAATTTATTTCAAAGTTCAACTTGGAGTCAATGATAGTCCCAAGGTATTTGTAAGATTGCACAGATTCTATTTTCTGACTTTTAATAGATAGTATTTCATGTCGGTGGGCTTGTTTCCTAAAATCAATAATCATGTCTTTTGTCTTCGATAAGTTTAATTGGAGGTAGGACTCCTCACACCACTTTATAAAGTCATCAATAATCGGACCATGGCTAATCTCATTGCCCTGAAGCTCACTAACAATAACAGTGTCATCTGCATACTTTATAATAGTCCTGTTTTCCCACTTACTCTGACACATATTTGTGTAGAGAATAAATAACAGAAGCGAGAGCACACATCCTTGTGGGGAGCCCGTAGAGGAACAAACTTGATCAGACAGAGCTCCATTTACCCTTACTCTCTGTGTCCTATTAGTTAAGAAATCAAGAATCCAACCCACAATATTATTACTCAATGTAAACTGTTCTGAAAGCCTATTAATTAGAACATGGGGTTGAATTGTGTTAAAAGCAGATGAAAAATCAACAAATAAAAGTCTGGCATGAGACCCATTACCCTCCAAGTGTTTAGCAAGTAAATTCAACAACGTAACTGTAGCATCCTCTACTCCTCTATGTGGCCTATAAGCAAATTGCATAGGGTCAAGTGTATGTTCGGTTTTCCTTAGAATTTCTTCCCTTACCAGTTTTTCAAGGGTTTTCATTAAAATTGATGTAAGAGCAACTGGTCTAAAATCATTAAGGGTATTGGGACTACTGGACTTGGGAACTGGGACTACCACAGCATCTTTCCACACCTTAGGTACATGCTGTACCTGTAAAGACTTATTAAAAATATAGGTAAAAACAGGACTCAACTCTTTCCCACATGCTTTAAGCAAACGTCTACAGATATTATCAGGCCCACAGCTCTTGTTTACCCGCATTGAAAAGAAAGCATTTTCAACATATTTTGGTCAATCTTGGAAGAAAAACGTTAGCAATGTGTCCATTCCAGGTGGCTAATTTGTGCTTCTTTTCAGTCATTCATGTAAAAATCTGTTATCTAATTTTGTTTCTGTTTAGTTTTTTTCTAAAGCTGCAAGGCACTACTGACTAGGCTGTGCCCAGGTCTCCGGAACCTGAGACGACGCTCAGCTCCGTTGGCCCTTAGTCTGCGGCTTCGGATCCACCAGCTCTGTCTCCATCGGTCGGCCCCCAGATGTCGGCAGCCACACCATCTACATCTTGGCTCCTCGCTCCCTACGTATCAACTCGTCTAAGTTGAGGGAAGAACATATTAGAATATGGAAAACCGGTGGTGTTTTCCTTTAATATACTTAAAGTTGTTTCAAAATGATACATTTAATATGCAATTAGTACAGTATTGTAACCACCCAGAGTTTGGTTATCATGTTTTTTTTGTATGTCATTCTACTCCCGTGCTCTAGGGGAGCTAGGTAGCCTGCTCCTCAGTATTTAGCCAGGTAAGAGGGGAGAAGAAGTGAATATGTTTTGTCTCTCATGGTTTACCTAATGCCGAGTTCACACTGCACGATTTTAGCCCGATTTTTCACTCGCCGACAGGTTTTGATAAATCGCCGACAAATGCCCGACATCGGAGGCAAATCGGAGCTCGTTCACGTGAGTGACAATCGTGCAGTGTGAATTACCAAAGACGCGATCAGAGAGAATCGCCGACACTTCGCCGACGCCCGCGAAATATTTGGCATGCTAAATATCTGGAGCTGTCGGCGATTCACAATCACGCTGTGTGCAATGATTTCTGACTGAAAACTACATCACGATGACCTTCAGCCAATGAGAAACAAAGATACAGGGCAGAGGGAAGTTCAGTGAGGAGTTATAGACCATATCAGTATTTTAATATGTACAATTATATCATACAGAAACAAGCACAAACGCTTGACCAGCCGCAACATCAGCATAACAGTTACTGCAAATTATTATTTACCACTCTTTGCAGAACACAATCCCTGTTCCCTGCATTATCTGTTTTTCTTTTTGTAGCTGGAAATCAGCGCACAGACCATTTGCGGGCTATATTTTTTTAATACTCCAGTCTAGCTCCAGAACAACGGGCTGACGCACGCAGGTTCTCGCGTTATTTGCTTATCACTTCTCGCGTGTGTTTTGTTGTGAAACGTAGTTTGCGGATCAGACAGAGTTGTCGGCGATTCTTCCTATTGTGAAATCGTGCAATGTGAAAGCCCCTGTCGCCGATCCATCGTGCAATGTGAACAGAACAGCGACTGAATGCTACCCCAGATAGTCACGCAGTGTGAAAACAACAGCGATCCGAGGAGGAGGCCAGATTGAGAAACGGTGGTTTTAAGCTCAATCAATATCCAGAGGACAGCGGTATTCAAGACCTCACTTCATTGTTCGGCGGTTGGGGTTCTTTTGGATTAACTACTTCTTTGGATTACTTCATTTACTGGACACTTCATCACTGCACGGGACAATTGACTCTAAGCAATACCTCATAGGGATCACTCTACAAACTACATGACAATGGTCATATAAGGTTTTCTTTTTCTTTCAACTGCATTCCTAAAAGTCAGAGCTAGTATTGTGGTATGGTGTATTTTTCCTTTTGTTTGCTATTTTGATTTCTTTGGATGGGTTTTATGTAAATATATTTTTCCTGATCTTTCAAATTTGGTGTTTGATTTGTTTGTTTAAATGCAAGTTTGGTCGGTGGGTCCCTCCCTCTAATTATCTTGTAGTTCGCCTCTCTAGGGTGTTCATAGGGAGACCGTTACAGTATAATATAAATAGATTAAGTGTGTCTGAAAAAGCACAATTTAAATATATTTCTTTTTCACCTGGGACTAGTGGGTCATGCACAGAACTTCTGTAAACAATATATTATTCTGCAAAATTGTGTGCATGCGATACCGCCTGGGCCTGATACATTGATGCTGACTAATTGATGCTAAACGTTTGTTTGACAGGAACAGTACTACGATCCACGCAGTGGCCAGGGTTACATTGCCTACAGATTGAAAACTGTTCAGCGCAACTCTGTAAATAACTTGAAGGGGGCATCAAAGGTGGTTTACCAAGATGGTCCTAAGACTTTGCGCGAGACATCCTCAACAACTGCACAGAAGCTATATCCATGATGAAGCATTCAACTGATGCACCAGTTATTAAGGATAAAATGAAGAAAACAGACATTCTACTAGTCAAGTCAAGTCACCTTTATTTATATAGCGCTTTTACAATACAGATTGTGTCAAAGCACTTAACAGTATCAAATTGGAAGATAGAGTGTCAGTAATGTATAATAAGATTAAACACTCAATTTTCAATTTTCAGTTAAAGGCATTTCATTATTGAATTCAGAGATGTCATTGTCTAGCTCAGTTTAGTTTAAATAGTATCTGTGCAATCAAATCGGCGATAATCGCTAGAAATTAAGTGTCCCCAACTGAGCAAGCCAGAGGCGACAGCGGCAAGGAACCAAAACTCCCTCTGTGACAGAATGGAGAAAAAAACCTTGGGAGAAACCAGGCTCAGTCGGGGGCCAGTTCTCCTCTGACCAGACGAAACCCACAGTTCAAAAGTTTATATTTCTATTTTAATTTTGTTGCAATTTCTAACAATAGCAGTATTATGTAGTTAGGTATTTTATTATATTTTAGTTATCTTGTTATTTTTGGTTGATATATCTGGGGATATATCTCTGGGGGTCATCTGGGTGTCCTGGTCTCCGCTGACGATCAGGGCTGTAGACATCTCTCGGTGCTGATCCACCATCTGATCGGATACGGACTGAGAAACAGACTAGGAAAGAAACAGACAAATATTAGCGTAGATGCAATTCTTCTTACGATGTAACGAGTACATCGTGTGTTATGGGGAGTGTTCCCGGTTCCGGTTGATCTAATTAATGCAGCCTAACAATCCTTTAACGGATTTGAATAATAGAAGCGTATTAATGTGTTATGTGTAAGCCAGGCTAAAGAGATGGGTCTTTAATCTAGATTTAAACTGACAGAGTGTGTCTGCCTCCCGAACAGTGTTAGGTAGACTGTTCCAGAGTTTGGGTGCTAAATAGGAAAAGGATCTGCCGCCCGCAGTCGATTTTGATATTCTAGGTATTATCAAACGGCCGGAGTTTTGAGAACGCAGTGGACGTGGAGGACTATAATGCGATAAGAGCTCGCTCAAGTACTGAGGAGCTAAACCATTCAGGGCTTTATAAGTAATTAACAAGATTTTAAAATCTATCCGATGCTTGATAGGGAGCCAGTGCAGTGTTGACAGAACCGGCTAATATGGTCATATTTCCTGGTTCTAGTAAGGACTCTAGCTGCTGCATTTTGGACTAACTGTAGTTTGTTGATCAAGCGTGCAGAACAACCACCTAATAAAGCATTACAATAGTCTAACCTTGAGGTCATAAACGCATGAATTAACATTTCTGCATTTGACGTTGAGAGCATTGGTCGCAATTTAGATATGCTTTTGAGATGAAAAAATGCAGTTTTACAGATGCTAAAAACATGGCTTTCAAATGACAGATTGCTATCGAACAGCACACCTAGGTTCCTGACTGATGAAGAAGAATTGATAGAGCAGCCGTCAAGTGTTAGATAATGTTCTAGGTTATTACATGTGGGGTTTTAGGTCCGATAATTAACACCTCTGTTTTTCAGAATTTAGCAGTAAAAATTATTCGTCATCCAGTTTTTTATATCGACTATGCATTCCGTTAGTTTCACAATTTGGTGTGTTTCACCGGGCCGCAAAGAAATATAGAGCTGAGTATCATCAGCATAACAGTGAAAGCTAACACCATGTCTCCTGATAATATCTCCAAAGGGTAACATGTAAAACGTGAAAAGTAACGGCCCTAGTACTGAGCCTTGAGGTACTCCATACTGCACTTGTGATCGATATGATACCTCTTCATTCACTGCTACGAACTGATGGCGGTCAGATAAGTACGATTTGAACCATGCTAAGGCACTTCCACTAATGCCAACAAAGTTTTCTAGTCTATTCAAAAGAATGTTGTGGTCGATAGTGTCGAACGCAGCGCTAAAATCCAGTAGAACTAATAAAGAGATACAACCACGATCAGATGATAGAAGCAGGTCATTTGTAACTCTAATGAGAGCAGTCTCAGTACTATGATACGATCTAAATCCTGACTGGAATTCCTCACAGATATCATTTTCTCTAGGAAGGAATATAATTGTGAGGATACTACCTTTCTAGTATCTTTGACAGAAAAGGAGATTTGAGATCGGTCTGTAATTAACTAGATCTTTGGGGTCAAGTTGTGGTTTTTAATGAGAGGCTTAATAACAGCCCATTTGAAGGTTTTGGGGACATATCCTAATGACAATGATGAATTAATAATAGCCAAAAGAGGATCTATGACTTCTGGAAGCAGCTCTTTTAGTAGTTTAGATGGAATCGGGTCTAACATACATGTTGTTGGTTTAGATGATTTAACAAGTTTATACAATTCTTCCTCTCCACAGTAGAGAATGAGTGGAATTGTTCCTCAGGGGTCTATAGTGCGCTATCTGATGCGATACTGTAGCTGACGGCTGCAGGGATACAATTTTATCTCTGATAGTATCGATCTTGGAAGTGAAGTAGTTCATAAAGTCATTACTGCTATGCTCTTGGGAAATACCAACACCTGTTGATGCTTGATTTTTCGTTAATTTAGTTACTGTATTGAATAAATACCGAGGGTTATGTTTGTTTTCTTCTAGAAGAGACGAAAAGTAATCAGATCTAGCAGTTTTAATGCTTTTCTGTAGGATAGGTACTTTCCGCCAAGCTAAACGAAATACCTCTAATTTAGTTTTCCTCCAGCTGCGCTCCATTTTCCGGGCTGCTCTCTTTAGGGCGCGAGTGTGCTCATTATACCACGGTGTTGGACTCTTATCCTTAATCTTCCTTAAGCATAAAGGAGCAACCGCATCTAAAGTGCTAGAAAAGAGAGAGTCCATAGTTCCTGTTACATCATCAAGTTGTTCTGAGCTATTGGATATGCTGAGAAACTGAGATAAGTCAGGAAGATTATTTATAAAGCAGTCTTTTGTGGTAGAAGGGATGGTTCTACCATATTTGTAACAAGGAGTTGGCTTTACAGCTTTAGCTATATGGAATATACAGGAGACTAGATAATGATCTGAGATATCATCGCTCTGCTGTAAAATTTCAACGCCACTGACATCAATTCCATGTGACAGTATTAAATCTAGAGTATGATTTTGACAATGAGTAGGTCCTGACACGTGTTGTTTAACACCAATAGAGTTTAGAATGTCTATAAATGCTGATCCCAACGAATCTCTGTCATTATCAACATGGATATTAAAATCACCAACGATTAGGACTTTATCTGCAGTCAGCACTAACTCCGATAGAAGATCAGAAAATTCTTTAATAAAGTCTGTATGGTGCCCTGGTGGCCTGTATACAGTAGCCAGTACAAACATCACAGGGGATTTATCATTAACACTTGTTTCTTTGGATAACGTTATATGAAGCACCATTACTTCGAACAAATTATACTTGAAACCCGACTTCTGAGAGATACTGAAAATATTGCTATAAATTGTAGCAACACCTCCCCCTTTACCTTTTGGACGCGGTTCATGTTTGTAACAGTAATCTTGTGGTGTAGACTCGTTTAAAGTAATGTAATCATCTGGTTTTAGCCAGGTTTCTGTCAAACAAAGCACATCTAGTTTATGGTCAGTGAACATATCATTTACAAAAAGTGCTTTTGAAGAAAGGGATCTAATATTCAATAAGCCAAGCTTTATCATGTGTTTATCTGTATTATATCGGTTTTTTATTTGTTGAACATCAATTAAATTGTTACTATTACTTTGGTTTGGATGTTTTCTGTATTTTCTAGTTCGGGGAACAGACACAGTCTCTATAGAGCAGGTGTGTCAAACTCAGTTCCTGGAGGGCCACAGCCCTGCAGAGTTTTGTTCCAACCCTGCTCCAACACACAAACCACGTAGTTTTCAAATAAGCCTGAATGACTTAATTAGCTGGATCAGGTGTGTTTAATTAGGGTTGCATCTAGACTCTGCAGGGCTCCGGCCCTCCAGGAACTGAGTTTGACACCCCTGCTATAGAGTGATATCTAGATGAAAAAGTTTCTATGTGCTGAGAGTTAACTGACTTCTGTGACGTGAGGCGTCCTGGTAAACAATGGACTATGGTGGCTGGTGTCTCTATTTTCACGTTCCGTACAATAGAATCGCCAATAACTAGAGCACTTTCATCAGGTTTCTCAGTGGGTGCGTCACCGAGTGGGGAGAACCTGTTTGATGTTTTGATCGGAACAGAAGAGTGGTGTTTTGACCCGCGACAATGCCGCCTCACAGTCACCCAGTTGCCCTGGGAATTAAGTTATATATTATCACTTTAGACAAAAAGGGAGTGAAATTAAGGTAGAGATTCAATAAAAAGTGAAGGTACACGGAGCTACAATCACAAACCTCTCAGCAGCACAACAGACTGAAGCAATCGAACTCAGAGAGAGATCAGCAATGCAGATTCCTCAGCAATGCCTCAAGGGGAAGCCGCTCGGTCAGAAGCTGCTGTCTGAGGGAGAAAGGCGTTAGCTCTTGCCTCATGGAGATCGAACTCACTTGTGGCTTAGTTCGGCGTGGCTTAAGAGTCCGGTCGCTGATGAGTCGCAGCTGGGACCGAGCAGCCGGTGATGAGGGAGTGCAGGTGTTCCTGATCCGTTTCCAGGGCGACGCTGATGAGTTACCCGGACGCTCGTCACAGTATCGATACTCGAAACCACGATCAGCAATGCTGCAATTGGCTGGCAGCAAGACAGCAACGTAATGACATCATATCATTAAAAAAGACACGTGACAAAAAAGTTGACAGATTTCTGGACTTTTATAAGGAAACATCCAAGCGAACAAAACTACATAAATGTTATATTAGATAAAACATTTCTGTTTTATTTTAATTATTTTTAATTGATTCCCAATTATTTATATTCACAATTTCTAGTATTTGTACAGGCTTTAAATTTTTATTTCAATGTAGTATTAGCAATTCATTTAATTGTATCTTTGGAACAGATTTGTTATGTGACAGCATTAATTAAAGTTTCTTAGAGATCATGTTTTCTGCATCTCCTGCGCTCCATCAAGCCACTCCCATAATAGCTGTCACCACTCAAATTAATGCACGACTCTACATTATCTGTATTGCATGTGTGTATGACTCTAATACAATTATCAAGTAATTATTTTATGACGAATAAATCTTTCAGTGAGTAAAACTGTAGTATTATAGACTACACAACGATATTATATTGTTTTTAAATTTGTTTTAAATGATTATTATTTTAAATTACTGTCCCTGGATCAATAGGATACTCTTATAATAAAGTAGCGGTGGCTGGGACAAGATTTTAAGTATCAATTCTGCTTAAAAAGATGCGATCTAATCCTGTTTACATGAAACAAGCCTACTCCCGAGCAGGTTTAAGCTTACGGACCTGTTGCTCTGACAGCAAGTCCAGGATGAGCTTCGAAGAACCAAACAATCCAAGATCAAGCGAAATCATCAACAATCAAATCCAGCTAACTGAGTTAGCGACGTACGAAGAACGGACCCCAGATCTCTGTGTGGTCCGTACTGTTTGTTGTTGGACTCCTTGTGAATACAGAAATCTCATTGGCTTAGGCCTGTTTGTTGTTGCTGCCATTTTCTCCCTGGAAGAAGAGATGTTGTATGTCAATGAGATGTTTTCCTGGATTAATAATAATAATAATAATAATTAATGGCAAAATGAAACTTTGGACATGTAAAATATTATTTTCTATTGGCAGACTAATGCAAAATATAAATAATAATAATAATCTAACATGCCTAAGATTTGTGCACACTTCTGTACATACTTAAACATTCATATTCTGTCTATCTATAGGCTCATTATAGGTGCCAGCACAATGTTTATGTCCGATCAAGCACAGCTAATCAACGACGGCTGTAAAAAAATACATGCTGTGAGGCAAAAATGGTTTGCACTCTGCTGAAGACTGTAGACAAAAGGGGAGGATCTAGTAGGTGAGTTAGAAATGTCAAGATGTGATAAAATAAGTGCTTTTGCAAGCTTGTTTGTGTGATTTGTGTTTATTTTTCAGGAGCAATGATCCCCATATACCCACTTACCCATCTTCTGTGCGTTTTTACAATGTACACAACCATAACATCTTTGCTGCGGAGGCACTGAGGCACAAGGATGTAGGGGTCAAGGCGATTGAAACCCTGACTCAGTTGTTTGAGACGGGCACAGCCCAACATCGGTTCTGGCTGTACTTAAAAGTGATCTGTTGGCTGAGCATGGCTACAAATATATATATGCCTCAGCCAACCATTCGCCCAGACCTTCAGGTTTACTACAGGTATGTTAATTTTACTTGGTACAAATCAGTAGCTTTGACAGGCTTATGTAGTCAAACAATCCATTTAATTTGCAGACAGGGGTGTGAAATACTTGAGTAATTTTACTCGATTACTGCACTTAAGTATTATTTTGGGGGATTTGTACTTTATTCAAGTACAATTGATCGCCATGAAAATAGCCTTGATGCTGGAATGGCTTTAAAAAGTGAATTAATAAATAAATTCAAGTACAATTTAAACTTGTGATTACTTGTATTTTTACTTGATTACGTTTCTGAAGAAGAAAAACAGTACTTTTGATACAGTACGTTTGAACAGTGAACAGTATGTTTTGATCGAGCCATCAGCTGTGTGATATATTAGCTGATTGAGTGCAAATAAAATCACTGATGAGAATTTAAATACAATTAATATTTTTGTGGGAATATTTATTTATTTTTTACTAAATGTTACAAATCTCCAAAAAAGTGTTTAAACATCAATTACAATTAATTTAACATACAATGTTTATTTAGTGATGTTGTTACCAGGCGGTGGATAAGTTGTATTTATTATATGCCATTATATGACGCATTGAGTAGGACTGTCAATGATTTTTTTTAATCTTAATAATTACCTGATTTGCTCATTAATATAATTAATCACAAATCTTTTTTTTTATCAATATTTGCTGAGAAAAAAAAAAAACTTTAAATATCCTAAATAATTGAAAGTTGAATATTTTTTTTTAAATACACACGTTGCATGGGATTAGTTAATCTACTACTTCTAGGTTTGATTCAGCAATGCTCAAATGTTTGCTGTGAAACAATATTGCAATTATTTAGAAGCAAATTACTTGAAATTACTATTAAAAAAAAGAAAAAGAAAAAAAGGGTTGAGAGACAAACTAAAGCAAACACTGACCACAATTATGGTGGCATCGTGTTATTTTTTTCAAAAACAAATTTTATTTTCTTGACCAATAAAACATCAACATCTAAACCTCTGTTCATTCTCAATAAGAGACTCTGCAGACATAAAATCAGTCTGGTTAGTAATGAGTGAAGCTGTTTGTGGAGTTGTTTAATCAGATCTTGATTTTTATTTTTATTCTTTTTTTATCCAAGGCTGTGGCTGAAGTCACATGTTCTTGTGTTTCTCTTTTCTTCAGTGATGCTGCTTGTTAGGTGTTCATCACTAATGCTCAATCATCATTTAATCATCTCATTAACTTTAACTCTTTGAGGACTTGGGATTTGACTTACATATTTGTACCTTTTTTACCCTTAAATGGTACATATGAGTACCCTAAGGTGCAACTATGACCCATTGAGGGTACAACTTCACCATTTGTACCCTAAGTGTTCACAAACGGACCCCAACTGTACCCTTTTTTCTGACAGTGTAATGGTAAGAGAAAACATTCTTATAACAAAACTCTCAGAATGTTCTTTTGATGTTATTTGTACACAATTCTCATAATGGTTAGGGAAAATGTCATTACACACTGTAAAACCCAACAGTTAGGGTAACTCAAACCGTTTGAGTAAACCAATTCCCCTTGGCTTAAACCATGTAAATTTTAAAACTTGCTGTTAAGTAATTAAGTGATTAATTAAGTGCTGATTGAGCATTAGTGATGAACACCTGCTGTTAACAAACACAATCACTGAAGAAAAGAGAAACACAAGAACAACAACTGACTTTAGACACAGACTTAGATGAAATCAACTGAAATAAAATACATTAAATCTCAAGATCTGATTAAACAACCCCACAAACAGCATCACCAGCTCCAATTATTAATAACCAGACTGACTTTATTTCTGTCAGACATCTACAGAAGATCTTATTGAGAATTAACTCAGGTTTAGATGTTGATTTGTTTCATTTGAAGTAACCATGTTAGAGATCAGTGTCTGCTTTAGTTGGGCTCTTGACCCTTGACTTCTGTGTTAGCTGTTCTGTTTCTTTTTTTTATTCTTTTTCTCTGGCTGTTGTAACCATATCATTACATGATTCAAGTAAGTTCCAACCCAATACCTGTATTTAAAGTTGTAATCCGGATGTAGCAAACGATGGGTGAAACATTTCTCATCCAATATGATGTAAAACATAAAGACAGAAATGATCAATTCTTGCACCACCTGTCCTGGCAAGAGGACAGCGCTCCTCTAGCAATTGGACTCACACAGACATCAAGAATCAACTTGTGAACCTCAACAATGGTGACCATTAAAAAAAAAAAAAAAAATCATGCTGCAATGCATTCTTGATGTCTGTGTGAGTCTAGTTGCTACCATAGATTAAAACTTTTTGTGGACAAACTGTTTAGAAAGTCCTTTATATAAACTGACTGTCACAGAACCAGTGGCTCTTAGAATTGCTTTTACTATAATCAATACAACATCCATTCAATCAGAGATTAGACACACAATGAGTCTATGTTCAATCTCTATGAGATCAGCTCACTAACAGATGATTGTCATTATAAATATATCACAACCAACTACTGATCATTTCCTCTGGGCTTTTGAGTTGCAACAAATATATTCGAAGAACATTTTTTTTTTTTCAAAACGTTTTGTCAACATTTTCATTTGAACATTTTCACATATATTTTTTCCTTTTCAGACACACATTTAAAAGAACAAGCAAGGATAAATAGGATAAATGCACACGGTTTAAAAGGAAACACAATCACTGCTAAAAACAAGCAATTAAAACCATTGTGTCTGTCTTGTTTTTAAAAGTCCATTTTGTGTGTGTGTGTGTGTGTGTGTGTGTGTGTGTGTGTTTAAAAGATGTGAGCACACGAGTTACAACACACATGGCTACAAGAAGCAGAGAAAAAGAGGAAAAAAACTACTAACACAGAAGTCAAGGGTCAAGAGCCCAACTAAAGCAGACACTGATCTCTAACATGGTTACTTCAAATGAAACAAATCAACATCTAAACCTTAGTTAATTCTCAATAAGATCTTCTGTAGATGTCTGACAGAAATAAAGTCAGTCTGGTTATTAATAAGTGGAGCTGGTGATGCTGTTTGTGGGGTTGTTTAATCAGATCTTGAGATTTAATGTATTTTATTTCAGTTGATTTCATCTAAGCATGTGTCTAAAGTCAGTTGTTGTTCTTGTGTTTCTCTTTCTGTCAGTGATTCTGTTTGTTAACAGCAGGTGTTCATCACTAATGCTCAATCAGCACTTAATTAATCACTTAATTACTTAACTGCAATGTATAGCTTATTTTAGTGAACTCAACTGAAATAAGTACTCATCACTATTAGTTTTAAAAACTTAAATGTTTTAAGACAATAAGTTTCCTCAAACGGTTTGAGTTACCCTAACTTACTAACAAAATATTTCTGCCTCATCATTTGACCAAAATCAACATTGGATCGCATGTTTCCCAAAAGGAGGTTTTAGTTGGTGTGTAGTTTTGAGATTGTGTTTATAGTCGTGAGAAAATGGTGAATTGTTTCATGAATTGTGTGTTAGCAATCCAGAAAAACTGTATTGTTGTTTTATTCTAATAATTATTTTTTATTTGTTATAATTAAAATAATAATAAAATAAAATTAATATTTTGGTTGTTTGCTGTTATTATTACTATTAACTATTAATTTTTTTTTTTTTTTTTTTTACAGTACAGTAGGATTATTGCAATTGTAACACATTTCTTTATTGTTTGTTATAATTCAAATAATAGTTAAATCAATAAAAGGACTCCAGTATTGACACACATACTTCAGCTAAAGTAATATTTGCATTATATATTTACACTTTAACATGTTTAAGTAATTATACATCCTTCGGATGAGACGTTAAACCGAGGTCCTGACTCTCTGTGGTCATTAAAAATCCCAGGATGTCTTTCGAAAAGAGTAGAGGTGTGACCTCGGCATCCTGGCCAAATTCGCCCATTGGCCTCTGACCATCATGGCCTCCTAACCATCCCCATATCTGCTGATTGGCTTCATCACTCTGTCTCCTCTCCACCAGTAAGCTGGTGTGTGGTGGGCGTTCTGGCGCACTATGGCTGCCGTCGCATCATCCAGGTGGATGCTGCACACTGCTGGTGGATGAGGAGATACCCCCTGACAATGTAAAGCGCTTTGAGTGCTTAGAAAAGAGCTATATAAATGTAAGGAATTATTATTATTATTAATTAAAATATTTGATTTTTCTGACGAATCATTAAAACATTTTCAAACTACATTTTCAAAAAGGAAATATCTAGTAAATATTATAAAATATTTTAAAATAAATATTCTGTCATGTTCTTTCTCTGGAGATCTCATAATAATATAATACATCTTTACTGTAGCTATAATAACTATATTTGATTAAACACTGTGATTAATGTTATATTTTGTCTTGTGTCTCGTGAGGAATCGATTATATTCATGATTCATAAATCATTCAGACATTTCTCAGATTCATCAGCTTTATTGTATTCAAAGCATCTTTACAGTGAGAAACTAGAAATACTGATTACATATTCATCAATTACAATCTGATCAAAACATGATTTGTCATTGTGTTTTATTATTTGTGCACAAAAACAATCCAGAAAAATGAGATGAATGATAACATATGAATATTTTCTGAATGAATGACTGATCTGACTCTCTGTGAGGATTCATTACACATTTATTCTGATTGATGTTAATATTAATGTGATGAAGAGACTCTGTAACATCCGTCACTGATTTATCATGCAGCTCAAAGCATTATGGGTAGAATCTCTTGTCAGTGTATTCTGATTCATCAACACAGTTTCAGTGATGCTCCAGAACCAACTCTAAACCCAGGATAGAGCGGCTGAGTGAATGTGGTCTGGACTGTGTGGATGAGGGTCATTGTGTGAGAGACGCTGTAGAAGGACAGAGTTCCTGCTCCGTGATCCACAAACACTCCTGTTCTCCTGCTGGTGGACTCTACAGAGAGATCAATCCTTATGTTTTTGTGTCTGAATGTGTAACCGGAGCGATGGCAGTACAAAGCCCAGGACTGATCATTATATCCAAACACACACTCTTTACCACCTCCCTTCCTGCTGATGCTCTTATATGACACTGCTATAAACGCATCTCCACTCCACTCGATCTCCCAGTAACAGCGTCCACACACACTCTCTCTACACAACACCTGAGCATACTCATCATCAAATCTGTCTGGATGATCAGGATACTGCTGATCTGTGAGAGTACCAGTAATCACTCTGTTGTTCTCAGACAGATGGAGGAGTTTATTCATTGTGTTCAGATCCAGAGTGAACTGATGGGAATCTGATGGAGATAAAACACATCACAATCAGGAATCATGAATCAAACACATGACCTTTAATATAAGACTATAGTGACTATAAAATCACTAAATATACTCTCATCCAGACTTGTACTAAACCTATGTCACAGAACACATTCTGATACGTATATTCTTATATTCTCTTAAATGCATGTGTTAACAGTCTTATACAAGACTATTTTATCATTGTTATCAGAGTGTTAAAATGTTGATAAATCTGAAATGCATACTCATTTGTGTGTGTGTTGTAGCTCCTCACAGCTTGTTTTACACTTAGAGAGCAGCTAGCGTGTGATGCTAATGCCACTAGTGGACTAACACTGACTGTAAGTCTGTTCACAGATTATCAAAAACATTATTAAATATTTGTTTAATAATCGTCATGCCCCTTTTAAATATCTGTTTAATAGTCTTCACGCCCCTTTTATCTGCTCAGGGAATTTCCACAGCTTGTTTTATACTGGTTTATATTCCTCCAAAAGCGAATGCGACTACAGCTACAGAACATATCAAGAACATTTTAGATAGACTGGAATTAATTTCTCCAAAATGTATTCTGGGTGACATCACTGCTAATCACTGCTCGGCAGTTTTCTTTTCTTCCATCAGTATGTCACATGCACTACATCTCTAGTAGTCCAGCATCTCTCCCCAATGAGCATCTCCCATCAGTTTAGCTGCACCCTACACTTGAGTAAACATTTAAAGAAATTACAGATGTTGACAGATGAACTCGAGCCTCCTTTGGACTCATCCCTGCAAACAAGCCTGCACCGGCCCTTTACGGGCCCACTTAAGGCTGCCCTCATTTAGCCTCCAGAAAGCCTAAGCACTAATGATGGTGAGATGAAGCTTCATGAAGCTTTAAGCTTTTCAGCCAAGTGGTTCACAAAAGGGTTAATTTCTGGAAGCTTCATTTGCTCACAATACCACCTGGTGGCCAAAGAGTGTAAAACAAGCAGATATATTACAGACAGGGGTGTAAAGTCCAGGGGTCAGAAAGTAAAAGTCCTGCCATGTGTTTATTCCACCCATGAACTCAGCAGCTGATTTCACCAGAGGAGGAACCAAGTCATTCCTTTCAAGACACAAACGAGTCTCGAGTCAAATCTCAAGTCCTCAAAGAGTTGGGTTTTACAGTGTGGACAGGTAACAGTAATAATTCAGAGAAAAATCCTCCACAGCAAAGGAAATGGATACATGCATGGCAAGCACACAGACCTACACTGTAAAACCATGACCCTCTTTCATCCTTTTCACCCACAGCTAAGTGATGTTATCTTGATTATGCCTTTGTTAGTAAGTACTATCCCCACCATGTACCTAATACACCTAATGGATGGTTATCCCAGTGATTCCCAAGATGGCGGCGCGAGTACATCGCGAGGCTCTGGGTCTCTCCAGATTTTGCAATTTTGCTGTATTTTTCTTACTCATCTCGGGCCTGTTCGTGCAGAACAGTTGTGCCTTTACATCGTACACCCGTTGTGAGCTTTTGGATATCGGTTTGCGAATTTCCGACACTTTTATGGACAATCTTCGACTCCTTCCTGAGATCGCTAGGACACCCGAGGCTATGCACCCTACCCGGCCGGGCGGAAGTGCTCGCAGGCGGCGTCGAGATCGTAAACAAAGGCGGGGGAAGCGTGGAGGACTAAGAGCTAAGGCTAACACCACACCGGCTCTCTTTACCCAGCATTTTCCTTGCCAATGTACGGTCGCTAGTGAACAAAATGAAGGAGATTCGACTCAGCATCACACACAGCAAGAAACTTTTGAACTGTAACGTCCTAATCTTCACGGAAACCTGGTTAAACAGCGGAATACCGGACACCGTTATTGAGCTAGCGGACGCCACACACTCGGGCGGATAGAACATTAGATGGCTCCGGTAAGACCAGAGGTGGTGGATTGTGCATTTACATTAACAAAGCTTGGTGCACAAACTCTGCTATTGTTGGGAGTCATTGTTCAGCTAACCTTGAGTTTCTCATGGTTAAATGTAGACCGCTTTATCTACCGCGGAGTTCACTTCCACCATTATAACTGCAGCCTATATTCCCCGGATGCTGATGCCAAGCTTGCTATGAAAGAACTTCACGCAGCCATCAGTAAACAACAGACTGATCACCCGAAGCGGCTTTTATTGTTGCAGGTGACTTTAATCACTCAAACTTAAAGTCAGTGCTACCCAAGTTTCACCAGCATGTTTCCTGTCACACCAGAGGAAACAAAACCTTAGACCATGTTTACACAAACATGGCTGGAGCTTACGTTGCGACACCCCTCCCCCACCTGGGACAGTCAGATCACCTTTCTTTGTTCCTCACCCCCAAATATGCACCCCTCATCAACCGTGTGAAGCCATCAGTGAAGACCATCAAGGTGTGGCCTGCGGGGGCAGATTCCACACTCCAGGAAAGGTTTCTACACACAGACTGGAGTATGTTTGCTTCTCAAGCCACCAGTGGCGCTCACACAGACATTGACTCCTACACCTCCTCTGTATTGGATCATATCAATATCACCATTGACAGTGTTACAACCCAGAAACAGATCACCACATATCCAAATCAGAAGCCTTGGATGAACAAGGAAGTGCGACTCCTGTTGAAGTCACGCAACACTGCCTTCAGATCAGGAGATGCACAAGCCTACAGCACATCCAGAGCAAACCTGAAGAGGGGCATCAAAAAGGCCAAGCACTGCTACAAGCTAAAGATAGAGGGACACTTTTCCAACTCTGACCCTCGACGCATGTGGCAGGGCATTCAGGCCATCAGTGACTACAAACCCACCCACTCCACCCCCGCAGCCACTGATGTCAACTTCCTGAACGAGCTAAATTACTTTTATGCTCGCTTTGAAAGAGACAACAGAGAAACTGCCACCAAGCTCAATCCCTCAGATGACCACCCACCAATCATACTCTCCTCCACAGATGTCTGCAAGGCACTGAGCCGGATCAGCGCGCACAAGGCTGCTGGACCAGACAACATCCCTGGTCGTGTTCTCAGGGCATGTGCGGAGCAGCTCGCTGGGGTTTTTACAGACATTTTCAATCTGTCTCTTGCCCAAGCAGCCGTACCAACATGCTTTAAATGCACTTCCATTGTGCCAGTGCCAAAACACTCTAGTCCGAGGTGCCCTAATGACTACCGCCCTGTAGCACTCACACCCATCGTCATGAAGTGCTTTGTAATACAGACTACTGTAATGCTTTATTAGGTGGTTGTTCTGCACGCTTGATCAACAAACTACAGTTAGTCCAAAATGCAGCAGCTAGAGTCCTTACTAGAACCAGGAAATATGACCATATTAGCCCGGTTCTGTCAACACTGCACTGGCTCCCCATCAAGCATCGGATAGATTTTAAAATCTTGTTAATTACTTATAAAGCCCTGAACGGTTTAGCTCCTCAGTACTTGAGCGAGCTCTTATCGCATTATAGTCCTCCACGTCCGCTGCGTTCTCAAAACTCTGGCCGTTTGATAATACCTAGAATATCAAAATCGACTGCGGGCGGCAGATCCTATTCCTATTTAGCACCCAAACTCTGGAACAGTCTACCTAACACTGTTCGGGAGGCAGACACACTCTGTCAGTTTAAATCTAGATTAAAGACCCATCTCTTTAGCCTGGCTTACACATAACGCATTAATACGCTTCTATTATTCAAATCCGTTAAAGGATTGTTAGGCTGCATTAATTAGATCAACCGGAACCGGGAACACTCCCCATAACACACGATGTACTCGTTACATCGTAAGTTGAATGGCATCTACGCTAATATTTGTCTGTTTCTTTCCTAGTCTGTTTCTCAGTCCGTATCCGATCAGATGGTGGATCAGGATGTCTACAGCCCTGATCGTCAGCGGAGACCAGGACACCCAGATGACCCCCAGAGATATATCCCTAGATATATCAACCAAAAATAACAAAATAACTAAAATATAATAAAATACCTAACTACATAATACTACTATTGTTAGAAATTGCAACAAAATTAAAATAGAAATATAAACTTTTGAACTGCGGGTTTCGTCTGGTCAGAGGAGAACTGGCCCCCCGACTGAGCCTGGTTTCTCCCAAGGTTTTTTTTTCTCCATTCTGTCACAGAGGGAGTTTTGGTTCCTTGCCGCTGTCGCCTCTGGCTTGCTCAGTTGGGGACACTTAATTTCTAGCGATTATCGTCGATTTGATTGCACAGATACTATTTAAACTAAACTGAGCTAGACAATGACATCTCTGAATTCAATAATGAAATGCCTTTAACTGAAAATTGAGTGTTTAATCTTATCATTATACATTACTGACACTCTATCCTCCAATTTGATACTGTTAAGTGCTTTGACACAATCTGTATTGTAAAAGCGCTATATAAATAAAGGTGACTTGACTTGACTTGACTTTGAGCGGCTGGTCCTGGAACACCTAAAAGACTCTCTACCATCCACATTGGACTCACACCAGTTTGCCTACCGTAGCAATAGGAGCACAGAGGACGCAGTTTCCATGGCACTGCACTCTGTGCTCACTCACCTGGACAATAAGAACACTTATGCACGTATGCTGTTTGTTGACTTCAGCTCAGCATTCAACACTGTCATCCCAACCAAGTTAATAGCCAAACTTGGAGACCTGGGCATCAATACCTCAATGTGTAACTGGATTTTGGACTTCCTGACCAACAGACCCCAGAATGTTCGATCAGGATTCACCTGCTCCACATCCATCACACTTAACACTGGTGTACCACAGGGCTAAGCCCGTTTCTCTACTCCCTCTTCACCTCCGACTGCAAGCCTGTGTATGGATCTAATTCCATCGTCAAGTTTGCAGACGACACCACGGTGATTGGCCTCATCAGTAACAACGATGAGACTGCCTATAGGGAGGAGATCCAGCACCTGGCCACATGGTGCACTGAAAATAACCTGCTCCTCAACACCACCAAAACGAAGGAGCTCATCGTGGACTTCAGGAAGGAGTCAAGAGGCACACACGACACCATCCACATCAATGGAATGGCTGTTGAGCGTGTCTCCAGTTTCAAGTTCCTGGGGATCCACATCTCGGCGGACATGTTGTGGAAAACCAACACCTCCAGCCTAGTCAAGAAGGCTCACCAGCGCCTCTTCTTTCTGAGGACACTGAGGAAGAATCAGCTCTCCTCGGCTATCCTGGTGAACTTCTATCGCTGCGCAATAGAAAGCATCCTGACCAACTGTGCCGCAGTATGGTGTGGGAGCTGCTCTGTTGCGGAGCGCAAGGCACTGCAGCGGGTGGTGAAAACTGCCCAGCGCATCACAGGGACTCCACTACCTGCCATCGAACACATCCAGAGGAAACGCTGTCTGCATCGAGCTCACAGCATCCTTAAGGACTCCGGCAGGCGTTTCAGGTGCCTCCGGACCAGGACCAGCAGACTAAAGAACAGTTTCTTCCCCAGAGCTGTCTCTTTACTGAACTCTACCCCCCGTTGATCCACTTCCTCATATATTATTAACTCTTCTCTCCTACCTCACATCTGCCTTATTTGCACTACTGAATGTAAATTTTTATCACAGTAACAACTGTTAACTTTTGTATCTTGCACTACCATACCTAAATTGGATTATGCTCATTTGCACTGCCGACTGTTGTTACATTATCAATGCTTACATTAACATTTTGCACCGTATGTCTAATTGTAATATGCAATCACTTCCACTGCACTTTTACACCTTGTTTATAGTAATAGTCATCTGTATATATATTATATTGATAGTACATATCACCTGTAAATTCTGCTTATAGTAATAGCCATCTGTATATTTATTCACTATACATATTCACTTGTAATTTCTGTATATTTATTCACTACACATATTCACCTGTAAATTCTGTTTATATTAATAACCATCTTTCTATATATATTTATACATATACTCAGTACATATCCTTGTCCTGCACTTATTCAACCATTGTATATACTGCACTTGCTACTATTGCACTTCTGGTTAGACCTAAACTGCATTTCGTTGCCCTGTACCTGTACTTGTGTAATGACAATAAAGTTGAATCTAATCTAATCTAATCTAATCATGGGCGTAACCACCATATACTTTAGTGCCATGATCAAAAATACCGCAGCAATTTTGAATAAATGTGAAAAAATATCAAGCTTAAATGGCTCAGTATTATAGCTAGGTAACTAGCATGATACCCTGAAAATAGGCTGAATAATGAACTGCTGGAGTCACAGACCAAGGAGTTCCCACACTTCCCACTCCATTGATAAGCCTCTATTCATTCGTTGATGGCCTGGCCTGTTTGTTTTTACGATCTGATCCGCGACTGAACGGATTTAAATTGACAAATTGATTTGAATGGAAACCTATCTGATCCGGTGCCGTGGAGCTTAATTCTGGTGGGGAAAAAACTTTTAAAAGGGGTCCATTTACTCTGTCATCAGTGTGTGTAGTTCTTTTTTCCGTCTCCCCCGTGTGTCGTGTGTGTGAGAGAGAGATCAGCTGATCCAGAGCTTCAGTCCTGATGCTTCACTAACATCTACTGATGCTCTGAATCACATCAGAATCAATCAGATTACTGCACAAATCAGACTCTGCCATCTCTGCTGCTTGTTTAGATGAGGTAGGGTTATTCTGCCTCACCCATGTCCTTGTCTCTGGGTTGAGTAACTTGAGGAACTGTTCTAGCACTATCTGGTCACCAATCTCCTCCTTTGTTCGACTCTTAGGATTCATCCACTTTTCATACAAGTCTCTTAGTCTTGCTTGCAGCTCTCTTGGAGTCTCATCTTCTTCAGCACTGCACGATCTAAAGCGTTGTCTATATCTTTCAACATTTATCTCAAACTTGTCAAGAATAGCCTGTTTGACGAAGCCATAGTTTAGTGAGTTGTCGGGCTCCATGGCCACATAAGCTGCCCTCGCCTTACCAGATAAGAGAGGTAACAAATGCAACACCCAGTCTTGCCTTGGCCATCTGCACGCTTGAGCAATACGTTCAAAAGTTGTCAGATAGTGTTCTATGTCCTCATCATGGGTCCAAGGAAGCATTCTCGGAGTTTGGAAACATGGCATTGCAGGTCCTTGTCCCTCAGTTGGATTCTCACCTGATGAAGCAGAATCATCATCCTGCAAGGGTTGTCGGTCTTGATGAACTTCCGACTGCAGCTGTGTAAACTGATGATGAAGCACCTGCCACTTATGCTCTTGGCGCTGCGCCTCGCTCCAAGCGATCCTCTTTGATGTTGCTTGCGTAAAACTTTTGCATCGTATCCATAAGTTGGTCGATTGTACTCCCAGCTACAACTTCACTTTGGTCTGGAATTATGCACGTTGATTCGGACTCATCTGGAACTTTAGACTCATCCCTTGCCTTTGCTGCATCCTGCTTCTTTGGCGGCATCTTCGTTTAAAAAAAATAAACAGTTTCTTCTGCCACCCAGCTTGGAAAAAAGGGTTTGTTGCACAACAAAACATGCAGCCTGCTCATGTACTAGCCTCCTACCCAGTCAGCAAACAAATTTGGCCCAGACTTGGCATTCATCCGCACTGGCATACAGCATGTGGGCCAAACATGGCCCGGTTCGGCAGAGATGGTACCGGGTTTAAGACGGCACACAAGACATGGGCCAGATGTCAAATGCAGTATTTGGCCCAGATGTCAAATGCAGATATGTGGGCCACATAAGTATTGCCGATCTTGACCCATATTTAAAATCCATTTCAAATATTTTTGAGTAAAATGCCAATGTTTTCCCATACAGAAAGGTAATATATTCACATAAATGTGAAACTGTTAAATATATTTTGAAAATATATTTTTAAAATGCATAACATAAAGCTCATATTGTGTTTAATGGTGTTTGCGTGTGAAATTATATTCATGCCTCATATGATATTATATTATATGTTATATTATAGAATAGTATATCCTGTTGTTTTATTTAGCCTATATAACTGACTTCAAACAATGTTTTGCATTCACTGCTTTCATATTCTCATTCAGTTTACAGTTTGATGTAGGCCTACTAAACAATACATGATGAAGTTTCAGGACATTTTATTTGACTTTTGTACTATTTATGTAAATGCTTAACTTTGATGTGTTTTAGGCCATGTTGGCCAATCAGAAGCCTGACAAAGTTTCAAGTAGGCGGAGATAACAGCGCAGGCTCTGACGTCACAAGCCAAAAACTCTGGTTTTGCTGTCTAACGTTACATGATAACACTGCAACCGGAGTTTTTAAATCTTCACCCTGGCAGGAGTTTTCAGAATGTTCGGTTTCAGTGACCTGCTGCAGTGTCTGCGTGAGGACGAACGGAACAAACCGCAGAGAAACGACCGCGACTATTACAGGCTGCCAGAAGCCACTACTCAGCTTGCTAAAATATCAAAGCTACTGATAGCCATGGAAAAGGGCTGCCTTCCTAATCTTCAAGGCAAATCGCTTGATGACATTGAGATTGAAGGTACGTCCATCTTAGTGTAGGTTGCACAGAGGGTCTTTACACTCACAGGGAGGTTTAAGGAAGCATTCTCGGAGTTTGGAAACATGGCATTGCAGGTCCTTGTCCCTCAGTTGGATTCTCACCTGATGAAGCAGAATCATCATCCTGCAAGGGTTGTCGGTCTTGATGAACTTCCGACTGCAGCTGTGTAAACTGATGATGAAGCACCTGCCACTTATGCTCTTGGCGCTGCGCCTCTCGCTCCAAGCGATCCTCTTTGATGTTGCTTGCGTAAAAACTTTTGCATCGTATCCATAAGTTGGTCGATTGTACTCCCAGCTACAACTTCACTTTGGTCTGGAATTATGCACGTTGATTCGGACTCATCTGGAACTTTAGACTCATCCCTTGCCTTTGCTGCATCCTGCTTCTTTGGCGGCATCTTCGTTTAAAAAAAATAAACAGTTTCTTCTGCCACCCAGCTTGGAAAAAAAAGGGTTTGTTGCACAACAAAACATGCAGCCTGCTCATGTACTAGCCTCCTACCCAGTCAGCAAACAAATTTGGCCCAGACTTGGCATTCATCCGGCACTGGCATACAGCATGTGGGCCAAACATGGCCCGGGTTCGGCAGAGATGGTACCGGGTTTAAGACGGCACACAAGACATGGGCCAGATGTCAAATGCAGTATTTGGCCCAGATGTCAAATGCAGATATGTGGGCCACATAAGTATTGCCGATCTTGACCCATATTTAAAATCCATTTCAAATATTTTTGAGTAAAATGCCAATGTTTTCCCATACAGAAAGGTAATATATTCACATAAATGTGAAACTGTTAAATATATTTTGAAAATATATTTTTAAAATGCATAACATAAAGCTCATATTGTGTTTAATGGTGTTTATGTGAAATTATATTCATGCCTCATATGATATTATATTATATGTTATATTATAGAATAGTATATCCTGTTGTTTTATTTAGCCTATATAACTGACTTCAAACAATGTTTTGCATTCACTGCTTTCATATTCTCATTCAGTTTACAGTTTGATGTAGGCCTACTAAACAATACATGATGAAGTTTCAGGACATTTTATTTGACTTTTGTACTATTTATGTAAATGCTTAACTTTGATGTGTTTTAGGCCATGTTGGCCAATCAGAAGCCTGACAAAGTTTCAAGTAGGCGGAGATAACAGCGCAGGCTCTGACGTCACAAGCCAAAAACTCTGGTTTTGCTGTCTAACGTTACATGATAACACTGCAACCGGAGTTTTTTTAAATCTTCACCCTGGCAGGAGTTTTCAGAATGTTCGGTTTCAGTGACCTGCTGCAGTGTCTGCGTGAGGACGAACGGAACAAACCGCAGAGAAACGACCGCGACTATTACAGGCTGCCAGAAGCCACTACTCAGCTTGCTAAAATATCAAAGCTACTGATAGCCATGGAAAAGGGCTGCCTTCCTAATCTTCAAGGCAAATCGCTTGATGACATTGAGATTGAAGGTACGTCCATCTTAGTGTAGGTTGCACAGAGGGTCTTTTACACTCACAGGGAGGTTTAAGGAAACATCTCTGAAATATGTCTTGTGTTCACTGTAGGATGTAGTGTCATTTGGCATGTTTCACAAAAGGGGTGTGATTGTGTTATTTGACTTCTGAATGCAGATGTAGATGTTTTTCATGTTCTGAATTTCATTTTTCATTGAAGATGAGATCAGAATGACGGATTCTGATGACAGTGATCCTGAAGAAAGTGATTCTGATGATGATGCTCTTGCTGGAGCTGCAGGAGACTCCAGTAATGCTGGTATGTCAACTAAGTTGTTGTTTCAATGTAATCAAAGTCAAAAATTATATTCTATTAGTTTCCAACAGAATATTACTAAAATTAGGGATGCACCAGTATTCTATTGGTATCTGTAGGGATGTGCCCAAATCCGATATACGGTATTCGGAAAGGTAATGATTTGTACTATGGTAACCCTAAAGGGAATACATACGATATATAGGAGATATACACGCAAAATATATTTCAGTGCTTTCTCTCACAATTATATTGTTGGGTAATTGTCCTGTATATAAATCGCAGCATCAGGGAGCCATTTTTAATATGCAGGACATTGAAATCACTTATGAATGTGCGTTTGATTTTTACTTCCACTTTTGAGATTTGCGATCACACAGCCTACATTCTAAAAAATGCTGGGTTAAAAACAACCCAACTGGGGTTATTTGGCAACCCAGCGCTGGGTAAATATTGGACAGAACAAATACAGGGTTATTTTGACCCAGCTGGTTGGGTTAAATGTTTTTAACCACCATGCTGGGTTGTTTTATTTAAGTCATCTATTGTTTAAAAATTATTATATTGCTGGCTTATAATGGGCTGGAAATTAAAAATCACACACAGAGTTACTATAGGCAACAGCAATAATCAAAATATGGACATTTATTATCAACCAAGAACACAAAGAACACACAAAATACATGACACATTGAATTTATTTGGGTGAATACGGCATAGTTTACTACATTACATACTTTTAAACTTGTTTAACACGCATTTTAGATATAAAAATTTAACATTTTAAAAGTAGCATTATAAGTCTATTTAACCATTCGCTGTAATCGCTTTTTACGGAAATAGCGCTAATTCTTATGCCGGTGTGTTGCCGATATCTCAGCCGGTGAAGAGCTGCTGTTCGCAGCTGCTGGCCTGGGTTGTTGCATAGGAGACAGGCTCAACCCAGCGGTTGAATAGAAAAAAAATAACCCAGCACCTGGGTAAAAATATTATAAACAACCCAATATAATGATCCAGCAGGCTGAACCCAGCACTTGGCTTAAAAAAATAACCCAGCATTTTTTAGTGTACTCTACTACGGAGCGGCACTACTTACCACACATTTCACAAGATTAGATGTTTGTCAGTGGTGCTCATGATCTGCAAATCATTCACCATTGTCCTATCAGTCATCTCTCCTTGCCTCTCTCTGTTTATGTGGTAAGTGACATTTTATGTACTGTAATGTAACAGGCAACTGCTAGCAAGTGGCTAACCATGTCCCTTTTGTGGCTCCGTAGAACGCATTATTCGTTTTCCGTGCCTTTCCGAATACGGATTGGCTATTTGGGCACATCCATAAGTCTCAACCTATTGGTATAGCCAGATACCAAATATTTTTTTTTTATGTTTCCTGATCATTATATGACTGATTTTCTGCAGGTGTTCAGAAGATGCCCATTGAGAGCACCACTGAAGTTCCTGAAGGTACCAGAGGTTTAAATTGCAATACCACCATCAATGTAAGTACATGAGCACACACTCATAGTGTTAGAACTCACTAAAGTATGTATTCTTCTGTACAGAGAGTGAGAGTGAGGCAGAAACTGAAAACCCACGGAGAGGGCAGAAAGTGGCCTGGTCAAATGCTGAAATTACAGCTGTAATGAAACATTTTAAGGGCCATATAACTAAAGGAAAATTGGCCACATTGACTGAATGCCAGCAGTGTAAGACTGCTGAGGATCCTGTTTTGGCGAGACGCAGTGCACAGAATATATGGGATTTTGTAAGAAATCGAGGAATTAGCTTAAAAAGGAAAACCCAGAGTAAATGATGTTACATTACATCCTGTGTCTCTTTTGATGCCATTCTATTTGATTGTTGTTATTGTTATTTTCCATAATGCAAACTGGTATGGCAGCAGTTCATACTGATATCTCACAGTAGAAATCGGTTTAAGTTCAACTGATAGTTTGTCAAAAAATGACAATTCTGTCAATTCCTCAATCTCTTGTTGATTTTTGGATGACCAGTCTCTCTACACATCTGCAACATTTATTGCGTCCTGCGAGAGTTAATCTCATGTTTACTATCCGTTTAGTGAGGTACTTACAACATGTGGCATGCCTTTTAATTTATTGTTTTTTTTTTTTAAGTTGGTAGATTTCATTTTTTGTTTTTAGTTTTTGTGTGGCATCCCTTTTTAATAGGAAGATTACACTATTTATTTACTTTATTATTATTATTTTTTTAAGTTGGTGGATTTCACTTAAGTTTTTGTTTGTTTGTTTATAAGTCACAATTTTAAGTTGTTATTAAAGTACTTCTAAAACACATTGATCCCTGTTGTGTTGTGTATTGTGTTTAAGATCTGGTGCTCTTTAACCACCTTAGTCTTGATAATGCAGCATATTGACACGTTTGTGTGTTGTGTATGGTCATGTACCAGTAAAACACATTGGTCCCTGTAATCCAGAGAACTGACATGTTTTGTGTATTGTAAAAGGAGTGTCCTCATAAATCGATAAGACCCTATAAATCCCAATTATGTAATAGGCGGGAACATTTTAGGAGGGGCGTGGCTGTCCTTGTTTACCACCAAAATATCATGTTGTCATATTATCCGTTCTATTGTGTGTAAAGAAAATCCAAAGTGGTATTAGTGTTCTGCAGAGTAAAACAAAATTTATGATAGTTTTATAATTTCTGTAGGACATCGGGAAAGGTGTGTCCCCTTAAACCACCATCCAACTGGTTTGGCCATCAAAGTCCTGCTAAACCACAAAAACCAGTATGTGTGTGTGTGTACCTGTTTTTATATTCAGCTGGGGCCTTAAACCTGAATACACACAGACTCGTGGGGACTCGTGTCACGGTAGGGACCTAAATTGAGGTCTCCATGGGTAAACAAGCTAATAAATCACACAGAATTAAGTTTTTTGAAAATCTCAAAATGCAGAAAGTTTCCTGTAAGGGGTAGGTTTAGGTGTAGGGTGATAAAATATACGGTCTGTACAGTATAAAAACCATTACGCCTATGGAAGTCCCCACAAGGATAGCGAAACAAGTGTGTGTGTGAGAGAGTGAGAGAGAGAGAGAGAGAGAGTGTGTTGTGAGTGTGTCATTAATCAAATCATCATTTATATGATTAAAGTTTTCCTGCTTGTTTTAGTGACTTACATTGTAGGAAGTCGTTCCTGGTCCAGTTGGTGACTGTGAAATCAAGAACAGAGTCACATTCAGTCAGTAAATAAACACACACACTCACTCACACACACAGTGCAGTGCGATTAATCAGATATCTTCAACTATGATTTTGGCTTCTAATAATTGTGAAAACAATATTATAAATATAAAATGCCTTTAAAACATGCTTTAAACAGACGAGCAATATTCTAAAATATGTTAGCATCATGCTAAGAAAGTGCTAAATACATGCTAATCATGTTAATCATAATGCTAATTGTGTTAGCAACCACCCAGCAACTGGCTAGCAACTATCATGAACACCCTAGTAATACCTTAGTAACCACCTAGAAACCACTGAGAACACCCCAGCAACCATCCAGAAGACTCTAGAATCCACCTATCAACCACTCATATTATCCTAGCAACCAGCTAGAATACCTTAGCAACTGCATAGCAACTGCCTATTAAGCGCCCATATTATCCTAGCAATGAGTGAATTTATTTCTGTGCTAAACTTATACTTAGCCTCCAATTCACACACTGGCGAGTAAAATCTAATAATTTATTAGCCATGGCTAATGTTAGACATCATTAAGATTTAGCCGCATATGTGAGTGATTTACTCGCATTGTAGAAGGTTGCATGGTTATTTGGTTATATTTGTAGTAAAAGCATGGTTCATTTTCGTGAGAGTATGATTACAGTCAAACACAGAGAAAGCATTTTGTTACCCACAATCCATTTCAAAATGTACAAGAACGCTTTATCTGGAAATGATTTGAATTCAACCTCTTGCGTAGACTTGCTGGAAAACAGTTTCACACTCATTTAATCTCACTCAGTCTCTGTCTTCTGGATGGTTGCTTTAGTGTTGCTAGATGGTTGCTAGGGTGTTCTGAGTGACCCTGGACCACAAAACCAGTCATAAGTGTCAATTTTTCGAAATTGAGATTTATACATCATCTGAAAGCTGAATAAAAAAGCTTTCCATTGATGTATGGTTTGTTATGATAGGACAATACAACTCTTAGACTGAGATGCAACTATTGGAAAATCTGGAATCTGAGGGTGCAAAAAAATCAAAATACTCAGAAAATCGCCTTTAAAGTTGTCCAGATAAAGTTCTTAGCGATGCATATTACTAATCAAAATTTAAGTTTTAATATATTTATGGTAGGAAATTTACAAAATATCTTCATGAAATATGATCTTTACTTAATATCCTAATGATTTTTGGCATAAAAGAAAAATGGATCATTTTGACCCATACAGTGTATTTTTGGCTATTGCTACAAATATACCCCAGAGACTTAAGACTGGTTTTGTGCTCCAGGGTCACATATGTTTCCTGCAGGAGAGTAAAATGTGTACATTGTATGGGGGTAGAAGGACTGTGTATGAAATATGTTGAACACACCTCGAGGAAAAACTATATAAAGAGTGTGCAGACACAGACTCGACAGATTCTCTGCAGAGTCTCTCGGCTTCATTGTCTCTGATAATAAAGTCTATCTTCTGGCATCAAAACCTCAAGACTTTGAGAGTGATTCTCACAGAAGCGGCAGAAGCCACCACATTCTTTGGCTGCTAATTAGTCACATGGAAGTTGTGTTTGGAACATCTCTGTGACTAGAGATTGATATGGACTACACAATACTTTTTTGGACATTGCTGTTTTTATATTTTTTATATTGTTTGGAGCATGTATTGTGTTTATCAACTGGACATAATCTCCCGGAGAATCTACGATTCACATACTCAAGGGATTTTTTGCTGCAGCTGCAATTCCACCCTTGCCAGGCTGCTGCTACCGAGGGGCTTCCAGAGGAAATAACATGGAAGGGGTCATCCATCCAAAAGGAATCTTTCCAAAATAAAGGACCTTTCACACTGAACGTGAGAATTCATCATGAATGTTCGGTGTGATGACGCTTTTGAATCGAAACAATAGATCCTTATGGGGCTATTCACACCAGGCATGAACATTCATGGCGCGAAAAAGCGAGGATTTTTCTTTCCGTTGCTCCACGATGAAACTAGCCGTCCAGTCAGATTTGAGCTTAGATCATGTGGCCAGAGCAGCTGCTGTTGCACAAAAAGGCAAAGAGTGGTGGCGCTGTTTCAAAAACCAGTGTAAACAAATAACACGGAAGAAGAGTATCCCGCAAGAGAGAAGAGTGGATGCTGAGCTCTTGTTATCATTGGTATCTGAGAACAGATTTATTCTCAGGTGTTCCAGGGCTTGCCAAAATCGCCAGCCCGACGTCCCGGGGTTATTGAGTTTTCCAGTCGGGCTACCAAAATGTATCACTGCCTGCCCGACGGGATACCTTAAATACAGGGCTCCCGCGGGTCCTTAAAAACTCTCAATTTACTTGTATAAAATTTAAGGCCATAAAAAGTTTTAAATACTTTAAATGATATAAGAAAAGTCTTAATTACAATTTCAAGAGGTCTTACAGTTGGGGACGGAAAGACAAGAATCGCGATACGGCTGGATTAAACTTCAAAAGGCAATGATGTCATTGAATAAATATGAGCGCTGCACGTTTCCAGTCAAAACGCGGCGCAGATGTCTTTATGTGAATGTGTCTCTGAAGGGAACCGTCTGTCCTCAGAAACGTGCTCTCTATGAGCGCGGTGCTGCTTTGTGTACAGCCGTTACCGGAGAAGCTGCTATATTTGCTCCTAAAGCGCCACCTCGTGGCAGAGAGTGAATTTGCATTTCCAGTGTACCTAACTTATGTTCAGATCAATGCGAATATTGACCCATGTTTTTATGCAGCAAACATAGAGTTAATGTGCCTGCAAAAAATCTAAACAATTAAAACAGTAATATTTATGTTTTAAATTAATATAATAATGTGTTTGACTTGTCCCTTTTCATAAAAATGGTTTAAAAGCTGAAATGCCACTTTATAAGATTTTTTTGTGTGTGTGTGTGTGTGTGTGTGTGTGTGTGAAAACTTGTATCTAAACTGTAAATCATGTCATTGTATGGCTTAAAATGTTACCATAGACATTGTCCAACTTCATTGTAATTGTGCAGCTCTTAAAAAAGTTCATAAATTGGCTTAAATTGATTTTTTTAAATTCTGCAGATACCCTGAAAATAGTGAAATAAAATTATTTCATTGATATTTGTGTATTGAAAATGTTTTTATTTGACATTTAGACTTATCTGATTTTCTATATTTAAAAATGTGTCTTTTTTATTTGGGCTAGTTAAATTAATTTTTGGGCTACCAAAATCTGAAGAGTAGCTGCCCGAAGGGCTACCAGGGGTTTTGACATTTTGCGAGCCCTGTGTTCTTAATATAATTTCTATTAATTCTCCACTGAATTATGTGATCTGAGAGCACTGTCCGTTTTCTTCCACGTGCGCGAGTGTTACGAGTTACTCTCTATAATGTAACGCGTTCACTCTCTAGATCTTCCGTATTAAAACAATCGAGTGAAACATTTTACACATGAAATATGAAAACAGACATATGATTATGACGATATATTTTCTTTATGTGTTTTGTATGCAGCTCATGATATCCTTTATAACAATAAAGGATGTTATGACAAATGATAAGCACTGTAGCGTTATTAAACATACAAAGAGTGCATGTCTGCCTATTATAGAATCTAAATCAACTATAGATCACAATCGGAAGTTATTACAAGCACTTGATGATGGTTTACAGTGGGTTTTAAGCAAATACATTAATAATTACATACATTGTTAAGTGTAGCTTGATGCTAATTGTACCTCTAGTTATATTTTAGGATGTATTCTTGTAAGCATTATAAATAGTTTGTGTTTCTGGTTTAGAACCAAACTTTATTTATGTTAATTTAAAGTGAAGTGACATGTGGCCAGGTATACTCCATACTCAGAATTAGTGCTCTGCATTAATCCCATCCTAAGTGCACACACACACCGTGAACACACACCCGGAGCAGTGGGCAGCCATATTGCTGCGGCCCCCGGGGAGCAGTTGGGGGTTTGGTTCTTGCTCAAGGGCACCTCAGCCGTGGAGCGCTGCACATTCACTCCCCCCACCTACAATCCCTGCTGGTACCAAGACTCGAACCTTTGGGTTACGAGTCCGACTCTCTAACCATTAGGCCACAACTTCCCCCTTTGGTTTTTTTTTAATTTAATGCTGTAAATTGAGCAGCAGACAATGTTAAATCCATATACAAGATACATATCTGAGGAAAAATACATTGCTGGTCGGCGCCACCTAGTGTGCAGGCGTGAATTAGCAGAAGATGAACAATCGTTATTATATGGAACCCTGTTGGTATACACGTGTCAGCTAGGAAAGAACCAGAGAGAGGGCGCTCACGTATACTGGTGTCTGGCAGTTGAGCCTCTGTTAGATTGTATTATGGTGGTGGTGAGAATAGCAATAGAGAATAGAATACTCCACAGCAAAGGAAATGGATACATGCATGGCAAGCACACAGACCTAGCAAAACCATGACCCTCTCTCATCCTTATCACCCACAGCTGATTGATGTCACCTTGGTTTTGCCTCACCATGTACACTGTAAAATTTTGGTTGCCAGTAAGACTGTAAATTTACAAAAGTTCTGTAAATCAATAATTACAATTGTACTGTAAAAATACAGCAAACTCTTGCATGCTGTAAAATTGTTGTGACGTGTGTAATCATTTGGTTAACTTATTTCATTTGAGTCCACTGAGAAGAAATATTTCTTAACATAAAAGTGCAAACACTTAATTTGTAATAGTAAAGTTACTAAAAACATGACTTTATCTCAAATCATGCAGTTTATCATCAGCTATAGCACACATGCATGTGCTAAAGCACTTAAAGAGATCATCACTGTATCAGCAACTCTACAGTTACTGTCTTTAAATAAAGCAGCAGAATTATTTATAAGGAGAGTAAATATTTAACTGAACTGTATTATTTTGCACAAGAGAGATCTGTTAGTTTAATTTAGTTTTGTGGATCACCGTTGTGGTGGAGGGTAGAGCCTGTGCTTCAGTCAATGATGAGCCACAAACACTGATGTTCTGCTGCTGTATTTAAAGACAGTAACTGTAGAGTTGCTGATACAGTGATGATCTCTTTGTTAAGTGCTTTACCTCATACATGTGTGCTATAGCTGATGATAAACAATTTGAGTTAAAGTCATGTTTTTAGTAACTTTACTGTTACAAATGACCACAAAACCAGTCTTAAGTCGCTGGGGTATATTTGTAGCAATAGCCAACAATACATTGTATGGGTCAAAATTATCCATTTTCCTTTTATGCCAAAAATCATTAGGATATTAAGTAAAGATAACGTTCCATGAAGATATTTTGTAAATTTCCTACCGTAAATATATTAAAACTTTTTGATTAGTAATATGCATTGCTAAGAACTTCATTTGGACAACTTTAAATGCAATTTTCTCAATATTTAGATTTTTTTGCACCCTCAGATTCCAGATTTTCAAATAGTTGTATCTCAGACAAATATTGTCCGATCCTAACAAACCATACATCAATGGAAAGATTATTTATTCAGCTTTCAGATGATGTAGAAATCTCAATTTAGAAAATTTACACTTATGACTGGTTTTGTGGTCCAGGGTCACATATTAAGAAATATTTCTTCTCAGTGGACTCAAATGAAATAAGTTAACCAAATGTTGACACCATCACAACAATTTTACAGCATGCAAGAGTTTGCTGTATTTGTACAGTACAATTGTAATTATTGGTTTACAGAACTTTTGTAAATTTACAGTCTGGCAACCAAAATTGCCAGTAAGTTACTGTAAATTTAACAGCAATTTTTTACAGTGTGCCTAATACACCTAATGGGTGGTTATTTATATATAAGCTGGTCAAATAATGAATATGCTGCTGTGTGAAAAGTAGATTTTGTTAGTCACACCTGTTAAATACAGTCCCAAACATAATTCTAAATGTTGATTGTTTGAACATCGCAAATGTTTTGAGGAAATTTAAAAAAAGAAATAAAGAATTCATAAAAATGTGCGGATGACACTTACTTGAATTGAGTGACTCTGGGCTGACAGTCTCACTGGCTTCACTCACTCCCACTTTACCCACTGTCCTGTAGCGGATCACGTACTGCTTTCCAGATACCAGTTCGGTCAGCGTGAAGTCTTCATCAGCTGTGTCTATGACAAGCCACTGTTCCTCAGCTCCAGAACCTGCTTTCACCTGCTTGTACTCCACTCTGTACTTCACTGTTTCTCCAGTTGGGGACTTCTGCAGTTTCAGGGTCACAGTTTGCTCCAGGACCTTCTTCACTACTGGCTGTGGCGGCTTGGACACGGGCTGGAACTGTGTGTCTGTCAGGTTCCCATTTTCATACAGATAGATGGAGGAGCCTGGAATGGAGGGATTGGAGATGCCAGAAATAATGAATCGGATGCTCTTCTCATTTTTATTGGCCTCTGAAAATCTCTTGAAGAGACATAAGTTATCTCTCATCTTTGCAATGACATCAGGATCTTTGAACCACTTTATATCTGACGTCACAGAAAGCAGGGTTTTTTCCCATCTAGCTCTTTAAACTTGTCAGATTCTATAAACTTTGTCAGGGTTGAAAGATATGGGTCTTTATATTTTAGAGATGTGAAGGTCAAGCACACTACGACAGTAATATCTGGATCCAGAAGGATGCCATTAAGCCCGTCTGAATCTTCAATGTTGATCTCATTCAGCGTCTTGCTGTGATTATTCAGTAAGTAAAGCTCAGACTTTGCATCAGCTAACCATTGGTTAAGTAAGTCAGCATTAAAAGGGGAGCTGCTGTGTATCTTCAGGATGTCTACCAGGGATTGATCCTCCAAACCTCCTCCTCGAATTGCTGGCAAGACCCCGGCCAGTTCTTTCTGGAGCACCATCTTGTAAATGCTAAATGAATCCTGAAATGAGTGCAGCCTTTCTTTGATGTCACTGAAAACATGTACCTCTGTTCTTCTGGACAGGTCATTGCATGTCCTCTCTACCTCCCCCAGCCTCTCCATCATATCTTCAGTGTTGGAAATCAAACGTGTGCTGACTTCTCTCACCAACCGAGCTGCGTTTGTATCCAGTAAACTTAGAGGATAGAGCCAGACTTTTATTGGCACTGCATTCTGTGGATTTTCCTTCAGCAGATTGGGGAGCTTCTTGTACACCTCTAGGGCCTCTATATACTTGGTGGGGTTCTGCTCAAGATGGACATCACCATGAAATGTGCAGGTGATATTCTCAGCCTTTTTATTATCCTCATCTGTCATTTTTACAGCTCCTTTTCCCTCAATGGAAAATTGAGGTAACTTCTCGACCAGGACATTCAGTTCTCCCTCAATGTCCTGCTTGTTTTCATCTTCTGCAAATGAGCGATCAAACACCATGAAGGCCTGAGCTCCGTACAGTACCGCCGTGACCACGTGAGTAGCAGTTTTCTGCTCAAACACCTGAGGGTAGGTGATCTGGCCCAGCTGAGTCATAGTGAGTTGCTCGAATCTTGAGGTTTCACTGTAATGCATCGTTACTCTGGACTGCTGGTTGGAGGATTTGGTGTTACGCAGGTACTTGGCAGATCCTCCCACCTCCACGAGCCCCCCCAAGAAACTGGCCTTCAGGGAAGCGCTTACATCCAGGAGACTGGACTTACTAGAGAGAGAGTCAGAGCTGCTGAACTTCAAATCTGTCATGAGCTGAGGATGACTGTCCAAATCTTCTCTCAGTGATTCCTTATCCCACAGAGTAACACCTGAAATGAGAAATGGTTTTGTCAGCTACAGTATGTATGAGGATACAGTGTACAACTGAAGTAAAAATCCTGTATCTGTAAGGCAATTTTAAACTAATGTAATATTTGTGTGCTTAATTTGATTGTGTCTCAAATTTACTACATAAGTATGTTTGGTAACACTTTATAATAACTTTCATTAATAAGTCATTAACAACCAATATATAATGCTTAACAGATCATTAGTTAGTCATATAGCTACAAATATGAGATTATGTGCGTGTAAACGTACTCATTGAACATTACATAACAATTAACAGATCATTAGTTTACATAATTAATAACATGTAATGCTTATATTAAATGTTAAACTTTCAACTCTTATATGATCATGCACTAAAACGTACTGATTAACAGCTTTATTTATTTATGCACACTTGAATGCTTACAAATGTTATTAAACTGGTTGTTTAAACTGATTAAAATTATTAATATATCATCTAATGCAGTAGTTCACAACCACGTTCCTGGAGCCCCCCAACACTGGTCATTTTTTATGTTTCCTTAATCAAGCACACCTGATTCAACTCATCAGCTCTTTAGACTTCAAGACCTGAAATGAGTGTCAGAAAAAATTCATATCAGACATTAAATTTTATTTAAATTCAAAATGTGCAGTGCTGGGGCTCCATGGACATTTACAGATGTTACCGTGGAAACTATTTCTGCTGTTCCATGAGCGCCAAATAATGTCAGACAGTGGATTTACACTTTTACACCTAATGGTTAGACAGTCAGACTTGTAACCCGAAGGTTGCAGGTTCGAGTCTCAGTACCGGTAGGGATTGTAGGTGGGGGGAGTGAATATCCAGTGCTCTCTTCTACCCTTAAGCAAGAACCGAACCCCCAACTGCTCCTCGGGTGTAAAATAAGGCTTCCCACTGCTCCGGGTGTGTGTTCAAATTCATAGTATGGGACTCTATAGTTGGTCTACACATCACGTCCTTCCCTTTCCTTTCCTTCCCTTCCTCCAGCCTGTCTGCTGTTCAGGTCAGTGCAAAAATTTGACAATTTTTTTTTGTAAATCGTAACTGGTAGATGGAAAACAAGTGTATTTGTATTTAATGTGTGTTCAAAAAAAAAAATCCCAACAATTCAGACAGTAAGTTAGTCTGTGTAGAATTGTTTATGGAGCAGATAATATGCCTATAATGTATCATTTTGACTCATAATTTTCTATAAATAAATAAAAAATATAAAATAAAAATGAATGCTGAAATATGAGGTTTATAATTTTATAAAACCTTTTTGTCAAAACTTTAACATTTGAATATATCATATCACCCAACCATTTTATTTAGTTTAAAATTACTTGGTTTTTGACATAAAACTTAGTGAAATGATTTTAGTGTGTGTGTGTGTGAGTACTTTCTGAACATTTCCAGCACATTTTAGCAGTACTGTGATAATATTGATAACCATGGACATTTTGGTCACTGTAATCATGATATACAATTTCGGTGTCAATTTAACTAATAACTATAGCTAAAATAATTCTGATTAAAAACTGATCTGTACTTTAAGATGTCTTGATGTCATGATTAAAGACTATTATTTTGAAGTTTATCCTCGTCTGCGTGTTCCTCGTTCCTCCCTGCTGTGTGCACCGTGACAAATTTAGGCTGAAGGGGTATATAATATATAAATCCTTTTAATAAGTTTAAGCTACTAATTAGTGTATAACATCTGTAAAATCATTTGTATATTTTTATAGAGTGCATAATTATATACAGTATAAATTAAAAGTATAATCATATTTGTAAGCATTTTAATTTACATCAGGGATGTGCAAATGGCTGCCCGCAGGCTGCATTGTCTTTTAATGCGGCTCGCTGGATCATATTAAACCCGGGTGATACATTTTAAAACATTTGAGAAGTAAGTTGCCGAAAGATTGCTTTCAGTTTATGATGTTACAGTTTTTCTCGATTGCTAACACACAATTCATGAAACAATTCACCATTTTCTCACAATCTCAAAACTACACACCAACTTGCGCAAACTTCAAACTTCCAGGTCAAAGTCAAACATTTTAGTCAAAAACATATTCTCTTTTGTCAGAATCTAATCTTTGGCCTCAGATGAAACACAAAGCTGTCAAATACACAGACTATTTTCCTGACTAGAGAACACTAGTGAGATCAATTCATAACACTGTTACAAAACCTTTTGGGAAACAGGAGACATCTTGCAAGTCAATGACTGTTACGGTATACAGCATAAATAGAGGGGTGCAGATACAGTAAAATTCACCAATAAACTTTAAATGGGTGGTTGATTCCAATTGAATTTTTTTAACGTTAGTTAGTGTGTAATGTTGCTGTTTGAGCATAAACAACATCTGCAATGTTGCAGCGCTGAAAGTTCAATGCAAACAGAGATATCGTCTTTTAAAATTCTGGAGGTTTCATGCCTACAAAAACGGCTGGTAAGGGACTACAACGAACTACTTCCCGGGTCTGATACGTCACGGACCCAGACAAACCCCGCCCTCGGGAACATGTAAGGAAGGGGGCGGGGCCATGTTGTGCTGCTTTAGAGAAGAGGAAGAGAAAACTAGGGGTGCACGTAAAAATCTATTCATATATGAATCGTGATTCTGTCTTCTAACGATTCTAATGGATTCACAAGTTTCAAAATTAATGATCTAAAACAGCTGTTCTTAATACTGTTCCTCGCGACGCCCTGCTCTGCATCTCTCTTTCTCTCTCTCTCTCTCATTCAGATCGTCAGATCAGCTCCAACAAACTGTTCCAATTATACATTTTCACATAGCTATGAGAAGCGTTATACATGGACATGTGTGCGGTTGCGGTACTGTATTAAAGCTTTAATCAGAATAAAACCGTATATTAAAAGATAGCATAAACAGTAGCATAATAACAGTGTATCTAAACGTATGAGACAACAAACAAACAAACATACCATTAAGAGCCGTGCTTGCACAGGTTCTGCGCGATCCTCTTCACTAATATCCTCTGCGTCTCAATCGGGCTCAAATTGATAAGCAATATAGACGACGCCATTGTTTACAATACAACCGGAGCACATGCCGCTGAGCTGAGGGGCGGGACATTTAGACGCACGCTCGGCGGTTTAGTGAATCACAACACACTGAGCCAGCTAACCAATCAGAGCCCAGCACGTATTTCTGAGGGAGGGGCTTCATAAAAACAGGAAATAATCGAGGCGTTTGTCAGAGAAGGGACGGTGTGGAATAAGAGTTAATCATATGAAAAATAATGCGTTTTTTAAAAAAACGAAGCATTAACACATGTTAGACTGCACCTCATAAACACAATCAAGCCTAGAAAAAAAACAGTAAACCACCCCTTTAAGAAAAGTTTACTTTCATTACACTATTGTAAAGTTATTTTACAGTAGATGAAAATCACTAAAAGAGAAAAGTACAAAAACCAAACAACTGAATATACAGTAAACACACATTGGAATATCCTGTCAGTTTCCGTACAGCAATAAATAAATAAATTCTGCATCCTCTGCCAAGTTGCATTACAGTATTGGTAATATCCTTAGTTGTTATACTATAACAGTTTCTTAGTCTTCTGAGAAAATACTTTCTCTGCCTCCCTCGAACAGACTCTCAGTTCCGCACACATACATGTGAGAAGTACTTGGCTACAAATCAGTTCAACAGTTACGAGTTTGAGGCTGTGTGCTACAATATTTACAGTACAAAGAATAGTGAAAGTTCTCTCATCTGAAGAACTGCTGCTATGTACTGTGATTGTAATGTGTAAGGCAGCTTTCCTTATGATCATTCCATTCACAAGAACATGCTCAACTATAGTGCTTTATATTTCATCAGGAACAAATGACCTTTGACCTCATACCTGTAGGGTTTGATACATAAATATAATTTAATTTAGCTCAAAGGGAATCATTTATGATTTTATAGGGAATTTGAACAGAATCACTGTTCTGCGGATGATCACTGAGTCGGCAGCGATTCACTGAACGAGCCGTACAACATCAACTCTGCACTGGATATTAAAATCCAAAATATAGTGAAAACACTATTAATAAGCACAGTAACAAGATCGGCAGATTAAGACATTAACTTGTAAGCACAAAACACAAGATACTTGTATAATATAAATACGACTTTATTTATATAAACCTAAGACATAAACTAATCTAACACATGAACACAAGCAGTCACACATTCATACGTTGCAGAAAGAGAGAAAGGATGAGTTTAGAGAATGAGAATGTGAAACACCAAGTTTATAGCAATATGTGCTATTGCATAGACCTGAACAACCATCAATCACTTAATTAACCCTCACATTGAGTTTCTCAATGAGGCTAAAATTTATATTAAATGCGCCAGTTCAGTTAGACCTGGAGGTACTTGCTTGCGTTGCCTTTGTGTTACAGGAATACCCTTCTGTCGTTGTCGTTGCAGGAAAGGGGTTTCCCAAGTTGGTGATTGGCTGGAAGTTCAGTAGTCTTTGAAGGGATGTCTTGGGTGTTGGCTGAAGATGTGGAGTTGGTCTGGTTGAAGTTTTGAGGCGGTCACAGGCTCGAGTTGAACTCGGAGACAAGGCGTGGCGGCAAAACTTAAACTGAGAACACGAAACTCGCAACGGAAAATAAACTAAAATAAAAGAAAGAAAGAATGTAACGAGACTAGGTGGTTTTTCTTCTCATCGTGGTGTTAAGTAGCAACTGGCCTATAGGCCAGAGCATGCTCAAGGAGCACTAAAACAGCGTCAAAACACGGTGGCGAGAAGAGAGAAGGGAAGAAGGGCAAGAAGGGGAGAAGGGGCGGTTTGATGGTGTCCTGAGTTTTTAAACTCGGCTTTTGGACACATCCCATCTGGTGTCTTGACCAATTAGATAGGCTATTATCTTAGCTAGGGTTGTTCCTTCCATCGTAAATCAGCATGTTATCAGTCACATGGGTTTCATACATAATATAGTGTTATGCCTAGCAATGTCCTTTTAGGATGATTTTATATGCATATGAAAAAGAAAGTCTCTGTGTAGTTCTGTGGAGACCAAAAGACATGTTCTTTGGACAAAGGAATTTCAGTCTGGTTCTTTGTCTTCTATGTGTGGGGGAAAAGTCAATCTAAAGAAGCTCGTGATTTCTCTCGTGGAACACATGTGATGGCCATCTCTTTGACCATTAATCTTGATTATTTACCCCAAATTTGATGATCTCCTTCCTGCGTTGTTCTTTTGTCTTAATGTTGCAAACTGTTCTGGAAGAGGCTTGTTGGTTAGGCTTGCTTCAGAGGTGAAGGACTCGTTCTGATCCTACATACCCTTATTTTTTTCTTTTCTCCTCCTATTCCTCTTTGTCTCCCACTACCAGGATTAATTTTCCAAAACACATAATCACCTGTGCGCTTGTTCACATCATCCTGAGATTCTGACTGCTGTGTCATCAGTTTTGCTACTGAAAGTTCACACATGGATAAATGTGTGCTATTTTTGTTCATTTTGTGTTCCCTGTCGATACTCCACTCGTACTGCGTCTATACGAACTATTGGTTCGTGCAGTGTGTAAAAAACGAACCAATGTGTCGGCAGCAGAGCTGCACGAGCCTATGGCGACGAAGCCCGCCAAAGCCCACCAGAATGGGCGGGGCATCTGGCTATATAAGCGGCCGTTTCGCCATAGGATCCTCAGATTTCTTCTCCTTCAGCGACGACGACTTTGCCTCGCTGATCCCGGAAGCCTGCTCGCCATAGACAAGCCTCGCAGCTGGACCCAGCGGCCTCGAACTGCTCGGCTGACTCGCCTTTTACTCCGCGTTCAAGCATCGCAGCAGTTCCGGTCCTGTTTGCTGCCGCCATCTGCCGAAAACTCACTCATTTTAAATGAGCAAATCGGCGTTGTTGCAAATGCCACGCCGTTATTGCGGCTCGTGCAGGTCTCCCCTGCACGCCGATGACGGCCACAGCGAGTGCGTTTCCTGTTTGGGGAAACCCCATGCAGACGCCGCGCTCGCTGGCTCTGATTGTTCTCACTCTGCGAGAACATCAGTCTCGCCTCTCTGCGTTGAAGAGCTGGGATTGGAGTGGTCTCCACCAGAGAAGCCATCTCGCAGCCGTCTTGACGAGTGGTTCCTGCCGGGGTGCCATCAGGCCCCTCCCCAGGGACCCTCACCGTTCTTCCCTGAAGTTCACGACGAGCTCACGAGATCTTGGCGCGCCCCCTACTCTGCTCGCCTCCGTACTTCCGCTTCATCCGCCCTCACTACAGTTGACGGCGCTGAAGAAAAGGGGTACGAGAGGATGCCTCAACTAGATGAATCAGTGGCTGCTCACCTCTGCCCACCCACTGCCATTGGTTGGAAAGCAAAAGCCTAAAAATAAAACACAAACATTTTCAAAAAGAGAGCAGATTTCCTCTTCCACCACTCATGAGTGCCCTGCCTCCGTGCAGTCAGTCACTCGAGTTTATCCAACCCCTTGCCACGTGGGCCGAGGCCTGGCAGGCCATCCCCGGAGTGTCAGAATGGATTATGGGGATAATAAAACGAGGTTATTCACTCCAATTCGCTCGAAGACCCCCGCGCTTCAGAGGCGTGGTCTCCACCTCAGTGCAGGGTGAGAATGCTCGCGTTCTACGCTCAGAGGTGATAACATTGTTGGAAAAAGGAGCCATAGAAAGGGTTCCTCCAGCTCAGAGCGAATGAACGGCCGTTACTTCCTCGTTCCAAAAAAGGACGGAGGCCTTCGGCCCATCCTCGATCTCAGACGCCTGAATCACGCCCTCATGAAGAGGCCGTTCAGGATGATCACTCTGAAACAGATCCTCTCACAGATTCGCACAGGGGACTGGTTCTGTTTTCTGGACCTGAAAGACGCACACTTTCACATCCAGATAGCCCCACATCACAGACGCTTCTGAGATTCGCCTTTGAGGGAGTGGCTTATCAGTACACGGTCCTCCCCTTTGGACTGTCTCTGGCCCCCCGCACTTTTACAAAGTGCATGGACTCTTTCCCCTCTACGACAGATGGGAATCCGCATTCTCAACTACCTCAACGACTGGCTCATTTTGGCCCAGTCAGAGGTGGAGCTACTCTCACACAGGACCCTCCTCCTCAGCCACTTAAAGTGCCTGGGGCTCAGGGTCAATTTCGCCAAGAGTGCACTGTCCCCCAGACAATGAGTATCGTTCCTGGGAACAGTTCTGGACTCGGCTCAGATGAGAGCGGTGGTAGCGCCAGAACGCGCTCTGGCCATTCAGAAACTTGCGGCCTCCTTCAAGAGCGGCACTGCTCGCCCCCTCAAAGCGTTTCAGAGAATGCTGGGCCTCATGGCCGCAGCATCGCGAGTGTTACAGCTGGGCTTGCTTCGCATGCGGCCCCTCCAACGCTGGTTGAAACCACGGGTTCCACACCACGCATGGCGTCACGGATGCCTGCATATCAAGGTGAGCCAGGCCTGTGTGACAGCCCTGGCCCCCTGGAAGAACCCACGATGGATGGAGAAGGGCGTGGCTATGGGAATGGTCTGCAACAGGAAGGTTGTCACGACAGACGCCTCCAACACAGGTTGGGTGGCGCTGTGCGAAGGCAAACCGACCTTTGGCCTTTGGTCAGGAGCGGAGAACGGCCTCCACATCAACTGCTTGGAAATGCTAGCAGCATCTCGAGCCTGCCGGTTTTTTCTGCCAGACCTAATAGGACGCCATGTGCTGATTCACTCAGACAGCATGTCCGTGGTGTCCTATATAAATCACCAAGGAGGTCTCTCCTCGAAGCGCCTCTTCATTCTGGTAGAGCGCCTTCTGGAGTGGGCTCAGTGCAATTTGCGCTCGCTAAGGGCAGCACACTTGCCAGGCAGATTGAACCAAGGAGCGGATATGTTATCTCGGAGCAATGTCCCCTCAGAGGAGTGGATGCTCCATCCACAGACGGTTCGGATGATCTGGAAGATCTTTGGCAGGGCAAAAGTAGATCTTTTCACCTCCATAGACAGCTCTCACTGCCCAACTTATTATTCGAAGGTCAGGGACGCATTGGCCCACGATTGGCCCAACCTCCTCCTTTATGCATTCCCTCTGATCGCCCTGATCCCTCAGGTCATCAGGCGGATCAAGGAACAAGGACACAAGGTTCTATTGGTGGCCCCCTTGTGGGAAAACCAACCTTGGTTGTCAGAGCTGGTTCAGCTGCTGACAGCAGCCCCCTGGCCTGTGCCCCTGAGACGGTATCTCCACAGTGAAAACCAGTATACCTCCGAGTTAGCGGTGGTTTTGTCCTTCCTGCAGGAGCTGCTGGATAAAGGACGTTCCCTCTCCACACTCAAGGTGTTCATAGCAGCTATAGCGGCTTTTCATGCCCCTATAGCAGGCCAGTCGGTAGGCAGAGACAACTCAGTTGTCCTTTTTCTGAGGGGAGCCAAGAGGCCTCCTTTTGAGCCGCTTCAGTCTACGAACCTTTGGTCGCTGTCGCTGAAAACTGCTCTGCTACTAGCACTAGCATCGGTTAAGCGAGTAGGAGACCTACAGGCGCTCTCTGTTAGCCCTGCCTGCTTGGAATTCGGGCCCAACGATTGCAAGGTCGTCCTGAAACCAAGGCATGGTTACGTACCCAAGGTACTTTCAACTCCATTCAGAGCTCAGGTCATCACACTCTCCGCGTTTCCTCCTTCTGAGGAGGACCGGGAGTTGTCCTTGTTATTCCCTGTCAGAGCTTTGAGGATCTAATTCGAGCGTTCTGCCTCATTTATGCGTACAGAACAGCTCTTTTTCAGCTTCGGTAACCGCGCCAAAGGGCATCCGGTCACGAAGCAGAGGCTCTCTAAGTGGATAGTGGATGCTGTTACGCAGGCGTACTCTTCCTTGGGCCTACAATGTCCCATTGGAGTACGAGCCCATTCTACTAGAGGCATCGCCTCGCCATGGGCCTGGTCTAGCGGTGTGTCCATTACAGAGATTTGTGTGGCGGCCGGCTGGGCCTCGCCGTCCACATTTGCTAGGTTTTATAACCTGGATGTACCAGCCTTACAGGCTAGGGTCCTCTCTGCTTAGATGAGCGTACATGTATACGTTATGGGAACAATCCTGACAGAGACTTCTTGACCGCAATGCGCTCAAGCTCTCTAGTTGGTTTCTTGCATACCTCGTCCTGGAAGTACTGAGTATGTAAGAGTCATAAGGAATGATAACCCAGGCCGAGCATAACCTCTATGAGTTTAGCTCGCTTAGCCCGGAGCATACTATTGAACTTCCCTGTGGGCATTAAATGCTTATGGAGTAATATTATGCAGTCGTTCCTCTGCCTTAGCACGGCATGATTGAATTGAGTTCCCATATGCTTTTTTATCAAGACGCAGTATGAGTGGAGTATCGACAGGGAACGTACTCAGTTACTGTCGTAACCTCGGTTCCCTGAGATACGGAACGAGTACTGCGTACTTTGCCGTGCCAGACAGCTGCACGACTCAGTCGAGTTGAGTTTTCTAAATGACAACATGGTTAAACCTGTGCAAAATGATGATGTTCTTGTCTAGAGTTTTGCAGAAAACACTGAGAAAATTGGATCATGTGTGAAAACAGGTGAAATGTGTTAAAAGTTCTGAGAAACGTGTCTTTGTTTCGAGAACTGTATGAATGGTTTGGAAAATTGGGCTAAATTAATCAGTTAGAGTGTGTTAGGAATCGAGAAAAACTGTAATACTATCTCCAACCATTTCAAGAAGTCTTAAATTTGGGGACAGAAAGACAAGAATTGCGATATGGCTAAATGTGACGATTAAACTTATTAAACTAAAAAAAATATGATTTAATTGAATAAATATGAGCGCTACACATTTTAAAGTCAGGTGCTGCTGCTTTGTATACTGCCCTTACTGGGGAAACCCTATTATTTCTGCCATTCCGAAAGCACCACCTGCTGGCAGAGAATGAATTTGGCATTTTCAAGTAGCCCGTCTGCTGTTTTTGTTCAGATCAATGCAAAAGTTGATCCATATTTTTAAATGTGAACCATTGGATTGACAAGAAGATAATGCATTCTAAAAATCTAAAGAAATTAATGCATTAATATACAGTATATTTATATGTTATTTAATTAATATAAAAACTGATTGATAATTGTTTAAATATAATAATTGATACTTTTGACTAATTTATTTTCTTAAAAATTGTTCAAAGGCTGAAATGTGAAGTGCAGGTCTTAAAAAGTCTTAAATTTGATTTTAAAATTCTGCAGATACCCTGTTATATTATGGCACCACTTGGAATAACTTTTTGAATAAGCACTTTTGTAACTGTCCTCTTAGGTTGTTTTGAGAATGTTCTGTAGGCTACTAATCAAAATAGGACCTCTGTACATTTGTTTTGTTTTTTTGCAGTTTTACAGACAATGAAATTGAGATGTTTAATAATATTATGGGGTAATATTGCTTGTCAACTGACACCAAAGTTTTCTGATTTGAATTGGCATAATTTAAAATCTTTAAAAACAAATTGCATTGATTATACTTTGATTCCCTTCAATAAAAGGAAACTGAGTAAGACGATGTAAAAGGTGTGTGGACGTGGACTAGTAATTTGGCCCCTTGGTATAAAGGAGAAAAAGCGTCACTATCAAAGTTGCCCATCCCTGATTTACATGAACTAATGATTTTGATAATCAATATAATATTCAATAATTTCATTAGTACACATTTAGAAGCACATTATCTCATACTTGTAGGTATTTGAATATAAAATTACTAATGAGCTGTTAAACAATATATAATGTTTGTTAATCATTTATTACAATCGGGTGAAACATGAAACAAAAAGCTTTTTTTTTTTTGTTTTAAGTAGGTAAAGCACCTGGAATGAAGGAATCCATGCGGCAGTCATACAGCATACCAGGAAACAGAGGTCTTCCCAGGGCTGCCAGTTCAATGGGTTTTGATGCCATGTCTGTAGTAAAAAAACAGCAAGAACAAAGAGAATATTTTTAAATTGTAAACCTCATAATAATTTTATCATTCTAAAATTCTTGTAAAAAACTTGTTAGTCAATATTTCTAAAAAGGCAGTTAAAGTCTGACACAGCATAGCATGGCATGTTGCCCAATAAGAGGGTAATTTTCAGATTCTGATGACAAACCTGTCAGCATCACCCACTCCCTCCTGTGATCTGATTCTGTTCCTTTGTGTGTCCTTTTATCTTACACCTTTAACCCTAACTGAGATAAAGTTGGTTTGACCTTGGATATTAGACAGATATTCAGCCGTGAAAAACTAAATAAATTTTTAGTTGATGAGTATAAATGTATATTTCTGTCAGGACCATTATTGTCAAAATGATTGACACTTAGCATACAGTTTCGGTTTGGTGGTCTGGTTCTGTTCTGGGCAAAATCTCCCTGCCCATCCATGCAGCCGGTCATGAATGAGCAGGGAGAGCAGCAATAATAACACCATAGGGTTAAAGGGATCCCTGGTTATTAAGACTTGTATGGCTTAATATAACGTACAAGATGTCTCTTACTGAAATATGTAGAAGAAAACCAATTAAAGATTTATGTTATTTAAAAAAATCACATTGTTTTATACATATTTTGGACTATGAGCGCCGTTATTCTGATGACATAACATGGTTGCACTTCGTGAGCTAGCGCTACCTGTTGCTATTTTTACCACAACACAACTCGGAATAAACTCAGAAAATAAAATACTGATATGATGACCACAGCTACTGAAAGAACGTACAGGTGGCGATGGATATACAGTAAGTATAGGATAAAAAAATATATTTTAAAAAATACACTGAAATAAAGTCCAGCAGTTTTAAAATGAACTAATAACGGGTCGATGCTGCTCCAATCCGTTGATGTTGTTGATCAAGATTAACTTGTCGCAGTCATAAACTTGTTTTAATAAATCACTTACGCATTAAATAATAAAGATACAAAACAGGTTAAGTTAAATATGCTGAATATATATTGCACAAATATTTAGAAAATGCTAGACTGTGAATAAGATTAGTTTCACATTTTGCATCTGCATAACATAGTGAATTATTTTAACATGTAATGATACAAAATAAAACCAAACAAGATTTGTAATGAATAAAGGATATTTATACACATAAGAATGAATGGTGTTACTCCACAGCACATCTCTTGTGCGTCTCACTCAGGAACATGCGCTGAACGCTCGATCTCGCTCTTCATGAATACAGCCAGGCCCGGATTAACACAGTGTAGTGCCCTAGGGTGACCACATTTGAAGTGCCCCCCCCCGTTAAAAAAAAAAAAATTCCATAAGAACAGGTAGAATAAGAAGAATAAGTTACTAATCAAAAGAAATCATTTAACAAAATTAGTTTCCACTACAAAGGTGGCACAGAAGAACACAAAAGTGGCATGCAGGTAAATTTACAGACATTTAGAGAGGCTCAGAGGTGGCATGGATGTTTTAAATTCATAACAATGTTGTGAGATTAATGTTTTAAATATAACATTTTGAATATAGAACTATTGTTTGATTGAAATGATTTAAATAACTGAAAGGACACTTTAAACATAAAAATAAAACTGCCAACAGGTGGCGGTAAGTCACTGATTAGTTTGAACAGCTGATTCATTCAGGAACGAAGCAAGTGACTCACTTTATGAGTGGGTAATTGAATTACTGACTCACTAGACCCATTTAAAAACGCAGGTTCATTCATAAATGAAACACCGCTATGTTTGAATGGAGATGCGCAGCGGCTCGGCTGTGACTGTTTGAAACTATGTTCCTTGACTAAATAGAGCAAAATCAGGCAATATTGTTAAAAGTCATACAATGTACATCACTTTATATAACTTATTGTTTATTGAGCTGTTGTATTAATTTAATATCACATTTACAAACACCTTTAATAATCTTTAAAAGCTGTTACTCACTTCAGCAATCTCACAAAACTCCATAATAATCAATGAAGCGCCCTACACTGCACAACGAATCTCTTATTGACACTATCTACACTTTGTTTGTTATAACGAGAGCATTTGTGAGCTTGCATAACTCAGCAATGAACAAAAGTATTTTGAGCAGTGAGTGGATTCTGATTAACATTGCATTCAAGGAATCATGTCTGCGATACATTACTCAATGCTGCACAAACAAGCAAGTAGAAATCTTTGAAGCTCCTCTCAGCGCAAACACAAATAGCCTGTGCTGATCGGGTTAGTCGCACAGGTGCTCCTAAATATGTTTTGATAGTCGCACACAGTAGCTACTTTTCAGTCGCCCTGTATAGCCCTGGCTATGTGTCATGATATTTTCTTCTTTTTTAAATTTACGCTTTCGCACAACCGCCAAGTTGATGCTGCCTATCCATTTGTGAATAAATATGCTCGACTCTGACTGGGGGGAGGGGGCAAATACACTGGGACCTGACCCAATCGAAATTCTTTATATGCGTGCATATATTTGATATTCTCTCTGTATATTGTATCATTAACTGTTCATTTTCTATGCATCTGTATCTCTTCCAGCAAAATAATATATACAAAACATGAAAAATATTTTAAAGGTCTTGTCATTATCGTAATCACTTGGTGCCCCCCTATTGGCTGGTGCCCCAGGGCACTCGCCCAATCCCGTCTATGGATAATCCGGCCCTGAATACAGCGCAGATAGCGACACAAGTTATGTGAAACACATAAAAGGTTTAAAGAAGATAATATTGACAAAGAACATTATGACATTTGAAAAGGTTTGGTGATTTGCCCTTCAGTCCGCCTGTGCATTTCTGACCCGCACAGCAAATGCAGTCTCAATCTCTGCAATGTTCTCGTTCGGAATGCTATTTCTGAAATGTTCTGACACGGAAAGCCTGAAACAGATCACAGCAGTATAGACACACACAGGCTATCAGTCATCAGCAACGAGGTAAACATGCCAGTGTGCATATGATTTAATATGAAGCATCTGTAACACATTATATGCTTGATAAGAGCAAAGAATAGAGATGAGTTGTTGATCATAATTAGCATGGCCATAAGTTAGCTTTGTACAGAAAGTTTCAAGTCAATTGCATTAATAATTACTATATAATATAAACTTAATCTTTCAGATGTTACGGACGTGACACAGCACTGAAGCGTCCTGACCTCATAAATCTAGCCCTCATAAATCCAAGAATCATCGCTGTTTAGACAAATTGAGTTTATTTACTTTTCAGACAGGCCTCCATCTTTCTACAAAATACTTACTGTTGACATAAATTAAAAAGTGCTCAGTCTTTGATCTCTCATTTAAAAACATGAAATACAGTCAAATTAATGTAATTTTACCTTAGGTGCACCCCTCATATGTGGTGGATAAACACAGCCATTTCCTTCAAATTTCTATTAAAGCACGTTAATGCAGTAAAATACAGACCTAAATGCACAAGTTAAACGGGGTTTTGTTCTTTTGGTAGAACGTTTTTTCATGGTAAGGATGACTTCTGCATGGAATTGCCCTGAAGCAGATGGTACAGCTGATCTTTAACCCTCTGGGGTCTGAGGGGGGTTTTGTAGGGTAACGTAGGGATGTAAATGGTTATAGGAACCCATCAGTATTCTGGAGTTTCACTAGCTTCAATTCACTTAGCGCAAATATAGCATTCAGATACTTCATTGTCCTAGACATAAGAAGTCCACACCTCAGGTTTTAAAGATCCTGAACAAGGCCACCGATTCAAACACTGCATTGTTTTTGTAAACCCACGAACAAGGTGTCAAATCATGCGCCTTATTAAAGAGAAGTTGCTATAATTTTTCTGTAAGCAACTTAACATTTTTTTTTTTTTACAGTCCATATCTCATATTTTCCTTGTATATTAGGGGTGTAACGGTTCACAAAATTCACGGTTCGGTGCGATACGACACAGTGGTGTCACGGTTCGGTATATTTTCGATATGGGGGGGGGCAATTGGTTACATTTACGTTTCTGTTTTAAACCACGAAGGCGAGCCAGTGGATATCACACAAGCACGCGTCTGCACCAGGGTTTCCACACGTGCAAACTCTGTGCAAGATTTATGGCGGTGAACGTCTTAATCTCAGTCAATTCACTATTTTTGATTCAGACTGTATTAGCAGAATGAATAACATATTAAATTTCAGTTTTCCTTTGATTCAGAATCATTATGCTTCAGAAGAATACTGAAGTTGGGTCTTGAAAGTTTCTAGTTCTAGTAGGCTTTCTTAATATGGATTACAAAAAAGGTTTTGTGCATTATATTTCCACTTGTAGCTATCTTAAAGTTGCTTGGGGTTTGTATAAAGGTGTGTTGATTTATTTATATTTATTAATTTATATTTATTTGGTTGTTTTATTAATAAAAATTCGGTTCAATTCAAGCTCAAGAACATTCAGCTGATACACCCCTGAAAGTTTTTCCAAATTAAATCCAGTTGACTGGAAGACATGAAAATTACTATAAGTTTTTGTACTACAGGGTTTTAAATGGGCGCACGCCCTACTGAATAAACACCGCTCTGATCCTTCACACCTTTATTTTCAATTATGAAAGTTTAAATGTCTTTCCACACAAGGCTTAATTTTATGATTTGTGACACATACTAACATTTTTTTTAATGCGTTTAGATAAAGGAGCCTGACCAGGTGCAGAAGGCAGCAGTCCCCATCACTGCTGTCGAGGAGGAAGAGGAAATGTCACGAGGAACCCACTGATGTTCTGATTGTCTTTGAAGACGAAGTGGTGATGTCAACCAAGTCTAGGGTCAGTGCTCTGCTGCTGTTTTTTCACTTTATGCCCTTATTTAGAGTACACTGACTTCTCAAAGCAACTTTACAGAAAAGGCATGTGTCTACATTACAATTTAGCCTGATCTGTACTATAAATACTATACTTTTCTACTTGAATAGTGTTGTATCATGTGCTTTATAGTGATGCTACATGGGTTGTACTCGCTTCTGTTGTATGCTGTATGTTTGACTGATTCACTGGAAGCAATATTGATGTGACGTATTGATACAATTCCTCACTGCTAATCATGATGTGCATTCTATTAAGTAGTATGGGTTTAATACAGGATATTTACAGTCTGATGTAGTAAAAAGAAAAAGTTGTATGAACATGCCCTCTGACCTTACCTCTTTTACTTTAATTAGCATAGTTTTACTCAAAAGTAATACATTTATAGTATATTGCTTGTCTTTGAAACACACACTCATAATTAATTTGTAATGTACTCGTAATACAAAAAAGTACACTTTAATATCAAGCATGTAAATAGGCATGTACTTGAAGTATACTTGAAGTTGTTCCAATTTAGCACATAAAAGTACACTAAATACATGTAAAGTTATACTTTAGTATAATTTAATTACAACTAAAATACACTTAGTACGAAAAAAGTTGTTCCAAAATAGCACACTTCAAGTTAACTAATCATTAACACACTTGAAGTATACTGACAATTAGTCTGGCTGCAAGTATACTTAGTATACTTTTTTTTCACTAGGGCTAAAGAATCATTTTTAGTATGTAAGTACAATATTAGTGCATGAAAATAGAGCATGTTAAGTACATTATGGAAGTGTACTAAGTGCACTTAAATAAAGTGTATTTTACTGCACTTTTTTCACCTGGTATTCTGTTCTTCATTACCTTGCTTGTGTTTCAGCTTTTCTTCTTCCAGCTCATCAGGTGTGTCACGATGCTTCTCAACAGATGCCATCGTCCTTCACTGACTCGCTGCTGTTGGACAGAAGAAAAAGGGTTTTAAAGCTCCTCTGTCATTAGACACTTTCCAGAAATAAAAAAGGATCTATTTGAAAATAAACAAGTAAATAAAATATAGCAGCATTTATAAAATATGAGTTATTAAATGTGTTTCTGTGGAGGTATTATTCACATTTAAAGAAACAAATAATATTGGCTGTTGTACACCAAGAATCTTGTAAAATAATAAAATAAAATGTATTGTTAACAGCAGTTGTTCATCACTAATGCTCGATCATCACTTAATTAATCACTTAATTATCTAATTAACTTTAACTCTGCTTCAGTGTTACTTTAACACTATTTAGATCAGGACCAAATGTTCTCTGAGCAGTGTTCAGTTAACTCTGGGGATTTTGCTGTGTAGGATCTTTAGGGCAAATCACACAGTAATAATGTGATCAGAAGTGTGCCCAAACTGCACTGTAGAGAAAAAAAAAATCATAATTTTACGGAAAATAATTGTTTCAGGTTGTTTTCTTTTATTTTAAATTGTAGTCAAAACTGTAAAATAATCTCTAAATGAACTACTCCGCTGTTATATTATGCATTATGACATTAATGACACATTAGAGTAATTCATTTTTATAAAGAAAAATTTTTATACAGTATTTTTTTCTGTTTTCTTAAATTAGATTACATTTATGTAAAATTACAATAATCTGTAATTAATACAATTAAAATAAAACCGTTAGATGTTGAAATGGTCAAATGACTGGCTGCAAAACAAAAACCATTTGTTCATTAATCACTTACCCCCATGTCGTTCCAAACCCGTAATATTGTGAATAAATATCCGTAATAAATATCCTTATTTAAATAAGCAGACAACACTGTTATTTTACAGGTATTTCCTGAATTATTATGACCAAACACCTTCACTATAAAAAAAAAGGTTAAAAAAACTGTTAAATGACTGGCAGCACTGGGTGCCAAACAAAAACCCTTAAAATCAGGGGCAGTCGTGGCCTAATGGATAGAGAGTCAGACTTGTAACCCAAATTTCGTGGGTTTGAGTCTCTGGTCTGGCAGGAATTGAAGGTGAGGGGAGTGAATAACTAGCGCTCTTTCCACCTTCAATACCAAATTCATCCGATCAGGATTTCTCTAGCATGTTTTGCTATAACAAATGTCCTTTACAAACACAGATATAGCAACCAGAGAAAAACTGATGTAAAAAAAGTCAGTTTAAGATTCCTTTTCCAGTAGAGAGAATCCAGAGTGAGACTCCCTCATGCCGAGTTCACACTGCAGGATTGTCATGGGATCACCGTTGTTTTCACACTGCGTGACTATCTGGGGTAGCATTCAGTCACTGCTGTGTTCACATTGCACGATGGATCGGTGACAGGAGGTTACACACTGCATAACTTTACAATAGGAAGAATTGCCGACAACTCTGTCTGGTGCGCAAACTACATCCAAACACACGCAAGAAGTGATAAGAAATAACGCAAGATCACGTTGATATTGTGGTCTACAAGTCCTTCCCGAACAAGCAATAACAAACATGACTTTGTTGTTAACAACCTACTTCTGCTGGGAAATTGCCACTCGCATGAACAAACACCGATTTGCCTCTGATTTCAGCCATTTGTCTGGGATTTCGCAAAACCTGTCGGCGAGTGAAAATCAGGGCTAAAATCGTGGAGTGTGAACTTGGCATCAGAGACCTTTGACTTTATCCTTAAAGGGGTCATCGGATGCTACATGCACTTTTACAAGCTGTTTGAACTGAAATGTGTGTTGGCAGTGTGTGTAAATAACCACCCTATGATTCACCCTGTGGTTTTTTTTTTATATCGTTAAATCATTTCCCCTTTCTCAAATCGAGCCAATCTCAGATGCATAGTCTGTAGCTATGTTTCCATCCAAAGATTTTAATTAAACTTATGCGCAAAACTGGAATATCTCACAAAACATTTGCGAATAAAGCACCGTTTCCATCCAATGAGTCAAATGATCCACTGCTAGTCAAGTTATCCCATCTCATAGCGCAAAGTCACATGACTTTTTCGATGCGCATGGAGGAATTTATTCGGTAAATGTGTTTCCATCATAGTTTATGCACATTTTTTATTATTGGATAAAATGTTTATCCTACTCAAATGTGCACATATGTTTTTTATGCGCATTTTTTGAATTTATGCGCCTCTTGGCATTTCCATCAAGTGTTTTTTTATGCGATATTCCCCAAAATGCGCATAAAAATAGGTGGATGGAAACATAGCTTGTGTGACGTCACACAAACCCAGGCCCTCTCACAATAGTGTGATTGACACTAGCATTTCAGCACAGACTGGACTGGTATCTTACCTTAGACCCGCCCTGAGTGAGCTGTCATCAGCATTGTTTCACCGCCGGAGCAGATGTAGACAAGAATGACTCCAAGCGATTGAGGTGTTCTGTTGTTGGATGTAATAATGAACATAGCAGTCGTCATTTACTCCCGTCATCTGAGCTGCTGAAGATGCAGTGGATTATGTTTGTTTTTGAAGGGAATACTCCCCGATCTACCTAATGCGTCTATGTTTACGCGAATCATTCGTGATCCAGCCTCACCTATAGAAGAAGTGAGTGTACCTTTTTTTATGACTCTTTGCAAATCGCCTTTCCTAATAACGTGCTAGTTAACAAGTTCCGTGGCTAAATGTGGCTAAAGTTTACCGTCTCTCAGAGAACGGTTCGGAAGAGAGGGGCGGGGTCAGCAGAGCTCATTAACATTTAAAGCAACATGCAATAAAACAGCTTGCTGAAAACAACGCTGTTTTTGACAGGGTAAAAACGGTGTTGTTTTACACTACCATTGATAAATTTTAACCAAACTATGTTTGGCTGACTTTTCATTAAGACCCTAAAGAATCATATCAACTTGTGGAAAATGGGCATCTGATGACCCCTTTAAATTCCTTCACCACTTACTGATTAGCACAGAGACTGCCTTTACCTATTTAAAACACATCAGATCATCCAAAAATGATGCTAAGAGGACTTATAACCAGACACCATTCCATTGCATTAGTCCATATCATGTTTGTAACTAGGGCTGCACCCAGGGCCTAAAACTAACTTTTTGCCACACGTGCCAATGGCCGGTGACGTGATAAAATCACTTTTAAATAAGATTTTTTTACCGGCCATGAAACTCTTTTTGCAAAAACAGGCAGTCATTACTACTACAATGACTAAATATATTTACAAGAAAAGACTTTACTTACAAGAAAAAAAAAAATAAAAATACAGATTTATTGATTTATCTTCTTTTTTTTTGTCCCTCAAAAATTTTGAGATTCTTGTTCGGCAAACAGAGCAGGCCATCGTGTTACACCTGTTTCACACATACTCAGTTTGCAGTGCGAATGTGGTGCGTATTTTTTCCACACCCATGTTAACGGATTACAGACAGGCTATTCAATTAGCTTCATTTGAGGGTCATATCGAACTGAAAATTTAAAGGGGGCCGTCCCGATCTCTTTCTGGGGGGGACCTATAACATTTGAAATTAAATTGAAATCTATAAAAGGTTAACAATAGTGCTTTCTGTCAATCGATTAAAAAAAAAAATCACACATTTTTTGTAATTAACCATGATTAATCGCATATTGTCATAATTTCACACTGAACCTCCAAATTAATGTAGAAACAACATAAAGTTAGTATATTTTAAATATGTTTTTAATGGCATCTTTTTACTAAGTAGCCTATTACTAATGAAGTATTGATACCAATACTGCTACTGCATGGTCTCTCTATTAAATGCATTTTCCCTCAATTTTCCCTATTAATTATAGCCATTCAACATTACAGTATAATTGAAAGCCATTATTTTTTACATTTAATAGGCTCTGAAATAGTAGGTGATTTTAAAATAATCTTCACAAACTATAAATTGTATATGCATAAGCTATACAGATTAATCTTTATTCAGTGACTAGAGCAGCAGTCCCGGCGCCATGGGCGGGCAATGGGGGGCCTGGCCCACCCTGGACGAGCCTGCTGAGTAAAGAAAACACTGTACTATTCAAACATCAGTTATTATTTATTTACCCTTGCATTGCGAAAAAGCGGAGATCTGTCTCCTCCAGGCTGTGCATGGTGCGTCAATCTGAAAGGAGGCGGGGTGAAGTTACCAGCTTTTGCTGGTGATAAGCGGTCTTATTAAGCGAGTCATTGAGTCATTCAAACGATTTTTTCAAACGGCCGATTCATCAAGAATGAGGCAGTTGTTTATGAATGGGTCATTGAATCTTTGACTCAACCGATTCGTTCAAAACGCTGAATCATTCAGTAATGAAAACACGGTTGAGTGTTGCTGTGAGATGAGATGAGGTGAGGTTCTGCTGTGATCTTTGAACTATTTTCGCTGCTGAAACAACAAAAACAGTCAATATTGCGTCTAAAATGTAAGTGACTTAATATTAATTACTTGTTTAGTGAACTGTCATATGAAATCAGTGTCACATTTTCAATCGTGATGGTATTCATTCAGCACTCTTGGTCGTGTGATGTTGCTTAACTGTATCTTGTTATAAAACTCCACATTTCTAAATTTTACCGCAGTATTGTTAACTGAGTTTAACTCACTTTGTTAACACACTCTTAACTCACTTTGTGTTTGCTGCGCTCATTTGTTTCTATTTCTCCTCGAGAGAGGCAGAGCCTTGTTAGCATCATTACATTATGCACTATCGATCGCCATTTAGACTAAATGATGAAGAATCATTATCGCGTTTTGGTGATTGTTATTGGCGTTTTAATCAGGCTAGGCTACTTGTCCGGTCGGGCAAGTAAAATTCTCTTTCAGTTGGCCTTTTAAAAAATCCACTTGTCCCGGATAAGCGGACAAGCGTTGATGTCGATCCTGCGATGCAGGCCCGGAGTGGCCATCGGGAGAACCGGGAGAATTCCCGGTGGGCCGCTCTGCCCCGCTCAAAAATTGGGCCGGCAGACTCTGCTTTATTTTTTTAAATTTTTTTTTACATACACAGAATAACGTATACGTGTTTAAGTTACTGTGTGACTGATAACTAAGCTAATAACACGAGATTTTAATTTAACATTAAAATATGACGTTTTCTGTTGTCAGAGCGCGCGCGCGCTCTCTTTCTTCCTCTACACAAGCGCGTGTCCCAGGTCGTTGCCATGGAGACAAACAATTAATGCTGTGGTGTGAGTTAGCGAGAGTGCATTAATCGCGGGAAGAGTAAAATGAATAGTAAAAAAAAGATGCCTGGAGGAGCTGAAAAAGCCAGGTTAAAAAAAAGAAAGGCATTGGAGGATGACGCGCCAAATGTGCCAAACTGACAAATATTTTTTCAAGAAAACAAACGAGCACAGGTGAATTGTCGACTCAAGGTACAGTGATAGCAACATTTACAGTTATGCATTTGGCAAACGCTTTTATCCAAAGTGACTTACATTGAAGGAGTTTTTTTTATTTAGTTTAGGTTTATTCTATTGATTGTCTGTTTCATATAAATGTAAGTGATTTTAGCCTGTTGACTTATTTTGTTATTGTGGTTTAATAAAGATAAGCCTGATGCTGAGGGAAGTGAGAAAAAGAAAGAGACAGGGACAGAGACAGAGACATTGATCTTCATTGAGACAACAGCTGCCAGGCAGAAGGTCCCTGACAAACAAGCAATTAGTGTAGATGAGGAGAATGATACGTTTGATTATTTTGCTCATCCTCAGTCAAAGGACCTTGACATGTTTTTCAGTTATCATCCTCAACAGCCACAGAAACATCCCATAGCAAAAGTTTATAACAGAAAGGATGGAACCAACCGCAAGTGGTTGACATACAATGAACAAACAAATTCTCTGTACTGTTCTGTGTGTTTGGCATTTGCACCTGTTGCAGGTGATAGTCCTTTCATAAAGGGAGGTATGCATTCATGGAAACATGTTCATCAGAGGATTGAGGAACATGAGAAAAGTAATGCCCACAGAGATAGTGCAGATGCTTACTTTCTAATGGCTAAAAAGGCAGATGTGAAAAGCCTATTGACTGGCAACCAAATGTCTTTACATTATGAACAAGTAAAGAAAAAGCATCTGGTAATGGAGCGCATAGTAGATGTCATAAAAGTCATTGGCAAATGTGGACTTAGTTACAGAGGAGATCAAGCAGATGCTGCTTATACATTGGAAAACATGGCAGTCAATCATGGCAACTTCCTAGAGTTGATAACACTCTTGAGCAAGTATGATATGTGCCTTCAACAGCACTTGAACACTTGTATTGAACAAAGCAAGAAGCACCATGAGACTGGGGCAAAGGGCAGAGGCTCTCTTGTGACTTTCCTGTCAAAAGACATCATCTTTAAAGTTGTGGATATCATCAGACAAATTATAAAGAGCACAATTGCAGATGAGGTTAAACTGGCAGGCATGTTTTCAGTCCAAATAGATACCACCCAAGATATAACCTCAAAAGACCAATGTGCAGTAATTTTGAGATATGTTACAGATGCCATCCATGAACGATTGGTTACTGTGGTAGACTGTGAAGCATCAACAGGAAAGTATTTCACAGAGATGCTCAAACAGACATTACACAAGCTTGGTATTGACATTGGCACATGTGTGGGCAACTCCACTGATGGTGCAGCTAACATGCAGGGACAATATCAAGGGTTCTCTGCATTTCTCTCGGAGCAGTCTCCTACACAGATTCATGTCTGGTGTTATTCACATATTCTGAATCTGGTACTGGCAGACACAACAGGAAGTGTTGTAGAAAGTACATCTCTCGGTCCTCTTTGGGTGTAAACACATGCGGTGATATATATGATAACCACGGCTTATGTTCATTTCAGACATTAAGAACCAAATTTTGTCTACCAGCATCCGCATATTTTGTCTTTCTTCAGTTACGTTCTGCTCTCAAAGCGTATGGAGTTCCTTGGGCATCTCCCATCTCCTCTCATCCTATGCAAGATTGGATTGCACCATCTGTTGGTCGGCCGTCTGTTTCTTTAATATATAATAAGATTATTGATTGCATTACAAAACCTCTTTCTATTAAAACTATTTGGAATAGGGAATTATCTGACCTTAATTTGTCTGTCGACTGGGAGAGAGTGTGGTCTAATCTCAGTTTAACATCTAAAAATCTGGCTCATCGTCTTATTCACTTCAAAGTCATTCATAGAGCATACATAACTCCTTACAAAAGATTTAAAATGAAACTACAACCGAATCTCAACTGCCATATATGTAATACTACATCGTCAGGTACTTTTCTGCATATGTTTTGGGAATGTCCTGTCGTCATCAGTCTATGGACACATGTAAACCTGGTTTTATCATCCTTATTGCAAATGGATTGGTCTGTTAATCCAAGTTTGTGTCTTCTTAATGATGATTCTGGTCTCTGTATAACTTCAATGCAAAAGAGAATGTTGTTTGCTGGTTTTACAGCTGCGAAGAAGACAATAATACAAAACTGGTTTACACCGCACATGTGTGGAAAAACATATTGGATCCGTAGCCTCCTGCAAATAGTGACTTGTGAATGTACAACAGCACGAATCAATGGGGCCAAGCCTTCTAATAATTTTTTTAATTATTATTATTTTGTATTTTTATTTATTTGTTTATTTTTTTTGGATGTTATGTATGAAAAATAAAAAATGTTGATAACAAAAAAAAAAGAAAGTACATCTCTCTTTTCATTGCTTAACGATGTTGCAGTTTTTCTCAGATAATCGTATAAGCGTATGCAGAGGTGGGAAGAGACATGTAATGACAAACGTCACAGAAGACTGTGCCCAATAGGGGGAAACCAGGTGTTGGGCTAAGGACCAAGCTCTCACTAAGGTCTTTGGGTGTTTTGGTAAACCTCAGGATGCTCTGTATGTTGACCTGCTGCTGACTCTCTCCTCTATTGAGGAAGATACAAGTATTAAGCCAACAGTGAGGGTCAAAGCAAAGGGATACATCGAAGCCCTTCTAAAGTATGAAACAATCCTCACTGCTCAAACCTTTCTCCGAATTTTTGAGCATACATCCCCCCTCTCCAAGTACCTGCAGATAAAGGGTATGGATATTCTAGCAGCTCAGCATCTGGTTGAGGGGACAAAGGACAGCCTTAACAAATTTATCAGAGACTTTGAGGGATTGAAAGTAGCAGCTGATGAGTTTGTGGGCTGGGCCAATCAAAAGCTGCAAGAGGAGGATAGCATTGAGATAGAAGTGCAGACTGCACTTCCAGAGAAACGGTTCGAAAAAAGAAAAAAATGCCTGGAGAGCTTTCAGAAGACACCCCTCTAGCATCACCAGATGCTGGCTTTGAGGTCAATGTACACAATGTCATTCTGGACACTGTGGCAGGTAGCATACATAGAAGGTTTTCAGCGAATGCAGAACTTTTCTCAGATTTTGACCCTAAAAAACGTTGGCAAAATTAGGGCAAATGGACTCCCTAGGTCAGCTCTCCAAGAAATCAGCAAGTGTCTGCTTAAATTTGATGATAGAGCAACTGTTGGCACATTGCATGCTGAGCTGTCTGGCTTGGCATTTCAGTGGGAGAGACTGAAGAAGTCCCCTCTGGAGGGTTACTTTGTAAGGACAGGTAGTGAGATGCTTGTAGGAGGTGAGGAGGATACAGGTGGACCATTTTTTATGGAACCAGAGGTAGAGCTGGAGAACAGGACTTGTTCCTGCTGCAAAAACTGTGCCATTTGTGTGTATCTCATCCTCTCACAGTACAACCTTCTCACTGATGCCTACCATGTAATTGGTTTGGCTTATAAGTTTCTGTTGACAATCTCAATCACTCAGGTCGCCTGTGAGAAAAGCTTCTCAACACTGAAATTTGTTAAGAACAGGCTAAGAAGCTCAATGTCTCAAGAGAACTTAGAGGCATTCATGCTAATGGGCACAGAAAAGGAAATCCTCATGTCTATAGACAATGAGACAGTAATAAACAAAGTTGCAGAAACCAGTGCACTGCTTAGGCGGTTGTTGATGCTGTAAGGCTTTGCCATTTTCAGTTCTGAGCGTAAACCAAAACTTGTGAAGAATGGTAGAAGGCCTTTCTTTCTTTCTTTCTTTCAAGATGCTTACTGATTTTCCATTTAGTTATTGATGACTGCTTGGCAGCTTTCAATTTTGAATTGAACTTTTTTTATATAATGTTACAGTTGTGTAATTTATTAACACAGTTAATGTTTCATATAATTTATTTCATTATTTTATTTATTACATTGATATGGATATAAAAGTATATTTCTTACTGCACTACTTTATTTTTGTTTGAATGCAAACCATTTTTTCATAATGTAACAGTTGGACTCTTTGTTGCAGAAAACTCAGTATGTGATTTGTTATTGATATTTATGGCCATATTTACATTATTCATATTTTTTATTGAAACATGTCAAAAATAAATATAACAGGATAGTAAGAACAGATCTGTCACTTCATTTATCCAGATTCCACCACGGTGGGAGGGGGTTGGATGGGGATAGGTGGTGGGCTGGTCTTGAGCATTACACTCCCGGGCTGAAAATAGATCCCACTCCGGCCCTGCTGCGATGTGTGTTTAGACTGCTTCAGTAGGCTAGGTCCAATCTTTACGACTCCTCTGTTGTATTGCGTCAGTGGAGTGGTACGTCAATTCTTCCTTGTTTTTTGTCCATTTAATTCATAATTAATGATATTATGCATTGCAATGAGGTTGATCTCATTCGTGCCCCCCTGAAAAAATGAAATGCCCGTCCGTGAATTTGTGTCTGGCACTGGGTCTGTAGAGCAGTCGAGTGATTTCTCTTTTTCTTTTGTTCCATGATTTACATCAATGACAGACTTCAGCAGGTTTTACTTTAAAAGCAGCGCTGTCTCTTTAAAACCTGATGCACATGGCGAGTGTTCATTTTAGGCCCTGGATGCACCGATGCTGAGCTCATGTACTCGTAAAAACACTCCGATACCAAAGACCGATACCCCGTGACGTCATCGACAGAACTTTCAGTGCACAGAGACTGGCAGCAGCGACAGAATGTCAGGCTCGGCGGTGTGGAAATATTTCAACATTAATGATGATAATCCACACATGGCAGACTACAAACTTTGCTCCGCAAAAATATCAAAAGGGGGTACAAAAAGCAGTACTTATAATACGAGTAATATGATAAAGCATCTGAAAATGAAACTCAAAAGTGAGCATGGAGAATTTGCCGCTAGCAGTAACGTTAGCACTCAGCAACCAACCCTGCAGCAAACCTTTGCATTACGAGAGAAAATGACGAGATAACCCGAGAGCCAAACAAATCACAGAGGTGCTTACCCAATTCATTGTTCTTGATGATCAACCGCTTTCAGTCGTTGATAACATGGGATTTTGTTGCCTTGTTAATGTTTTGGAGCCAAAGTACGAGATTCCCAGTCGCCGCCATGTCACAGATATTGTATTGCCACAAATACATGACGCAGTGAAAAAGCATGTCGTGAGCATGTTGCATGACATAAAAGCAATTAGCTTTACAACTGACATTTGGAGTTGTAGTATAAACCCTGCTAAAAAAAAACAATAGAAGCCCAATAGAAACCATCACAGAAATTCCAATGGTTTCCATTAAAACACCATTATAAACCATTAGCTTTTTCCAGTAAAACCATTACAAACTTCCTTTTTGTAGTGTGTTTTGGGCATTTTTCCAAAAGGATTTAACATCCCACCAATCCATCATATACCAGTAGACACCATTATAGTTTCCATTAAAACCCATACAATTCCCATTATAACCATTAAAACCATTACATTTTCTATTGTGTTTTGGGCAGGGTTCTATTGTTTTTTTCAGCAGGGAATCCATTGTCTCTCATCAGCTTAACGGCACAATGAATAGATGGCGATTTCAGTCTACAGCAAATCATGCTTCATGCAAAGCAATTTCGAGGCCCACATACGGGTCTAGCTATAGCGAGCGTATTTGAGGCAATGCTTGCGATTTGGGCAATTCCCAAAAGTTCTGTCCATGTTGTTGTCCGTGACAATGCCAAAAACATGGTGAAGGGCATGGAGGAGGCCGGAGTTTCTAGTCTTCCGTGTGTGGCACATACTCTGCAGCTGGCCGTCACAGAAGGTCTGCTGTCACAGCGCAGCGTTATGGAGGCTGTGGGAGTGGGGCCCACTTTAAACACTCCAAACTGGCATACTCTTGGTTACAGGATATTCAGACACAGCTCGGTCAACCAATAAAAAGACTTCAGCAAGACGTGCAGACTCATTGGAAAAGCACATTCTACATGGTGCAGTCTCTGATTGAGCAAGAACGGCGATTGGAGTATATGTCTGAAAACCAGTGATGGTATAGTGTCGCTACTAGTTTAACTACATTTCTCAGTAGCGTGTCGGTAGCGTCGCTGTTTTCTGAATCAAATAGCTTTTCGGTAGTTAAGCTCTTTTTTTGATCAAGTAGCGCGGTAGCGTCAACAAAAGCTAACGTTACATTTTCCAAAGAAAGCATTCTGAAACTCGAGCTCAAATCAGAAATATAACAGCTACGGATCACTGATCCTGGATCAGTAAGTGACGCCACAGACACTAAAGCTCGTAACGCTATTGGCTCCTCAAGCTGTCAGTCAAACCTCATTATTCCTCCCGCCTCTCTCGTCAATGAAGTGCGGCGCGCAGTTTAGAGCATCTCAGCTTGTTTGCAGTCTGAAGGTAAATAAAGAACTGTTGATTGAATAAGTACAGCGGTTTCTTTACTCAAAAAACACTATTTATAAAGGCTAATGCTTTTTTTGTTGTTGTTGTTTGTTTGTTTTTTGTTTTTGAGGAGCGGAGAAGAGTTTCTCTATCATTTGTTGTCGAGTCACAGCCAAATAGCTCGTGCAAAGTGCTCAATCTTTCATAATATGATACTTTGGCCAAATAACAGAAAAAAACTGAACGCCCACATAATGACAGAAAACTGGGAAACGGGACACGAGTAAAAAAAAAAAAAAAAAAAACCTTCGCTGGTCAAAAGCTTCGTATTTGAACTTGATTTTGGTGAAATGTTTATATTAATATCTAATGACACGTGCAACGATGCAAATAAACAGAGCCTATCTGTAGGCCTAAACATCTATATGGTAACACTATACAATACGATTTCATTAAAATACATTTGTTACAGTATTTATTCATCTTTGTTAATGTTAATGAAAATACAGTCGATCATTGGTAGTTCATGTTAGTTCAGTGCATTAACTAATGTTAACAAACAACTTTTGATTTTAATAATGCGTTAGTAAACGTTGAAATTAACTAAGATAAATGCTGCAGAAGTATTGTTCATTCTTAGTTCATGTTAACTACACTATGAATGAGGCATTTTTATATATCGCTTTATTGTGTATTGCTGTACACCCAAAGCGCAATCATGTGGGGGGTCTCTCCTCAACCACCACCAGTGTGCAGCATCCACTTGGATGATGCGACGGCAGCCACAGGACAACGGCGCCAGTGCACTCACCACACACCAGCTACAGGTGGAGAGGAGAGAGAGATAGAGCTAATCAAGTGGATGGGGATTATTAGGAGGCCATGATTGACAAGGGCCAGTGGAGGGGATCTGACCAGGACACCGGGGTTACACCCCTACTCTATACGATGAGTGTCATGGGATTTTTAATGACCACAGAGAGTCAGGACCTCAGTTTAACGTCTCATCCGAAGGACGGTGCTTTTTTGCCAGTATAGTGTCCCGTCACTATACTGGGGCATTAGGACCCACACAGACCACAGGGTGAGCACCCCCTGCTGGCCTCACTAACACCTCTTCCAACAGCAACCTAGTTTTCCCAGGAGTCTCCCATCCAGGTACTGACCAGCTCAACCCTGCTTAGCTTCAGTGAGTAACCAGTCTTGGGCTGCAGGGTGATGTGGCTGTGTGTTAACTAATGTTAACTAATGAACCTTATTGTGAAGTGTTACCATTTATATAAATGTATCTGTATACAATAAAGCCACAATACCAACTACCAGTAGGAGGTTTCCGGCCAACAGCAAACATTTATTTTGCCTATGTCACAATATGAGGTCAATCCGGCCCTGTATTTGATTCTGATTATGTTGCCAAATTGGTTTGGAACAGCTGCTGAATAAACAGTTAAACTGAACATGTCTATCTGCTTGACTGACAGTTTTATTGATCACTGAGAGAGCATTGACTTGGTATGATGTTGGTTCAATGTAATATCTTTTATTTTTTTTAAATAGCTTGGATGTAGTAAACTACTTTTGCCATGTTGCTGTAGCTTAGCTTGCTACATTTCCTACTGTGCTACAGAGACTGTTGCTGAAACAAATGGATGAGGACCACAGAATCAAAACAATGAAGAGCACTTTGCTTGATGCTTTGCAGAGGCGCTTTTCCAACAAAAACCTACTTTACTGCATTGCAAGTTTACTTGATATGAGGTAATTAATATTTTTGCGCTCAATTTTAAATTAATTAATTTAGCTAAAATTATGATTATAAATTAAGTTATAATAGATAAGCTTTAATTTGCTCAATAATAAAATGTAAAAGATGGTGAGGTGATAGATTCAATTAAAAAAAAATGCAAGAGTAATTTAAATTTCTTCTTATATTTTTTAACTGCATGGAACAAATGCTAATGTCATCATTGTTTTTTGTTCAAGGTATAAAGATCGATTCTTCTCCAACACAGACACTGCCAGGCAGGCCAAAGAAATGTTGATACTGGAGCTGCAAAAAAATGTCTGTGGGAGAGACGCTCACACCTGAGACACATGCCGCACCAGCTGATAAAAGGTCTCACAGCGACAAGCCAGGTAGCAGTCTGGACAGTGTTTCTGAAGAAACTGCAGATGAATGTGCATCAGCATCTGAGAGCAGAGCTCCAGCAGCCAGCACCATACAGCTGGAAGCATACCTTGGAGAGACCACTGTGCGTCGTTCAGAGAAACCCTTCATGTACTGGGCAGTTAATAATCTGTGATTTCCTGCTCTGGCACAAATGGCACAGCATATCTTTCAGCCCCATGCAGCGGTGTGGAAAGTGAAAGACTCTTCAGCTCAGTGTCACACATTCTGACGGACAACAGAAGCAGGCTTGTAGCTGAACATGCAGAGATGCTTCTGTTCCTTAAAAAAAACCTGCCACTTACTTTTGAAAAATAATGCAAACTGATTGACGGCCTTTTGAACTTTTCATCTTACAAAAATTATTGCAAAGTAAAAACATGCTGTACAAATGCTCTGAGGAACATCCTTAACTAATGGCTTATGAACACTTACAATTATTGTTGTTCACAATGATTAGACAGTTCACTGTTATATTTCACTGTACACGTTTGATTGTTACACAACAGTGAACATAGCTACACAGTGTTATGTTATAAACATTTGTTCAGTGAAATTAGTTTGTAGCTTTTTGACAACTTTGTGACAGGTTGATAAAGAAATGTTTTTTATATTATTATATATAGCACTTTATTTTACAGTACGTGTACTTCCCTGGCACATACATGGTAAATATCTTGTACCTACAGGCAAATGAGTGGTAATCTGAGGTGTATGTACATGGTAACAAATAAGAAACACGGCTGTACTTAACCGTCGTACATGCATGGTAATTAGTTTGTACATACAGACAAGTGTGTGTAAGAACGGTCACTTACAGGTAGTGCCCGTACATGGTAACTAATTAGATACTTTACTGTACTTACTAATGTATATACATGGTAAATATGTAGTACTTACGGACAAGTGGGTACAAACAGGCACGTCCTTACAGTATCTGTATATGGTAACTAATAAGGCACATACTGTACTTGGTATATACGGTACGCTTGGTAAGTCCTAACCTTATCTAATAAAAAGAGGACTATGGCAAGCCGTTTTAACTTTTATTCATTCTCAGGATATGACTTCTTGATATCAACAATTCAATTTTCACTAGTTAAAATGTTCATTCTTGATATCAGGAATTAGATTTCCACTAGTAACAATGTTAATTCTTGATATCAACAATTACATTTTCACTAGTTAAAATGCTAATTGTTGATATCAGCAATTAAATCTCTACTAGTAAAAAATATTATTCTTGATATCAAGAATTTATATCATGGTAATGGCAATAGGCAAGCCGTTTTAACTTTTATTCATTCGCAGGAAATGAATTCTTGATATCAACAATTCAATTTTCACTAGTTAAAATATTAATTCTTGATATCAGGAATTGGATTTCCACTAGTAACAATGTTAATTCTTGATATGAACAATTCAATATTCACTAGTTAAAATGCTAATTGTTGATATCAAGAATTAAATTAAAGATATCAACAATTTAGTTCTTGATATCAACAATTTAATTGTCACTAGTGACAATGTTCATTTCTGATATCAAGAATTAAATTGTTGATATCCTCCCAATTGTTGATATCAGAAATACATTTTCAGATATCAAAAATGAACATTGTCACTAGTGACAATTAAATTGTTGATATCAAGAATTAAATGGTTGATATCAAGAATTAAATTGTTGATATCAACAATTTAATTCTTGATATCAACAATTTAATTCTTGATATCAACAAAGCCAGTTGATATCTGAAATTGCCCTTGCAACTAGTGAAAATAGAATTACTGATATCTTAAATAACATTTTAACTAGTAAAAATACTTTTACAGATATCTAGAAATGCCATTTTTACTAGTAAGAATAGCTATGGTAATGAGCTAATGAATATTAATGAGTTCTGGTTTTCCCATAATCCTTACGTCAGCACTGGCCAAAGATGGCGGAAGAACGTCCAGCAGAAACGGCTCCTTTATTTATTTGTTTTGTCAATGAAGCATGAAATTATGGCTGGATTTATTTATTTATTTTTTGTTAATTGTTTAAAAAAATTTAATTTTATCCTTTTTCTTTTTATTGGCCACCAAGTCCTTCAGATAATTAAAGGAAAAATGAACAAGGCATTAATTTAGCTATAAAATAATGTAGTTTTTTTCATATGTTTATTTTTGGTTTCATTACACTTTCTTCTAATACATCAAATAAAAATTACAACCAAAATGAAAAATAAAACATAATACTGCGTCATACAAAGTTTTAACGTTTTGCTGGAATTTATTATTATTTTTTTTAAATATCGTTGTATTTAGGCCACTTGGACGAGTCTCATATTGCGTGCCCAAATTCGTGCCGACGAATTGTTTTTTTTTTTTTTTAACTGTAGCCTACATTTTGATGTATTATAACACCGACATGTTTAATGGCCCGACATATTTGCACTCTCTGCCCAATTCGGCTCGGATTTTCTTGACCATTGGGACCAAACGTGATACACACTGTAATGTCCTAATACTTGTATTATTTTTCATATAACATGTTGTCCAGCTGTTGAAGTATAGGTGGACAAGATGAATGATAAAGTCTATTGAACCCCTTTGTCATGTCTGTCTCAGCCATTTCAATGTTACGTCAAATTTGACACTGCACTGATACACTCTTCTGAAAGTTAAGACATGAACAATTGTAGTGGGTTCGGAGTGGAAATGGACAACGATTTAATAAGAATTATGTAATCTTGCAAAGGATTTTTATTTTTTTATTGGGGGGGGGGGGGGTCGTTTTATAAAGTTAATTTATAAAAACGTTTGGAGCACTTTTTGTTTGTTAAATGTAAGTTGTTGTTTTTTTTGTTTGTTTTGTTTCTTTTTTTAAGTAACGACCAAGCGGCCAGCGGCACAGTGAGCTGATCATAGCCTATGTTTGATCATAGCCTTCTCAAATCATCAGAACTTGCCTAAAATAAAATCTATAGAAATAAACAGTTCAAGCATATCACAATGTTAGTTTAAATGTTTGAACTATATAAATGTGTGCTAGGTGCATATCTAATCGTTTGTGGGAAGAGTGGAAGCTGAAGCGCGCTCTGCAGGACACGGAGGCGCCAGAGAGGTCACTTGCATTTTTTATTGATAGTGGAAACAACTTAAAATATGCTGTAATTTTTGCTCATAAAGGTAAGAGTAACATTATTCGGAACTGTAAAGGGTCTACTTTCATTTGTGTGCATTCACAATATCAACAAAAGGTTGTGCTTTCATAAAATAAATAGGAGACCTGAGGATGCGCTTGCCGTCTCGTCTTGAATAGGAGCGCTTCACAATGATGAACCGAAACTCAATGAATTAAATCACAAATATGATAAATATATCTATAGAAATCTTTAAATTACTACTTTAAAACGAAATAATTGAAATCGAAAACAAAAACTCTTTCATTATGTAATCTGTAAAGATGCATTTCTGTCTAAAGGCACATCCAATGAGGAGATGGCGAGTCATTTTTCATCACAGTCTAAAATATAAAAATAAGGAAAAGCCTAAAACAGGCCCGATTATATTTTTTTCTGATTTTTATGTTGCTCTGCTCTGGATTCCTTAAACTTTAAAGGATTTTCTGCAACGCAATTTTGTCTGATATGTGAAGTATTTATTAGCCTATTTTTTTTTTAATCCATGCAGCAAATGCTTTAAAAACAGCTTTAAAAATGACTTTATTGCATTCCAGAAGATTTTAAATAACTTTTCACTTTAAATATTATGGGTAGCTTGAATGTAAAACATTGTCATGAATTCGTTGTATTCCCGTTTGTAAAATAGGCTACAAATTGCTGTAGTGGAACCCAATCTTGTGAAAGTGCGTGTAGCACGATTTCTATTTGACGTAATGTTTATAAGCAGAAATTGACTTTGGCATGCAAAAGTCTGATACATTCATTATTAATGGCATGGCTGGTTCAGTCGACAGAAATACGGGACACACGGGCCTATAATCTACTGCTGAAATGTTTCATGGTACGCACAGTGCATACAGCCGTACACCTGCAGGCGCCACTGATCTTGCCCAACTGGTTCATTGCTTATTATCATTATTATTATTATTATTATGGATGATTCCTTATCCTGTGGCTCCCTCTAGTGAATGAAATTAATATCACAGCCTTCATCTTCCAGTTGAAATGGCTGATAGTTTAGAATTTGATTTCGGCTATTTGAAAACAGTGAATACATTGAATTCTATTTACAGTAAGTGAAAATTGCATATTTTCTTAGCAATAGATTATATTTACACTATTTAATGATTGTAATATTTTCTTGCAGTAATAGTAGTTTGATGCTGTTTGTATTACTTATTGCAAATAGTGGGCGATATCTGCACCTCAGTATTGTAGTTGGCTACATTATAAAACAGTATACAATAATAACGTATTGAGTGTAAATGATAATTTGTATTAAAATGATTAACTGGATGCCGCCCCTGCAACTAACCCTTTATAACCA